>NC_056738.1:139795565-140093065 GCF_019279795.1 Protopterus annectens | reverse complement strand
TATAGTTCCAGGAACAGCCTTTTGCAGGACAAAGGGCATTTATATTTACCTATACCTAGATTACTATCTCATTTAGGCAGACTCCCTAGAGAAGGGAGTGCAGAAGGCCTTGAAATTTACCCAGACATGCTTCAGAAATGTGGATCTCTCAATCAACCTGATGGAAGCCACCCTAATGAACACCCTCATTTTTTTAGATCCCTCTTAAATACAGACCTTCAAAGAGCCTTGTTAGCAGACAAGGTATCCTCTGACTCTTTTCCTACAGAATGTTCTGAAAAAGGAGGTGATACCACCCATGGTATTTCTCAGAGTGATGAGCTTCATGGCTTTTTACATCTTGATGGTGTCCACAGACCAGTTGCATTTGTGAAAGCTGCATTAATACACAAGAAATGACTAGTACTAACATTTGCTATTTCTGGAAACCCAGGTTCATCTCTTCCCTTTTGTACAAAATTTAAACTAATGGTGAAAAATGTGCCTTCTGCTCAGTTTGAGAGTCCCTTTCAGAATGCCTCTGCCCTCCAGACCCTGACCTCAGATTCATCTAGTCTTGGTTGGGGAGCTCACATGTGACAACGATATGAGGAAAAAGCCTATCAATGTAAAGGAAATGATGCTGCGATGCTGGCACTGAAAGCTTTCTGACAAATTTGGGAGGAAGGAGGAGATCTCCAGGTACTCTCAGACAATGTCATAGTGATATGGTAAATTCAGTAAGCAAGGAGGAGTTTACTCTTCTAAAGATGGCAGACAGCAAATGCAAAAATGGGTGATCACCCAGGTGGTGGGCATGACTCATATAACAGCTCAACTCAATAAACAAATTTTCTCAAAATGGTTTACAGATTGTGTTTGTGATTGCAGATCTGCTTATCTCAAACCATTCCCAAGATACGTCAAAGCCCATTCCCGTTGAGCCACAACAGCCAACACAGTATTCCATAAGGCTGTGGAAGTCAGCACCCTATCTATGTTATAAGCAGCCACTTGCTCCTCAGTACATACCTTCTCACAACACTACAACCTAGGGGTGACATCTAGAGCAGAATTTGCCTCTGCCATCCTTCAGGGCCATCTATCCTGGTTTTTTCCCCTTCTACCAGATACTATCTGCATTCTTGCTCTGGGAATCATCCTTCAAATGAAGGCTACAGTGGTGAATGCCGCAATGAGCATAGTACTTTTGTGTTACAAACTTACTATAAATGTAAATGTTCAAGTACATTGGCATATACTCACAGCTGATGATAAAATTATGGATGTAGTAGGTGTTGAACCTACGTTTTGTTTTAAGAACAGGAAATCATTTAAAAGGCTTTGTGTTACAATAATAATACATCTATGACCGACATTAAATCATAGAGAGCAGGTACGTTTAGCTGTAGATTGCGCAGTATATGTATGTATATTGAAAATGGCGATATGTTCATACACCCTACTACAAAAAGAACATACAACTTTTCTTTTTATGCTGATTGTTCAACCAGGAATCTAGTCTATCTGGCCACATGCAAAAAGTGCCCTGCTTTTTATGTAGGGAAAATTAACCGTTCTCTGAGAGAATGCATATATATCATATTCCCAGAAACGACAGGAATGCTTTGGCAAGACATGTCTATAAGGAAGGATCTGAATATGCTTTTAACTTTTTAGTGTTACAAATTGTTATTAGTGATAAGCACTTAAGTGACAATAGGAATACAACTGAAGAATTAGAAATGCATTGGATCATTACCTTGCAATCTGATCTGCTATGGCCATAACACAACTGTTTCTTTAAGGCCTCATTTAAAATCACGTGAATGGTTTCATAAGTGTTTTCTAGGCTAATGACCACAAGGGCCTTTTTAAGCCTAGCTGTGCATCCCAAATCTCTGACAAGTTCTGATGCCCTTGATAAGTGAAACAGAGGTTTGGGAGATGAAACATTTGCAAGCCAGGGCCTGGGAGATGAACCATTTACAGGTTGCCTATGTCCATTAGAGACATAGGTGCCAAACCAGGGATGAATTTCCTGTTTCCCATCCAGTTGTCCAGGTTGCACTTAAATTGGGTTAGGGGTTTAAATGATTCAGCTGGATACTCAGTATCTGTTTGAGTATATATTGCTATAGTCATCCCCTTTGGGAAAAACAAAGTACCCACAAATTATCACATAGACAGCAACCCACTGAGTACTGAAAAAGTAATCAGAGACCTAGGGACCCAAGTCAACCTCTCATTTGATACCCACGTTGCCAAAGTGGTTAGAAAAACATAATACATTGCACACCTCATCATGAAGGGATTCACATCCAGATCCAAGGATGTCATTGTACCCCTATATTCCTCCCTCATCAGACCCATGATTGAGTACAATGCCCCATTTGGTATGTACCTCACCCGGCATTTGCAACAGCTGGAGAGACCACAAAAGTACCTCACCAAGAGGATCAAGGGTCTCCAACATATGTCTTATTCTGCCAGACTAAAGAAACTTCAGCTCTATTCAGTATCATACCGCCTGCTCAGAGGTGATCTCTGCCTGACGTACAAGGCCATGTCCAATCAGGATCTGATGGACATGCTCCACCTCAAAAAAATCCAAGTCCATCAGGACCACGAGAGCTAAAGACTTAAACCTCGGCACAAGTATGAATAGGACATGCTGGAGGGATAGATTCATAACCCAGAGGCTTCCCATGCTTTGGAACAAGATCCCAGTTTGTATTAGGCAGAGCCCCTCACTGACTCTCTTCAAGAGAAATCTTGATGAGTGGATGGGAGATCGTAAGTTTACCCCAGGGGTCACATCTGTGTTACTGCTAGACAGGGGCACAGTAAACTAATTCTATTATATAAGGGGACCTTCATTGTGTCACTACTAGACAGGGTCACATCTGTGTTACTGCTAGACAGGGGCACAGTAAACTAATTCTATTATATAAGGGGACCTTCATTGTGTCACTACTAGACACAGTATTCTAAATTTATTCTGTACATTTTTGTACCATTTCATGGGGTGGCAAATGCCACATCACTATGGCTAGGCTTACAAATGCCCCAGGGCAGATAGCCTAGTACTATACTATGAAACTGTGTTTTTTGAATTATGATCTGATGAAGTGTCTGTTGTGGACTCAAAAGTGCTTACCCTCTGTCTTAAATGCTGTCTGTTTTAAGCTTTTGTGGACAATTTGCTTATTAAAGTTTTATATATTTCTTCAGCCATGCCGCTTTTCTTTCTTCAGTTTTTGACTTACGGAGATAACAAGAGATCCTGTAGAAGTATTAGAAATATTTTGGAAATTATATGAAAGTTTGTATAAAGCAGAGAAATACAGAAATTAAGAAAAAAATACAAATGGAAATGTTTATGGAAGAATTAAATATGCCAAGGTTAGAGGTAGATGAGCCTCAATTACTTACAATTAGGATAGGAGGAGATGAGATAAAATGGTGGTGTATAACCAATCTACAGGAAATTTCCAGGAATAGATGGTATTCCTGTGGAAATTTGGAAGCTAGGAGAGAAAAAGTTGATAAAGATAGAGCAGGTTTTAACAGTATTTTAAGAGCAGTACCAATATCCTGGAAGAAATCAGTGGTAGCTGTAATACCTAAAGAGGGTAAAGATCCATCAGATCCAGTTTCGTACTAGCCCATTTCAATACTAAACCATGATTATAAAGTGTTTATGTCTATAATGGCTAAGTGATGCCAAAACTGATAGATATGGGTCAGTGTGGTTTTGTGGCAGAGAGGTAAACATTTGACAACATTAACAGAACATTGATGATCTTGAGGGAAGCAGAATGTAAGAAAATGCCAAGATGTTTGCGGGCCTTGATGTAGAGAAAGCATTTATTAGAGTAAGCAGGGACTTTATAAGCAGGGCAGTGGAAGCATTTGCATTCCCGGATTAAAATTATAAGGTTGATTAGGAAGATATATGAGGGATCAGAGGTGAAAATTGAAGTAGATGGGTTTCTCTCTGATAATGTTTGCTTGAGTAGAGGAACAAGGCAGGGGTGTCCTCTTTCCCCTTTGTTATTTGTATTATATTAAAAAACATAGGAAAAGAAAATAAAGGACTCAGAAATTCAAGGATATCATTGGTATGGTAGTCCAAAAAAGCTGTCTCTATTTGCAGATGATATTATTTTATACCTGATGAAACCAGAAAAGGACATTATAGTGTTGTGGAACATTTATTCTGAGAGTTTCACATCTTTTCAGGATATAAAATTAATGAAGCTAAAACAAAGGCAATAGTGGTAAATTATGTACCAAAACACGAATTGTTTCAGTAATATCCATATTTATGGGGACATGATAAAATTAAGTACTTGGGCGTATGGATTAAAAATTATTCTGGTGTGGCAGCTAAGGATATGTGGGAAGAGACTAAACAAAAGATAATACAAAAACTGAGAAATTAGAAGCTCTGTTATATGGATATAGATAACAAGCAGTTAAAATGTGTTTAGCCCCTTTAGTCTTATACACAGGTCAGACATTTTTATCACCCAGAGGAGATGTGGATAGCAATTAATAAAGAGCTGAAGAATTTTATCTAGGCGGGGAAGACAGCAAGTATCAAGTGGGATATGCTGATTCTTTCAGTAGAACAAGGCAGATTGGGATTGCCTGGTTTGAAGGGGGTATTTCAGAGCTACACAGTTAAGGCTCCTAGACATAGCACAAGCAGAAACCTATAACTCAAAGTGAAAAGGGATGATGATGAAACAGGGGGAAAGCTCAAGAAATGAGAAGAGACTGGGATTTTGGATGCAGACCTTTAAGGGGAATAACAATAATCACACAGGATACCTTCTGCTACTTTATGAATATAATATTATAAGAGCTAAGCCAACATGTGAATGGAGAAAGGAGATTCTGCCAATAGGGATGACTGCAACTAGGGATACAGACAATAGGCAAGAGGGTATGGAATTTATTGGAGAAACTGGCAAAGGAACCAAGGTATTGGGAGCAAATAACCAGAGTGAGAAAGGTAATGGAATGGGAAGATGCCAAGAATTTATTTTGACTGCAGGTTAGAGCTTGCATTCACTGTCAAGGACTGATATCACAGTAGAGGCAACGAGAAAGAAATAGGGGGTCCTAAATGAAAGACCAGCACTGGTAGAGTTTTTAATAGAATCTAGAACAGAAGCAGCTGTTACAAATGGGGGGGGGGGGGTATATGTTGTCTCCCAAACATGCATCAAAATCTAGAAGATTTAGGATTTTTGCTTGGAAATTTTTACATAGATATTTTTATACCCTAAGTAAACTCCAGAGAATTGTTTCCCCAGGTAGACATCAAATGTTGGAGGTGTGATGGGGAAGAAGGAGGTAATTGGGAACATATTTTCTCGAAGTGCAATGAATTGACAGAATTTAAAGATTCCCTGCAGACTACTCTATCAGAGATACTGGGTGAGCAAATTGGTGTAACTAGGGAAATGATTTTTCTGAGCTGTGATACAGAACCAGAATTACCTAGACATAGTAAGGCCTTGCTAAGTCTAATTATGGTGCCTGCCAAAAAAGCAATTACTAGAAAGTAGAAATCAAAAATCTAAATCAGCTGTACTAGAAGTAATGAATATAGCAACAGAGATAAAACAACTGAAATTGGGATCTTTAGAAAAGAGTTGGAGCAAATTATATATGAAAAATTTGAAACTGTGGGAACAATACATACAGGGGAGGAATGGGGTTTAAAAGAAGGCAGGATTTGAATGAACTATGTAATGTTTGACTGACAGTGATTGGGTAGATTATAAGTGATGCATGATGTTTGCAACTAAAATGATGTCAATATGGTCTGTGAAGTAAAATGCTTGTAACTAAGATTATGTCAGTATGGTTTGTTTTCATTTATATAGTGTATGATTGCTTATGTCATAACTGATAATTTAATAGACATGCTTCTTGATATAAAATAGAAATAAGTGAAAGTAGTCTGGATAAATGATAATGAAATAGTTTAATAAGAGCTGAGGGAATGCCAACAGAACAGATAGAGGGAGCTGCATATTCATGAAGGCAAAGGAAAGCTAATTATTTAGGTAACTACACAGATTGTTAGAGGAGCATTCCTTCAGTGAGTACAACTTATAGTTAATTATATGTGGAAAAATGAAAGCCAGGAATGACTGATAGACTACAGACTACAGTAAGTGACCAATGGTCTTGAGCAATGTGAAAAGCTAAACTGAGCATCTGCCAGTGCAGTCAACCCAATCAGTGCACCACAATTGCAAGAAAGCAACACTGTCAAATTGTGTGTGTGTGTGGGGGGGGGGGGGGGGGCAGCTGAACAATATTTTTCAGCATCTACCATACTTTGGAGGTGTCAAAGTCCACAGACATTTACTGCTATATTGATTTTTGTAACATATATACATTGTTCTTTTAGCTCCTGCAAGTAATCAGAGGAGAGAAGTCATAAGTTGTAGATGTCTCTGAGAGGTCAAGCTATGATTTCTACACCCTCTGCCCCCATGGTAAATGTGTTTGCATGATTGAAATATTAACTGGAAGCTGTCACAATCTAGAGATCATGAAGTAAAGATATAATAATTTCTTAAGCCTGTAATATTCCACTGCTAAAAGCTAACAGTAAATGTCACTTAACATTACAGTTTTATATACTTCAGACTTCCTGTGACTGACATTTTACGTGTGTTATTAACCAGGGGAAACAGTCAAGAGTTGTAGCCTGTCTCTAAATGATCAGGAAATAAATCTAAGCAGAAGTTGCTTCAGCTATAACAGATCTGGTAAGAAGAGGTCTGTCCTCTGTAACAGTAAGGGGCAGTGCTGCATATATTACGACTGCTCATCAGACAACCCCCCCCCCCCCCACGCCAGTGCTAAGAGCCCTCTCCCATTCCCATTGCGTACTACAAATGTTTATCGTGTTTCACTGTTGCAGTCCTAACCAATGTGTTATCCGGCTCCTGGTAGCCCTCGATTGGCCAGAATACCAAAGGTAAGTAGAAATGACGTCGGCTGTCATCAGTTGTAAAGGACATCAGGGCATTCGATACAAAAGGAGGCAGCTGACATCACTTCCTCAGTCTTCCTTGCCACGGAGCCTAAAGCAGAAACATTTCTTGCATGAGTGCCAGTCGGCAGTTTACCTTTTTTGTTTCTGACTACAAAGTTGAAGTCTACTACAGCTAAGTACCCCATTGGGGATCCTCTTTTCTTGCCTTAACGAATGTCAGAAAGGTTAATAGTTGTCTTATCCGTGGAAAGCAGATTCCCCATAGAGATTTTCATTCCTATTGTATTATCTGTTTAGGCCTTGACCACAAGGTTCCTAATTGTGATCTTTGTGCTTCCTTTAATACGCATACTATTCGTCATCGGGCTAAGCTTTTAGCTAAGCATTTTGGAGTTTGGCCTAATTTTGTCGGTATGGCATCCGCTGGTCTTCAGGCTTTGGATATCTCCAAGAAGCATAAAGATAAGGAATGCGACAGGCTTCTGAAGGTCAAGTCCTCAGATGATGTTAGGTTGGTCGTCAGTCATGCGGTAGCCAGTGAGTCGCCTTTGCAGCCCCTGCAGCCCGCAAATTTTCAACCGCAGGCCTCGGTTGAGACCATTTCAGAGGTCCCCAGGCCTCTGGCATCCATTTTGCCTTCTGACCTTCCACCTGTTGCCTCTTCATCTGGATCCAGAGCCGCAAAGCTGATTCTGGTGTCTGAGATCTCTGTTGTTCGTTCAGACAAGCAAGCTCATACCGATGACTTCAGCTGCAACTTTGGCAGTTGCCAGGCCTCCTGAGTTCTTTAGACTTGCAGGTAAATCATCCAGTCATAAGCCTGTGAAGAAGCAGGCTCCAGTTTCCTCTTGTTCCCCTCATTCTCAAATGGTTAAAATGGCTGATGACCTTTTGACTCTTATTAGGGGTTCACAGCCGCCTCCTTCAAAAAGAGGTAGGGATGTCTCTCCTGAGGCTTTGTCCTTTTCAGGTTCGGATACTTCTAGTATTTCTGTTGATGAAGAAGAAGTTTCTCAAGCTTTCTCTCCTTTTGAGGATTCAGACGCAGAGGAGTCCGTCCCTTCTGCTTATCCTCTAGAAGATTTATACTCTCAGAGAACATTTTAAATGGGAAAGTCAGGATTACCCCCTTTCTAAGAAAAGGATTAGAGAGATTTTGGATTTGCCTCAGCATAAGCCTTTGGCTATTCCACCTGTGTTGGAAGTGGTTGATGATATTTTTCTGGAAAACTCCTTGACTCCAAATTCGGTTCCTCCTGCTCCCAGGAAACCTGACAGATACTATAGAGTTCCTGATTCTCATTTGTTTCTTTTCAGGAATCCATTGGCTGATCCAGAGGTTATTTCTCAAGGCCCAAGTTAAGGCCACTGTTACTAAAAATCCTGTTACTTCTGACAGGGAATCCAGGAACCTAGCTAGATGAGGTAAAAGGTTTATACCTCTGCCACTCTTGCTGTTAGGTCTACTAATTGTCTTTTTCATATGCTGAAGTACCAGCAGCAGACCTTGGAAGCTATTAAATCTAGGATAGCAGGTGTGCCTCCATTGGCGGAGAGTAAGGATATGCAGGATTTGCTGAATTCTCCCAGTCTAGTTAATAAATATTCATTACATTGTAGTTTTGACATTTTAGAAGCCTACTGTAGGGCTACAGCTACTGGCTCTGTTATTAGAAGGCACGCTTGGCTCAGGGAGCAGCCCCTACCAGTGCCTGTCAAGGCTAAGCTTTTAGATGTACCTTTGCATAAGGACAGTCTTTTTGGCAGTAAAGCAGAGGAAGTGCTCAAGAAGATGGAGGACAAGGCCAAGTCTATGCAGACAGTTAAAGACTTTCTGCAAGTTCATCCTCCTCACTTTAGCAGGAATTACCCTTCTAAAAGTTGGATGTTCCCTGATACCAGCAGACAGAGCCGTTCTAGGACTAGAGGTTACAAATCTTCTAGGGAACAGGTGGCCACCCCTCAAAGGTCTAAGCGTTGGCAGGCTTCCTCTTCCAAGGCAGGAAGTTCTAAGCCTGCATCTCAATCTAAACATTCTCAATGATTCTGTCCAACTTCTGCCTGTTCTTGCCTGCACAGAGAATCCTTTAGGGGGAAGGTTGGCCCTTTTAACAAATGTTTGGGCCACCATCACGGACGACAAATGTGTTCTCAGAACTGTATCCTTAGGACACAAGTTTCCTTTCCACACCTTTCCAGTACCCAAAGGATTCACAGACGCTCCTACAAACCAAAGGGCAGACGTAGAAAAGCAAATTTTGTCTCTGTTACATATGGGAGCAATAGAATCAGTTCCTGCTCAGCAGGTAGCCCAGGGTTTCTATTCCAGACTTTTCCTAGTTACAAAAAAAAAGGCACCTGGCATCCTGTCCTATATCTATCCATCCTGAACTCTTTCTTGATAATTCCAAAGTTCAAAATACTCAATCTGCATCAGTTACTGCCAATGTTAGAAAAGGATTACTGGCTGGTAATATTGGATCTCAAAGAAGCTTATCTGCACATCCCTATCAGGGAAAGTTGCAGGCAATACCTTCATTTTAGGGTCGGCAAGCAACATTATCAATTCTCTGTGCTGCCCTTTGGCTTATCTACTGCTCCCAGAGTTTTCACAAAGTGCCTGGCTCCAGTCACTGCTTTTTGCAGGCAAAAGAAAATTCAGATTTATCCATACTTAGACTGTCTAATTCAAGCAAATTCTCAGGAACAGTTGTTAGAATTTGTAAAGACTCCTCTCTCTTCCCTGGGTTACACTCTCTGTGTGGAAAAATAAAAATTGGTGCCGTCCAAAGAGATAACATTCCTGGGAGCAAGTCTGAACACAGCTGCCCAGATGATATATCTCACCCAGGAGAAGCAGACAACTCTCTTAGTTTACTTAAAGGACTTGGCAAGCCTGTCCCAGCTCCCTGCAAGGAAATACCTGCAAGCTCTGGGATTCATGGCCTCTTGCATTCTCATGATTCCATATGGAAAACTGCATATGAGGAAATTGCATTGGTACCTCAAGAACACTTGGTGTCAACACACACAGGACCTGGATGTGATAATTCCTCTGCTTCCATGTCTGCGGACAGAGTTTCCATGGTGGGCACACCCTGTCTACAGAACAAAAGCATGCCTTTTCGCCCACCCCTGTCCACTCAAGTTCTAACCACAGAAGCATCGGACTACACCTGGGTAGCTCACCTGGATGGCAGATGCATACAGGGAAGTTGGAATGCCCAGCAGATGCACCTGCACATAAATTTAAAGGAGTTGATGGCAGTCCAGCAGGCCTTACTAGCTTTCAAGCATCTTCTTTCTCCAGGGACCCTTCTTGTCAGGACAGACAACACCACAGTTATGTGGTACATCAACAAGCAGGGAGGGACTCATTCTTACCTCCTGTGCAGACACAGCATGAGTCTTTGGTCCATAGCAGCATCCCTGGGCCTACATCTACTAGCTCAGTTTCTTCCAGGAAGGCTCAATGTTTTGGCAGACCAGTTGAACAGACAGACCTTGGATCCTCATGAATGGCAGCTGAACAGAGCAGTTTTTTGCAGCATCATTCAATGTTGGGGCACTCCTCAAGTGGATCTCTTCTCCTCTCCAGACAACCATCTTCTACCTTTTTTTGCATCAGACAGCATCTCAGCAGAGCCTAGAGGGTGGATGCTCTGTCCTTCCCTTGGACGCTGCTGTCAGTTTATGCCTTCCCTCCTCTTCCCAGAGTATTATTGAAGATCAGGGATGAATGACCATGGACTATTCTCATAGCCCCGGACTGGACCAGGCAGCATTGGTATCCACTGCTTCGCAGTCTCTCCCAATTTCCTCCTTGGCATCTTCCCCTGAAGCCAGATTTTTTGGTTCAGGAAGGGGGAAACATTCTACACCCTCATCTGCAGTCCCTCCATTTGGCAGCATGGCTCATTGTATGACTCCATCCTTTTCTTCTTCCCTTTCCCAGCAGGTGGTTGACGTGGTGAGGGAGGCCAGGAGGCCTAGCACTAGGAAGTCTTATGCTGGCAAATGAGCAAGATTCTCTCTTTGGATGCAGGCTAGAGGAGAATCTTCTTCTCAGCCTACCCTTCCTCTGATGCTGGAATACCTGGCTGATTTGCTTCAGGGTGGTCTTTATTTTTCCTCTGTCAAGATCCATGCTTCAGCCATTTCTGCTCATTGTTCTTTTGAACAACCCATTTTCTCTCATCCTCTGGTGAAAATGTTTCTCAGAGGTGCTTGCAACTTAAAACCTCCCAGAAGGGTGCCTACTCCAGCCTGGGATCTTAATTTTGTTCTAGAGAAACTCACTCTTTCTCCTTTTGAGCCAGCTGCTACTGCAGATTTAAAGTTTATCTCATGGAAGACTGCCTTCCTCTTGGCTATAACTTTCGCAAGGAGGGTTTCGGAGCTGCATGCTTTGATGGCTGTGGAGCCTTTTCTTATTTTCCATGCAGATGTTCATTGTGTTACCCTGCAGTCATCACACTTGGGTTATCCTGCCATCAGGCGGTCCCGCAGTCGGCCCAAATTCCAAAGTCTTGGTCTGGTATCGGTTGCTGTCGCTTCTTCCCTGACGTCAGAGCGCCAGGGGTATATCAGAGGTGTCCAACGCCATTTTCTTCAGTCTTTCTTGCCGTGCGGTGCCCGAAGCAGAAGCAATTCGCAAGTGCCGGTCTGCTGACACCTGAGATTTTCGAATCGAGTTTCAGTCCGAAGTCTTCAAAGCTAAGTACCCCATTGGGAAACCTTTTCTTGCCTCAGTCCGATGTCAGAAAAAGTTAACAATTGCATTTCTTGTGGGAAGCAAATATCTCATAAGGACTTTCATTCTTTTTGTATACCTTGCCTAGGCCCAGACCACAACGTCACTGGTTGTTGGTTTTGTGCTAGGTTCAATAAGCGAACTATAAAGTGACGCTTTGATTTCGCACAACACTACTTTGGTAGAAAATTTAATTACACTATGCCGTCGGAGCAACCGACTACCGGTGTGCATAAAAAATGCAAAGATAAAGACAGGCAGCCTAGATCCAAGCCAGACTCCGAGGCCTCGGCTGGGCCGGTCGCCGGTTCTCCGGTTTTCAGTGAGGTGCCTACGCAGCCCCTGGCTACTGCTGAATTGCATCCCCAGACTGCTTCGGATCCCCCAGCAGAGAGTTCTAGGCTGACGCAGCCATTTTCTTTAGGCCCTACCGATGACATTGCAGTAGGGGAAGCCGGTGCTGTAGAAACACCTTCGGTTTCTGAAGGTGTCTTCAGACCAACTACTCTCACCATAAAATCTTATGCTAAGCTTAAGACTCCTCTAAAACCAAAAAAGCCTACACTTCAGTCTCCAGGTCAAGGCCCTATGCCTAAGAAACAGATGCTTAAAATGGCTGAATATTTGATTTCTTTGATCAGGGGTTCCCAACCCCCCCCCCGACAAAAGGCCTAGACAAGAGGAGGATTATGCCTCCTCTGACCAAGTGTCTGTTTCCTCAGGCTCCTCTGAGGAACAGGATTACTCCTCTCCCCCTTATGAAGATTCTGATGCTGAAGACTCCATTCCCTCAGCTTCTCCCCCTGAAGATTATTCCTTTGGGGAAACCTGACGTACCATGAGGGAACATTTCCACTGGGAAGGTCAGGATTACTCCGACTCAAAGAAAAGGCTCAGAGAGTTTCTTTTACTCCCCCAGCACAGACCACTTACTATCCCCCCAATTTTGGACATTGTGGATGATGTTTTCTTAGAATCTAGTCTAAATCCAGATTCTCTGCCTCCTGCTCCAGCCAAACCAGATAGATACTATAGAGTGCCTGACTCACACAAATTCCTATACAAAAGCCCTGTTGCTGATCCAGAGACAATCTCCCAGGGTCCCAAAGGGGCTAAGGCTTCTATGGATAAAAATCCTGTACCTTCAGAAAGGGACTCCAGAGCACTAGATAGGTGGGGGAAGAAGGTTTACACCTCAGCTACTCTAGCTATGAGAGCACTAAATTGTCAATTTCACATGCTTAAATACCAGCAATTCCTAATGTCTCAAATAAAACAAAAGATGGGCACATACCCTCAACAGTCTGAATTCAAGGGAATGCAAGATCTGTTGCATGCAGCTGAACAGGTGGGCAAACATACTTTACAATGTGGTTTTGATGCCTTGGAAGCTTCCTCTAGAGCAGCTGTTACTGGGTCTGTTATATGTAGGCATACTTGGTTAAAGGAACAATCTCTGCCTGATCATGTTAAAGCAAAGTTACTGGATGCACCCTTACAGCAGGATATCTTATTTGGGGTTAAAGCAGAGGAGGTTTTAAAGAAAATGGAGGATAAGGCAAAATCTATGCAGACAGTCAACAATTTCTTACAGGTACAGCCCCCATGCTTCAGCAGAAATTGGCCATCAAATAATTGGTCCTTTCCAGCTTCTGACAGACCACAGAGGGGTAAATACAGGCACCCAAGGGGCATAGAACAAGCACAAATCCCTTACAAACCTCGCCAATGGGGCATTGCAACACAGAAGGGAGGAGAAGACAGGTCCCAAACTACTAGAAGGCAAACACAATGACTTAAACCTCAAACTGCCAAGCAAAACTCTCTTGGCAGCTCCCTTGGGAGGAAAATTTGCACTTTTTGCAGACAACTGGTGCATCGTCACAAAGGACAAATGGGTCCTAGACATTATCTCACACGATACAGATTCCATTTCCACATCTTGCCAAGGATAAAAGGAATGCCAAACCTGCCACAAAATCAATGGGCAGAGGCACAAAAACAAATGACAGCTCTCATGGACATGAGAGCCATTCAACTGGTACCTACACAGGAGCAAGGCCAAGCATTTTAATCAAGGCTCTTTCTAGTCCCCAGAAAGGACAATGCTTGGAGACCCATTCTGGACCTTTCAATTTTAAACACCTTCTTGCAAGTACCCAAATTCAAGATGCTAACACTACAGCAGCTTCTTCCCATGTTGGGCAAGAAAGCTTGGCTAGTAATGTTGGACCTCAAGGAGACATACCTGCAAGTCCCTATCAGACAAAATTGCAGAAGATACCTCCATTTCATTGCAGGTTCAACCCATTACCAATTCTCTGCACTGCCCTTTGGCTTATCTACTGCGCCCAGGGTCTTCACAAAATGCCTGGCACCAGTAATTGCATACTGCAGACAAAGAGGAATTCAGATATACCCATACCTGGATGACTGTCTCATCCAAGCAGAAAGCAAGGACATTCTCTTACAACACCTGGCTTTTGTAAAACATCTTCTAAGTTGCCTAGGGTACACAGTAAACGAAAAGAAATCAAAACCAGTGCCCTCACAAAATATGACATTCCTGGGTGCCAGCTTGAATACAACGGCCCAAATGGCTTATCTGATGCCAGACAAACAACTACAATTAACTCAATACTTTAGAACAATGGCAACAAAGACCCAACTCCCTGCAAGAAAAATTCTGCAGGTCTTGGGCTTCATGGCATCTTGCATACTACTAATACCATTTGTAAAACTGCATATGAGGAAATTACAATGGTACCTAAAAAGCGTATGGACTCAACACAGCCACAGCTTGGAAACAAGGATACCTCTCATTCCCTGCCTTCAACAGGAGTTTCTATGGTGGTCACAAGCATGCCACCTCAACAAGGGTCAGCCTTTCACCCTACCCCCAGCCAGGCAAGCTATGACAACAGATGCATCGGACTATGCCTGGGGGGCACACATGGCAGGACGGTGCGTTCAAGGCATATGGACTGCAGATCAAAGGAACCTGCACATCAATCAAAAAGAAATGCTAGCTGTACAAAATGCTCTGACAGCCTTCAAGGACCTCTTACTTCCAGGACAGCTTATCATAAGGACAGACAACACCACAGTAATGTGGTACATAAACAAACAAGGGGGTACACACTCCTAGCCTCTATGCAGGCAAGCAATGACCTTGTGGAACAAGCACTGGCTTACCAAGTCCAATTACAAGCTCAATTCCTGCCAGGAAAAAATAACACATTGACAGACGACCTAAGCAGAAACATCATGGATCGCCATGAGTGGAAACTGGATCCACAAGTATTCGCAATGATAGCTCAAAAATGGGGGCTCCCAGACATACACCTGTTTGCCAGCCCTCAAAACTATCAGCTAACAAAATTTTGCACAAGGACTTTTCACCATCAAGCTTGGAAAGTGGACGCACTCTCATTCAGTTGGAAAATGCTAACAGTATATGCCTTTCCTCCATCACCCCTTCTCACAAAGGTGCTACTAGAAGTCAGGATGGAGAGACCCCGAATGATACTCATTGCCCCAGACTGGCCACGCCAGCACTGGTACCCACTATTAAGGAATATGGCCCAGGGCCCACCATGGATTCTACCACAAATTACCCATCTGCTCACACAGCAAGACAATCAGATTCTACACAGCCAGGTCAAAAACTTAAACTTGGCTGCATGGCAAATCACCTAAGCAACCAGCCAGCTCCTCTCTCACAAGCTGTTATGGATGTTATTCTGGAGGCCAGGAGGCCCAGCACCAGGAAAGCCTACTCAGACAAATGGAAAAGGTTTTGCACCTGGAACCAAGCTAAAGGCCAAAATACCCTTCAGCATGACATACCTCAGATTCTGCAATATTTAACTGAGATGTTACACAAAGGGCTTTCTTTTTCATCTATTAAAATTCACGCCTCAGCTATTTCTGCTCACTACAACACGGATCCTCCCTTATTTTCACATCCACTCCTAAGGCAGTTTCTCAGAGGGGCCAAAAACATTAGGCCTCCCAGGAGAGCACCAACACCTACTTGGGACCTCAACTTTGTTCTGGAAAAACTCACACTACCTCCTTTTGAGCCAGCTTTCTCAGCTGACTTAAAGTTTATATCATGGAAGACTGCCCTGCTGCTAGCAATTACTTCAGCTAGAAGAGTTTCAGAGCTTCAGGCACTAATGGCAGTAGAGCCTTTCCTCATTTTTCATCAAGGCAGAGTTTCTCTACGAACTAACCCCTCCTTTATGCCTAAGGTGGTATCCAGTGTGGCTCTAAATCAAACCATCCATTTACCCACCTTCTTTCCAAATCCACAGAACATAGGAGAAAGACTCCAGCATTCCTTGGACATTCACAGGCAGCTACGTTACTACTTGGATAAAACTAAGGTTTTCAGAAAATCTGACCAGCTTTTTGTATCCTACGCTACAGCATCACAAGGAAAGGCTATCTCAAAACAGACCATTTCCAAATGGATAGGACATTTCATACATTTTTGCTACACCCACCATGGAAAACCAGTTCCTTCTACCATAAGGCCCCACTCTACCAGGGCAGCAGCTACATCTACAGCCTTCCTCATGGGGGTGCCAACCAAGGATATTCTGGAAGCTGCAACTTGGAGTTCAGTACACACCTTCACCAAACATTACCACTTACCACTTTACTCTGAGACTAGAGCTGGCTTCGCCACTGCAGTTTTGCAGGGCCTTCTAGCCTCCTCTAACCCTGTTTGACTCCACCTCCCATCCTTAGCTTTGGGATTCTACCCAAGTGTGATGACTGCAGCAGGGTAACACGATGAACATAGTACAGTTTTGTACCTACCATAAATGTAGATGTTCAAGTGTATACCCTGCTACAGTCCAAGTTACCCTCCCTCCATCCCCTCTGAACTAGCTGAACTTATCTCTACCACTCTATTCTATACTACCTCTGTGGTGTATTTGCTTGTGCCTAAGGGTTTTGTTTTATTTTTTCATAAAGCTATATGTATATATATATATATATATATATATATATATATTTTTTGCCTATCTATTAGGGGCACCTGACATCTGGGGCAAGAAAAACTGAAGAAAATGGCATCGGATGCCTCTGATATACCCCTGGCACTCTGACGTAAGGGAAGAAGCAACAGCAACCGATGCCGGACCAAGACTTTGGAATTTGGGCCGACTGCGGGACCGCCTGACGGCAGGATAACCCAAGTGCGATGACTGCAGCAGGGTATACACTCGAACATCTACATTTATGGTAGGTACAAAACTGTACTATAGGGTCTGTCTGAGAACCAACCCCTCCTTTATGCCTAAGGTGGTTTCTAGCCTGATTCTTAATCAGTCCATACACCTTCCTACCTTTCCTAATCCTCAAAATAGAGGTGAAAGGATCCTACATTCTCTTGATGTGCACAGACAACTCAGGTTTTACCTGGACAGGACTAAAGACCTTCAAAAATCAGCACAGCTATTGGTCAGCTTTGCCCCTGGAGCCCAGGGCAAGGCTATTTCTAAGCAAACAATTTCTAAATAGATTGCTCATTGTATTACTTTTTGTTATTCCTTTCATGGCAAGGTACCTTCTCAAGGGGTTAGGACCCACTCAACTAGAGCAGCTTCCATTTCTGCAGCCTTTTTAAGGGGTGTCCCTACTAAAGACATTTTGGAGGCTGCCACATGGTCTTCTATTCACACTTTCACAAAGCATTATAATTTGCCTTTGTTTTCTAGAGCCAGGGCAGGGTTTGCCACTGCTGTTCTGCAGGGCATTATCTCCAATCTTTGATTCTGTTGGTTCCTCCTCCCTTTTCTGTAGGCTTTGGTAATCAACCCATTGGTTAGGACTGCAACAGTGAAACACGAACATGGTACAGTTGTGTAAACCTGCCATAAATGTAGATGTTTGAGTGTATTCACTGTTGCAGTCCTGCTTTCTCTCCCTCCTTCCCCCTTTTCTCTTCTCCTAAGGTACAGGCTGATTTTGGTCTAAGCCTTGTTTTCTGGGGGCTTCTGACAGTTATGGCAAGAAAGACTGAGGAAGTGATGTTGGCTGCCTCCTTTTGTATCGGACACCCTGACGTCCGTTACAACCGATGACAGCCGACATCATTTTTACTTACCTTTGGTATTCTGGCCGATTGAGGGCTACCGGGAGCTGGATAACCCATTGGTTAGGACTGCAACAGTGAATACACTCGAACATCTACATTTATGGTAAGTGTACACAACTGTACTTTCTCTCTCCCTCCAAATCTTTGCTGGATTTTTTATCAATATGTAACTCACCAGGTAAAACACTGGTTAAGCAACATGATACAATATGTTGGGGGGGGGGGTCACCTGTCTCTCCCACAGGGGTTATCAGTGGTGTCCCACAGGACATTGTACCGAGTTCACCTTTTTCTCGATTATTATTCTCCTATACAAAACTGGAAATGGGCTGCAGATAACCATATATTGTGAAGAATGCAAACATGATTACTTCAGTAAAAGATGCTAAACTTCTGTAAGATGTTCTGCCAAAAATTACACCTGGTGTAGTAATGACATCATCTTTGGTGTCAAAAAATGTAACACTTTCATTTTTATCAAAAATTACATAAATTATGATTAGAAAAATAACATAAAATCTAAAAAATCACCACCATGAAAGATTTAGGTACAGTAGCAGATTATAAGTTAAACTTTAACGAGTGTGTGTCTATCTGAGCTAGAAAAGCATATCTGTAGCCCATCATACATTATTATTACATTATACCTTGCTGATCATACCCATTACTAAATGCATTGATGCATTTTGTAGTCTTTGAACTAGCCACTTTGCAAAAAAAAAAAAATAATAGATTTTGTAGGACTGGGAAATGAACTATTCAAAAAAGCTACAGACCTCTATATGTGGTCCATAAGGCGAAGACCATTCTCTTTCTATTTGAAAGCCTGTGTCTGGAATGCACTGCTGGGAGAGTTAACACCAGACCGCAAACCTGATAATAAAATGAAATAATGCTTTTCTAGTATTCTGAAATAAGCTTTTCTTTCCAGTCCAAAGTTAGATATTATATTTTATAAAAATCATTTTAAACCATTGGGCGGATTCACGAAGGCTTACACGGAGTTTGAGTAGTGTAAGCCTCCGTGTAAGCCTCCCGATCCAGGAACAGCCCAAACCTCTGTGTAAGAGACAGCTAAAACGTCTCTTACACGGACTGGGCGTGGAAATGCTCAATACCTCATTTGCAGCTCAAAGATATGCAAATGAGGTATTTGAACGATCCAGGAAGCCCAAACCAGTCCGTGTAACGGATGTTTTAGCTGCAGAAATGTACTCAGCTGACAACTGAGTACATTTCTGCAAAATTGACAACGGAGCTATGTCAGCTCCAAATAAAGGGTGCATATGTGTCATCTAGCATGCCAATGGCCAAATATGTGGCCATTGGCATTAAAAAGTGATGCAAAATTATTTAAAATAACTTTTTTTTTTTCGGGGGATTTTGATGTTTAACTGCAGCGCACACCCATAAATGGGGTGCGCTGCTTAAAAGTGAAAACCGAAGCTTATAAGCTCACAATTGTGGGTTTTATGTATTACATGGAATGACAATGCAGGGACTAGCAGACCAAAAACAGTATGGCCACCGTGTAGTGGTTGCCAAGGGGGGGAAGCTCAGTGTAAGAGATGTAACTAAACATTACTAGGCAATCCTATGTAAATGAGGGTTACAATACTGAATCACACTGCCACATAGGTAATGAGCACTTTCCGAGTAGTGTAAGAGTTACAGAAGGGGGAGGAATAGAGTAAGAGGTAGGTGACATCACGGGGGGAATGATAGAAATAAATGTATCACATTGGAGGGCAGTGTAACGTGACAGATGACAGACAGACATCAGGGAGAGAGGTGTGTCCCAACAGAACACTAGGAAAGTCAAGAAATAGAGGGTGTACACTATCCCTACACTCAAACTTTCTTGATATACGTGCATGTGCGCGTGTGTGCGCGTGTAAGGCAGGCTCACCATGTGGGAGCGTGTTGCAAACCGTTTACAACGGTTTGCGCGGGCGTGCACGTGTGTAAGGCAATGCAAACATCAGGAAGCCTGTTGCCTGATGTATAAGGCTGTGTGCGCGCGTTTTACCATGAATCAGCCAAGTCCAAACCGTGTAAGTATGTGTGCACGCGTTTAAGTCACTGTGAGCGTGCTTATGCTGGTGTGCACATTGCTCCTCCTGAGGAAACAGAGAGGAAAAAGGAAACAACCAGATTACAAGGAAGCTGCCAGAGAATACTGCTGGAGTTAATTGGTGATAACAATTAGAAGCAGGCAATTACACAGGCAGACTGGAAGCCCAACCCAACACTTAAAACACTGCAAACAGCAGTGCAGGGTGTTTCTCTCAAGAGATACTGCAAGAAAGGAGTAAGTTATCAGAATTGAAAACTGAAAAAGCTGAACTCAGAGCAGAAATTCTAGGGGCTGCCATAGCTGTTATAATCAGGCATAGGCGAATTGCTGAGGGTGGTGACAATGCAGATGCTGACAGACAACCCAGAGTGAGGAGAAGAGTATACAGGCCCAGGGTCACCTACCATGGGTTACATGAGCTGGAGATAGTAGAGTGCTACAGAGTGGACAGAGACCTTCTGCAGCAAATTGTTGAGCTGTGCAGGCCACGTCTCACACACAGAACCAACAGAGGGGAAACCATCCCAGTGGAAACCAAGGTATGTGTTGGCCTAAGAATACTAGCAACAGGTACCTTCCAGAGACCAACTGGTGATATGATGGGGATATCACAGGCATCAGCCTCCAGGGTACTGCACCAGTTCCTGGATGCCATGTCAGCACATGTTGGTGATCATGTATATTTCCACAATGCCCGTGAGGTATTGGCCAGCAATATGCATCTCTTCCAGCAAATAGCGGGATACCCTGAGGTACTGGGTGCAATAGACTGCACGCACATACGCATCAAAGCACCAGCCGGTGAGCAGGGTAGAGCCTATATTAACTGCAAGGGATTCTCCTCCATCAACTGCCAGGTCGTGTGTGATGCCCAGGGCATAATAATGAATGTGTGTGCTGGCTGCCCTGGGAGCTACCACGATTCCCACATCTGGCATCTGACGCAGATGTACCAATCATTTGCCAGTGCGGACTTCCCACACGGACACCTAGTGGGGGATGCAGGTTATGCACTTGAGCCGTGGCTGATGACACCCATCAGAATTGCACACAGACCTGAACAGGAACGCCATAATGAGGCACACGCACAAACACGTAATGTCATAGAGCGTGTGTTTGGGCTGCTCAAGTCACGGTTCCGGTGTCTGGACACATCTGGTGGAGCCTTGCAGTACACACCAACTACATGTACCCAAATGATCATGATATGTGCTATGCTACATAATATGATCCTGCGGAAACAGCTGCAGCAGGACCAGCATAGGGCTGGGCCAAACATACCCCCACCATTGCCAAGGCCACCACAGGCAGAGGGTGACTCGGAGGAGGAACAACCTGACCTTGCCCCAGTAGGCAGAAGGAGGCGTTCCCAGTATGCCCTGGCCTTGGCAAAGAGGCAACGCATAGCACATACACTGGCTCAGTAGGAACACTGGGACTGATACCCCCTCTGACTCACTCATATAGTAACATGGACGCCTAACATGACACAACCTGCTTCCAAACATGTACAGGGAGTGTAGTATGTGCATCCGACAGAGGCAGCCCTGCAGCACCACCTGAGGCATGAATGCCATGTGTTAAGTAATGTAACACCATGTACCATATGCACACCTGAGGACCCTGACTAACATCCACCCTCACCAATCATGAACCACAAAAACACAAACCCACCTTCATAGGTACCACAAGGGATAGGAACCTAGATGTAATGCTACTCAATGCCAGAAGTATAAACAGCAATATGTGTGCAGTGTAAACGCACACAGTATAGAGAATGTAGATGTCGGTGCTGTAATAGAAAACTGGGTCAAAGCCCACATCAGCACCCTAACACTACCAGGTCACACCTCATACAGCGATGTACAGCTGCAAAACATGGAACAAGCTACAAAACGAGGGTGACTAGCAATAAATGTCATGGATAACCACACCCCCATGTTGGTACCACAACAAGAAGCAGCATGGATTAGCCATGGTCAAATACCAATGGCTAAAACTGCCTACCACTATATAGCTTGCTGCAGACCACTGTCCTAATAGCAGGAACTGCACCAGGCCTATGTTGGAATACATGAAGATATCAAGCCCCCCAAACCACATTATATTGCTTGACTGAAAATACCTACACATACACCATAGTTTCATAGTTTACTACTAGGCTACCTGCCCTAGTGCATTTATAAGCCTAGCCATAGTGATGTGGCTATTGCCACCCCTTATAGTGGTAATAAGTGTACAGAATAGATTCCGAATATTGTGCCTCTGACTTAGTAGTGACACATTATGACCCCTTTACTTAATCGAATTAATTGACTGTGCCTCTGTCTAGTAGTGACACAGGGAGGACCACTGGGGTAAACCTACGATCTCACATCCACTTGTCCAGATTTCTCTTGAAGAGAGTCAGTGAGGGACTCTGTCTAACATGAACTGGGATTCTGTGCTAGAGTGTGAGAAGCCTCTGAGTTATGAATCTGTCCCTCCAGCATGTCCTATACATGTATGTGCTGAGGTTCAAATCTTTAGCTCTCATGGTTCTGGTGGATTTGGATTGCTTGCAGTGGAGCATGTCCATCAAATCCTGATTGGACATGGTCTTGTATGTCAGGCATAGGTCACCTGTAAGTAGGCGGTATGCTACTGAATAGAGCTGGATTTTCTTTAGTCTGGAAGCATATGACATGTGTTGTAGACCCTTGATCCTCTTGGTAAGGTACTTTTGGGGTCTCTCCAGCTGTTGCAAGTGCTGGGTGAGGTACACACCAAATGGGGCTTTGTATTCAATCATGGGCCTGATAAAGGAGAAGTATAGGGGTACAATGACCTCCTTTGATCTGGATGGAAAACCCTTCATGATAAGGTGGGCAAGATAGAAAGTCTTTCTAACCACTTTGGCAACATGGGTGTCAAACAAGAGGTCACTATCTACATGGGTCCCCAGGTGTCTGATTTTTTTTTCTGTGCTCAGTGGGTTGCTGTCTATGTGTTAATTTGTGGGTACTTTGTTCCTCCCAAAGGGGATGACTACACATCAGTTGCATTCAATTTCAGGCCATGATTCTGGCACCAGCTATCTGTTTTTGTGAGGGCATTCTGTAGGATGTGTGTGCCGGCTGATGTATTCACTATGGTGCCTAGGTTGCAGTCATCTGCAAACTGTGTCAGCCGCAACCCTCCTATGTTTGCTTTCACATCTGAAAAGTAAATGCCAAATAAGAGGGGTCCCAGGACAGATCTCTGTGGGACACCACTTGTGACTGGCTTTGAATCTGACAAGGCACCTGCAATGTTGACTTTATGGGTTCTGTTTTTTAGCCATTTTGCAACCTATCCTGTGACATATGGATTTATATTTCAGCTGTTGAGCTAGTCTATGACGCCTGAGTGGGGTATTGTGTCAAAGGCCTTAGCCAAGTGCAGGTAGGCTGTGTGGACCGCTTAGCCCTCATCAATGGCCCTACTGACAGTTTCAAAATAGTCAACTAGGTTCAAAAGGCAGGATCTGCCCTTTACAAAGCTGAACTGGGTGGGATCAAGAGTCTGTAGGTCACCAATGTCTCTGTTTAAGAGCTCCATAATGACTCTTTCCATAGCTTTGCAGACAAGGCTGGTTAAGCTTGTGTGGTGGTAGTTCCCAGGGTCTGTGGAGGCATCTCCTTTGTGGAGTGGGACCACTGTTGCTGTACGCCAGTGTTCAGGTACATATCCTGTAGCAAGGCTAAGGTTAAATATCAGTTTTATATACGGGTTTAGCTCCTCTTGGAGTTCACGTAGCACGCAACTGGGGATACCATCAGGTCCCATTGATGCTGTGTTTTTGTCTTTGCTGAGTGCGGCTCTCACATGGACATCTGAGATGACAGTGAGGTTACATTCAGCTGTGATAACTATCATCTTTTGGGGGTGAGGGAGGGAGAAAATTGCACTGAACCTGTCTGCCAGAATGTTGCCAATATCTGTCGGGTCACTGAAATTTATGTTGTTGTGTACCAACTCTGAGCATATCTGAGGGTTCCCACCCAGGTTTCTGACATAACTGAAGAAGGCATTGTGGTTATCTTTATTGTCTTTGGTGATTTTTGTCTCAAAGTTGACCTTGGATGTCTTTATGAGAGAATGTAGCTTTTTACTAGTGCTGATCACAGCTGCCTTCCCTTTAGGAGATTTAGCTCTGTTTTGCATTAGTATCCTTCTTTTGTGATACAGTTCGTTTATGGCTGGGGTCCACCAGACAGGCCACTTTCTCTTGGTGGAGAGGGTCTTGGTTTTATTTGTGATTGCATGGTCTATGCTTTCTTGGAGATGTCCATAGAAAGCGTTTGTGAAGGAGTCACCATTATGTGTTGTGGTTTACACTGGCCCAGTGTGCTTAAAGGATACCATCTCAGTCTGAAGAAGTGTGAAGCCAGCTTTTGAGAAGTTTGTCACTATACTCTTTGTATTATACTAGCACCGACACATTTGTAGAAAATTTCCCAGAATCCATCAAACAAAATGGACATGCAAAATGTAACACTTCCACAAGAGGGGTAAGCATACTGGATGTGATAATCAGAAATATGTGTACTGGATGTCAAGATGAGAATTGTATCCCTCACTGGTAAGACCAGACCATAGAGTAATCACACTGTAGTTACACATCCTGACCCCAGTCCCTGGCCAGAATACCACAGTGAAACACATGTATAAAGCATAGCTTGCACCCTACAAACCAATGTGGAATCCATGAAAGGCCCTGTGCAAGTCCAGAATATGGGACACACTGCAGAACATGTTATACAGGCATTCCATGAACACAGCCAAGAGTGCTTGGAGTCTGCAATCACAAATAACAAGAAGACACAATGCCATACACCCAGGCATCTGGCATGCTGGACTCCAGCAATTACTAAACCATTGAAGAGAATGAGGAAGCTACCACATGATAGATCAAACATAAAAAGTGAAGTAATCAGTGATCACTAGTATGGCAATAAAATGTGTCCACACATACAATCCACTAAGGCCAGGCAAAACAAGTATAATCTGTGAATCCAGAGGCAATGTGACACCTGTCCCAAGTACACACACAACAACAACTCACCCCAATAAATACAAATATATGTGATAGACACAACCAGGTAGCCAAACCGGAGCCTGAGCACCCCCAAATCAGTACTGTCAAAACTAGTCAGGAGGACAAGGTAACCACATACACCACAAACCCAGTCCCACATAGACCTACGACTGTAAACCAAACACATAAACACAAAAACATTCCCAGAGGCCCTAATTACAAACACACAACACCAACACAAGCCTCCAAAGCAGACACCCAATAAAATAACCTCCAGACATAGCACGTGTAGCACATAGTACACAAAGCTGGTGTGCCAAACAGTCACAGGATAGAAGGAGAAACAACATGCCTGATACAGTTGTGATAGGTGACTCCATAGTGAGACATGCTGCTGTTCCAGGGATGGCTTGCACCTGTTACCCATGGGCATCTGGATATTGCCTAAGGCTTTTGCAACCTACAGAGATCCTTTTGTAGGCAAGGCCGAAAAGACTAACCCACCACCATAGAAAACAAAACTGGAAAGAAACAGAAGGGTAATGCTGATCAATGCCAGACGTGTAAACCTCACTATGCATGCTCCTGAGGCCCTCCCCAGTATGGAGAACATTGATGTCTGTCCAGTGATAGAAACCTGCTGCAAGCCTCGTGGCAGCACACCAGCACTACCAGGTAATACCACATATCATGTGTTATGGCCACAAAACCTGGAACAAAACATAAAAAGAGGGTGAGTATCCATATTCAGCACAGACACCTATACGTCCAGTTAACTGACAATGCTTACGTCATTGCAGTCCACCCATGTGCAACTAACCGTAGGCAAGACTGCTGTACAGTCTGTAGCATGCTACAGACCACACTCTCACACACAGGAACCCAACCACGCTGTCCTGAAGACAGTGGACGGTATGAATGTACCACCAAATGCAAAACAAGGTACACACAAATTACCACATAGGTGGTAAACCATTATGTATGGAAGGAGTAATCAGGCACCTAGTGACACAAGTGGACAGTAACCTGTTATGTGACCATCACATTGCCAATTTGGCTAGGAAGACTGTCTATATTGGACACTGTATCATGAAAGGATTCACATCTACGTCAACAAAGGTCATTGTGCCCCTATACTGTTCCCTTATCAGACCATAATGTAGTACAGTGCCTCATTTGGGATGTACATTACCTGGCACCTGCAACAGTTAGAAAGACCTCAACGGTACCTCACCAAGAGTTAGAAAGGGTCTCAAATATATGTCATATGCTGCCTGGCTGTAGACACCACAGCTGAATGCAGTCACATACTGCCTACACAGAGGCATTGTATGTCTGTTGTACAAGTCCATGTCCAACACAGAAGTAATGGACATGCTCCACCCCAGAAAACTCAAAGCCATCGGAGCTGTGTGAGTCAGAGATGTCAACCTCAACACATAATCAAATAGGATGTGCTGGAGAGACAGATACCTAACCCTGAGGCTCTCCACACCCTGGAACAGAATACCACTACATGTTAGGCAGAGCCCCTCACTGACACTCTTCAACAGGAAGTTTGCAAAATGGATGGATAATTGTAGATGTACAGTGGGGGTCTTTACTGTGTCATGTCCAGACAGAGGCACAGCTAATTAAATCATAAATGGCCATAATATTCACATAGCAAGGGGTGGCAAAAGCCACACACACTGTGGCTAGGCTTACAAATGCCCTAGGGTGGATAGCCTAGTATGAACCCATGAACCTATTATGATACAAATTGTACAGGACACTAAGGATAATCCCAAGGCTGCTGCAACTGATGGTAGGAAGCGTGTTATGAATTCCCAGATATGCTCTGGATCACACAAATATTACAAACAACATACCAAACACACACACGTATTGCCAACATACATCCTGACAGGTGCAGTGCAACCCCCCTCCATAATGCAAAATATCTTTCCCAGCAGACTGCTGCCTCCCTGACATTATGTCAGCCTTACCACAGGATATGTACCCAAAGAGCAGTGTACAACAACAGTGGTCGTTCTCAAGAAAGGTGTCGCCTGAATGGTTACTAAAAACAACCACCACAGAATCCTGAGAAGCTTGGTCTGCACAGCTATGGAAAGGATCAGCATGTACCGCAGACATAAAGATATTGGGGATCTATTGACACCCGACCCTACCCAGTGTGGGTTTATTAAGTGCAGACCCTGCCCCTAAACATATGTGACTCAGTTGAAACAGTAATTGAGGTCACTGATGAGGGCAATGTGGTCCACACAGTGTAGCTGGACCTTGCAAAGCCTTCCATACAATACCCTACGTGTTCAATATAGATATGCTCACCGGCTTATATATACACCCCTATGTCACTAGAGGGGTTGCAAACCAGACCGACGACAGAACTGACATGGTCAGACATGCTGCAGCCATGTCAGACTACAAACCACATATAACAGGTATCCCACAAAGTTTGGTCCTGGGACCTTCCCCGTCTGGTATATATGCCCCATAGGTACAGGCCAACATGTAAGGACTGTGCCTGAACATGTTTGCAGAGGACTACAAACCGCCCAACATATCTGACACTCCAGCTGACACAAGCATCCCACAAAAGGGCCACATAGAAACAGACAACTGGTGCCATAGCCATGTCAGCAAGTTAAATGGAGAAAACTGTATAGTCAACCTCTGTGGATATACAGTAAGTGACCACCAGTTACCACATAGGTGTTAACCTATTACATACTTAACATGTAATGACAGACCTGGGTACACAAGGTGATAGATATCCTGCATTGGACAAACATGTGGCTGTAGTGTTAACAGAAACAATCCATATACCAACCTAATCATGAAGGTTATGACATCTAGATAAGGGGAGGTCATTGTGGTTCTGCAGTTATCCTTCATCAGCGTTACAATTGACTACAACAGCCCCTGTGGGGTGCACCTCAGCAGACGCCTCCATCAACTGTAAAGTCCACAACAGTACCTCACCAGGAGTATCAAAGAGCTTGAACGGATGTAATGTGTTGCCTGATTAAACAGAGTGCAACTCCACACACTGCCATGCTGGCCACCCATACACAAGCTGTGCCTGACGTAGAAAGCCATGTCCAAGCTGGAATCAATGAACATGCTGCACCTTGTACAATCTGAATGGCAGTGAGCTATGCACATGAGGGACCTGAACCCCAGCACTGACATACATAGGACAAGCTGTACTGCATTATCCATAACACAGAAGCCACCCCCACGCATGAGTAAACTACCAGTACAGGTTATCCATAGAGTCACTCGTTGATTCTCCGCAACAGGAATCTTAATGAGTGGATGGGAGATGGTAGGTTTACCCTGGGTATCACTGTTATGTCACGGGTAGACAGAGGCACAGTATACTAAACATGACATATGTCATGGCAAACTACACTTACAATGTGGTGAAGGACAAACACACTCTCTGACTAGCATTAGAAATGGCCTAGGGCACATCGGTAGTGTTTGCTAATGTACACCTATGTTGTGGAATACACTACTGATGTTGGACGAGGCTGTTGTAAGTAGTTAATATCTGAACATAATGCAACATGGTCAGATAGGTTCATAGGTTTATACTAGGCTATCTGCCCTAAGGCATTTATAAGCCTAGCCCAGAGTTTTGTGGCTTACGCCACCCCTTATATGAAAAAAATACTGTGCCCATTAGTTTGCTGTGCCTCTGTCCAGCAGTGACACAGAGACGATTCCCGGGGTAAACCTACGATCTCCCATCCACAGGTCAAGATTCCTCTTGAACAGAGCCAGCGAGGTGCTGTGCCTCACATGGACTGGGATTCTATTCCACAGCATAGGGAGTCTCTGAGTGATAAATCTATCCCTCCAGCACGTCCTATTTATATCCGTGCTAAGGTTTAAGTCACTTGCTCTAGTGGTTCTGGTGGATTTGGATTTTTTGAGGTGGAGCATGTCCATTAATTCCTGGTTGGACATGGCCTTGTATGTCAGGCACATGTCACCTCTGAGCAGACGGTATGCGACTGAATAGAGCTGGAGATTCTTCAATCTGGCAGCATATGACAGATGTTGGAGTCCCTTTATCCTTTTGATGAGGGACTTTTGGGGTCTCTCCAATTGCTGCAGATGTCGGGTGAGATACATCCCGAATGGGGCATTGTACTCGATCATTGGTCTGATAAGTGAAGAGTACAGGGGAACAATGACCTCACTAGATCTGGATGTGAATCCCTTCATGATCAGGTGGGCAATGTAGAAGGTCTTTCTAACCACTTTAGCAATGTGAGTGTCAACCTGGGTCCCCAGGTCCCTGATAACCTCTTCTGTGCTTAGAGGATTGCCACCTATATGGTAGCTTGGGGTTACCTTGCTTTTCGCGAAGGGTATGACTATACATCTTTTGGCATTTAACTTCAGGCCATGGCTCTGGCACCAGCTATCAGTTTCTGTGAGGCCCCTCTGAAGGATATCCGTGTCTGATGCACTTTCCACTATGGCGCCCAGTTTGCAGTCATCTGCAAACTTTGTCAGCCAAAGTCCTCCCATGTTGGCCTGTACTTCTGAGAAGTAGATGCCAAACAATAGGGGGCCAAGGACTGAGCCCTGTGGGACACCACTTGTGACCGGCTTGGAGTCTGACATAGTGTCAGCAACTCTAACCCTGTGAGTTCTGTCCTTAAGCCAGTTTGCAACCCATCTTGTGACATATGGGTTTACATTTAAGTTGGTAAGTTTTTCTACAATACCCGAGTGGGGTATTGTGTCGAAAGCCTTTGCAAGGTCAAGGTAGGCTGTATGGACTGCCTTTCCCTCATCAATGGCCTTGGTGACTGTTTCGAAGAAGTCGACCAAGTTCAAAAGGCATGATCTGCCCTTGACAAAGCCAAACTGGGACGGGTCCAATGTCTGCAAGTCCCCTATATCTTTGTTTATGAGCTCCATTATGATCCTCTCCATAGCTTTGCAGACTAGACTTGTTAAGCTTATGGGGCAGTAATTACCAGGGTCCGTAGAGGCACCACCTTTGTGCATATGTGCACAACTGGACCCTAACTAGGCTGCTGTGCTCACTATGGAAATGTAAAGCAGTGATAGGACTAAAGCCCAGGATACTGTCCACCACAGTGAAAGTACTGAACCACTACACTATACAGTACTACAGTGTTAGGTCATTATGAATGGATGTTGACAATTGTATGCAAAGTATCCCATGCAAAACCTGCAGGCACAGTATAATCCCTGTTGTGTTCACACAAAAAGCATTTGGACAGTAACTACACAACATGACACAGAACACACAACCAGAAACAGGAGATATTTGTTGAAGTTCACACTCATCCACAAATGTGATGGGCTGCAGAGTTCAACATATGGAAAGCTCACACTGGGCATGCTCACACACTTTGATAAATGAGACATCTTTCACACAACATGCCATGGGAAGGCTGAACTGGGCATGCTCACACACTTAGTCCAAATATCAGTTTAGCATTTTGCCACATATATCTGGTATATGTACGTGTTATTCCAGTAACCAACAACATTATAGCAATCTGACCAGTGCTCACACTTAAATGACTACAGAGACATACATGATATAGTGGATTTCCCCCATATGCAAACATCTTCCACAGATACACAAGTTGTTCATACAAACAGGAAATGTTATGGCAATAAAGACCTGCAAACACTGCTATCAGCACCAAATAATGTGCATCTGACAGTTAACCATATGGGTGTAGAGGTCAACACTAGGCTGTTTGCCCTAGGGAATGACAGCTTATCCAGAGTGTGTGTGTGTGGGTGATTTTGGTTGGTCTGTGTGCAAGTCTGTGTGAGGGAAATGTTCCTTTTAGCAACTGGGAAAACACACCACAGGATGCCCATTCCCCTTTCTAAACACTGATGATGTCAGCACCCTATAAGTATATCAGGAGAAAGACAATCTCCCAGTAATCTGAATAGTGCGCTCCGCTAATGCGTCCGTCTCTAGTGTCATAACATAGTTAGGTAGGGGTTTGAATCCAGCAAGTGGCAAGTGTGTGTGAAGGGGGGTTAGTGTGTGTGTAAGTGTGTATGAAAGGAACATCCCTTTTGGCAACTGGGAAAACACACCACAGGATGCCCATTCCCCTTTCTAAACACCAATGATGTCAGCACCCTATAAGTATATCAGGAGAAAAGAAATCTCCCAGTAATGCGAATAGCGCGCTCTGCTAATGCGTCCGTCTCTAGTGTCATAACATAGTTAGGTAGGGGTTTGAATCCAGCAAGTGGCAAGGGTGTGTGAAGGGGGGTTAGTGTGTGTGTAAGTGTGTATGAAAGGAACATCCCTTTTGGCAACTGGGAAAACACACTACAGGATGCACATACCCTTTCTAAACAATATCACAATTATTTATGGCTTTTGATTCCAGACATGTCACGTGTGTTTTGCTCACACAGAATGCCCATGTGTGCGGGTTGTTTCTCACAATAATGCATGACATCGATTAAACCAGTTATGGCAATGCACACATGATGTATGTGTGTGCCAAATACACATATGTACCTGTGACCTTCAATAGTTACCATGTGTGATGCCTGCCACATGTGAATACATGGTATTTGCACTGGGTAACATTATGACTGTGGTCTTCTGTGCAGGTGCTGCATGTGGGATGTGTATATACAGTGTGAGATGTAGATGCTATCAACCTAGTAGTGAGAGATATACACCTGGTCTGGGGCATATAGTCTACATGTTGTTGATGAAGAGGTGCTGCATGTTTTCACCTGTTGTGGGAGTGGTAAGACGTTGTTCCATAGCAATACAGTGACTGCATGCTAAGAACCTTTCAGCTAGGGTGTTGTAGCTACAGTAATTCATTAGCATTCAGTAATATGTCAGCATTCCTGGTGAGGGTATGATGCCAACCAAGGTCAGGGTTCTACCAGCCTGTGCCACTTGCTCAGTGAGCCCTTCCATGTTCCCTATCATGTATTCCAGTGAGGGACATCACACATCAGCTGTAGTGGCATGGACAATGATTGAGTCATATGTGTCCATGCATCTGACTGACCTGTATGCTTGTGTTATGTGGTGAACCATAGTGCCCCATGAGCATATCACTGTGACCTTCACCTTGTCTAGCCTGGTGAGCATGACCTCACTGTACCGGACAATAAAAGTACCTAACACAACTGCAGCAGGAGTGTTGTATAGCTGTACAGACTGTGCTTGTTTGGCACACAGGATTTGTGTGCTATGTGTTATGCGTGCTGTGTTCAGGCCTAACGTATGCCTGTGTGCCAGCTGCAGAGGTGTCTGCCACTCAGGCAGGATGCCATTCTTAGGCTCCAGGAATGGCCTGGTGTGTTCCCGTGCTTGTATTGCTGTCAGTGTAGGTCTACATCAGACTGCTATTGCAGTCACTGTAGTATTTCATGCCACCTGACAGGTTATGCCAGTACTGGGTTCAGAGTGCTTAGTCCACAGTTTGGCTATGTGTTTCCATCTCATACATGTGTTGTACATCCATGGGTAGGGGATAGGGTTGACTGTGCACATGTGGCAGCTGTGACATTACTACATGACTCACATATTCCACAACTGTACCATAGAGGTGACTGACAACTGACCTTTGCACATGCTACCATAGTATTGAGATTGCATTGGTGATTAACAGCACATAGGGCCAATGGTGAACAAGATGCATAGGTTCATAGGTTCATACTAGGCTATCTGCCCTAGGGCATTTATAAACCTAGCCAGAATGTGTGTGGCTTTCACCATGCATTGTAAATCTATCTTGCTATGCCCTTTTCCAAGGTTAGTATACTGTGCCTCTGTCTAACAGTGACACATAAGTGATACCCAGGGTAAACCTACAATGTCCCATCCAGTCATTAATATTCCTCTTGAAGACAGTCACTGAGTGACTCTGCCTAACCTGTATTGGGATAATATTCCAGAGTGAAGGGAGCCTCTGAGTTATGAATGTGTCCCTCCAGCATGTCCTATGTATATCACTCCTGAGGTTCAAGTCTTTCCAGCGTGTAGCTTGATGGGAGTTGGATATTCTGAGGTGCAGCATGACCATTAAGTCAGGGTTTGACATGGCTTTATATGTCAGGCACAGATTGCCTATGAAGAGGCAGTATGCCACTGAGTAGAGCTGCTGTTTCTTTAACCAGTCAGTATGTGGCATCTGTTTGAGCCCTTTGATCCTCTTGTTGAGGTACTTTTGTGGTCTTTCCAGTTGCTGCAGGTGTCTGGTAAGGTGCATGCCGACAGGGGCATTGTAGTCAATTATGGGCATGATGAGGGATGAGTAAAGAGGCACAATGTCCTCCCCTGATCTACATGTCAGCACTCTATAACTATCCCCTGATCTACATGTCAGCACTCTATAACTATATTACCTGAATTAAAGCTCCCCAGTAATTCGTATAGCACGCTCTGCTAATGCGTCTGTCTCTAGTGTCATAACATAGTTAGGTAGGGGTTTGAATCCTGCAAAGGGAATGTATGTGAATTAGTGTGAGTGGGGTTTGTGTGTGTGCATAATGCTGTGAGGGGAAAAGTGCCTTTTGCCAACCGGGAGAACGCACTACAGGGTGCACATCCCTCTTCCTAAACACAGATGATGTCAGCACCCTCTAAGTACAGCATTAGAAAGGATTTCTCCCACTAATGCAAATAGTGCACTCTGCTAATGTGTCTGTCTCTAGTGTCATAACACAGTTAGGTAGGGGTTTGAATCTTGCAAATGGAAAGTATGTGTTTTAGTGTGAGTGGGGTTAGTGTGTGTGCACAATGCTGGGGGTGGGATGTGGATTTTGCCAAATGGGGCTACGCACTGCAGGGTGCACATTTCCCTTAACAAACAGTGATGTTGACAGCACCCTATACAAACAACATGACAACAGACAACTGCCAGTACTCAGTATAGTGCTACATGCTACTGTAACATGCACATGTACCAGAACATACCTAGATCGTGTTTTGAAACCTGAATGTGGTAAGTGTGTGGATGTGGGATGTTTCTGTGTGTGCATTTCCATATGGAAAACATGTTGGATGTGGCAATCAGGGAACCACAGTACCTGATGCACATTACACTTTTAAACTAATGAGGTTGCCTGCACCCTGTGAGTACAGGTAGAGAGGAGGAAATTGGTAGTAATCCAAATAGTGCACTTTTCAAATGTGTACCTGTCATTTGTCGACAGCTACTCATGTAGGGTAATAAATAATGGAAATGGCAGGTGAGCGTGTGCATGTGTGGGGGTAGCAGGGTGTGTATAAATGCATGTGTGACAGAACAGATACATATAGCTGAATCTACAATACAGCACATGATGCACATTCCCATAGTCAATGGTAGCATGTGATGGTGTGCAGCTGGTACACTTTGGTAAGTAGTATGGGTGCAGATAACAATTCAGGACATTCATACAGTTACTGCAGCAGGAATGCTGGGATATACACACAATCATAGTGGAACAGTGAACAGTTACCAACATTTTACTACTTATACACATCTATGTAGTCACTCTGTGCATCAGCAATGTGTTTACCTATTCCTGCACTGATGTTGTAGTATGCAGGAGGTGGCACAGTGTCATCATATGCACAGGGTGTGGGTTAGGTATGCCCAAGCCAGCCACTGGTACCACCAATTGACATGTGTGTGTATGTGTGTTTGTGAGGGGCAGCAGCACAGGGTGGACCAGTGTTGGTGCAGTGTGTGTGTGTGTGTGTGTGTGTGTGTATGTGTTTGCCCTAGGTGTTAAATTTCTGCATGAGTGTAAGCATGCACATAGTCGCACATAATGGCTACCATGTACAGGGTTTTGTGGACAGCCACAGACTGCACCTGTCAGGTCATCCAGATCAGTGTCTGTGGGCACGGACACGGTACCTGTGCCTGGCAGGGGTGCTACGGACCGTATCCGGTACTAACCCAGACTGGGCACTGTCATCGGAAGCGGGTGTGTGTTGACTGGACACAGTTCCCTGTTGGGACTGTCCAGAGCCACGTGCACGTGGTCTCCTGGGGCATCCTGATGACAGCACCAACCCAGCATTGCTGGGGCTGCTGCTGGCACTTGAGGTGCGTGAGTGGGCCTGTTGTCGTCCGCGGCGACTGCCAGCTGGTGCTGTTGCCGGCATATGGCCACGTCGACGTCGCAAACGCACACCATCGCCCTGGCCCATGGACATCTGGTTGTGGAGCAGCTGTTGTATGTCCCCACAACGTCTGTCAATGACATCTGTGAAATTACGAATAGCATTCGCAATGTCACGCATGCCATCTGTCATGGCTGTGCAACATGCTGTCAGCTCCCTCAGACCCTGTCTGGTGTACCTTTCCATATGCGCCTGTGCCTGCATAACAGTCCGAAACATAGTGGAGGTTGACATACCTCCTTGGGCATGTCGGCCAGAGGCAGTACGGCCACAGATGCCCCCACGAGAACTCATGGGCGACTGTCTGCGTAACCAGACACCTACAGCAACTGGAAAAACCCCAACAGTACCTCATCAAGAGGATCAAAGGGCTCAAACAGATGCCATATGCTGCCCGGTTAAAGAAAATCCAGCTGGACTCAGTGGCATACTGACTGTTCAGAGGCAATCTGTACCTGACGTGTACAGCCATGTCCAACCCAGAAGTAATGGACATGCTGCACCTCAGGAAATCAAAATCCCATACAGCCACACGCTCAAGAGACCTGAACCTTAGCACTGAAATAAATAGGACATGCTGGAGGGACAGATTCATAACCCAGAGGCTCCCTTCACTCTGTAATGAACTCACAGTACAGGTTAGGCAGAGTCCCTCATTGACTCTCTTCCATAGGAATCTGGATGAGTGGATAGGAGATCATAGTTGTACCCCGGGTATCACTTTTATGTCACTGTTTGACAGAGGCACAGTATACTAACCTCGGAAAAGGGCATAGCAAAATAAATTTTAATTGGGTGGCAAAAGATAAACACATTCTGGCTAGGCTTATCAATGCCCTAGGGCAAATAGCCTAGTATGAACCTATGAACCTATGTGTACTGCTATACTACTTTTGCCATATGTTGCATGTGTGTGTGTTGTGGGGGATGCGCAGGTAATGGCCAGATATTTCTGCACAGGCAACACTTCTGAAACACTCTGGGTGTTCATCCCAACATACTGTATGTGTGATGCCATCCAACACTGTGATGTGGACACACATTACTCAGCCTGGATATACATATCCCAACAACACCACAAGCACAGTACACTACCTTGCTATGTATGTATGTAATTACACAGTTATTCACTAGTTAGGACTGTGATGCTATCCATGCAGCCCACTGGGCCAGTGGAAGCCACAACACACACTGCTGGCCCCTTTGCAAACGCTTACCACAGACATCCCACATAGTGCATGTAATGTGCACACACATATCTAACCCAGACCGTATGCACACCACTTATTTATCCTGTCCAGTGGACTACAGATACAGGCACATTGTATAACAATAGCAGGAGGCTACTGCAGCACAGAGCAGATTCACATGAAGGCAAGGCATCTGTGGTCAGCAGTGGTAAGATACTTCACATTCACCAAATGCACAGATATTGGCAACATTGTTGCAGACAGTTTAGGTGCAGGTATTCCCCCCCATTCTCCTACACAAGTGGAATTAGTTATCACAGATGAATGTAACCTCCCTATCATCTCACATGTCCAGGCGAGGGCCACCCTCAACATTGCAGAACACACAGCATCACTGTTACAAAATGGTATCCCTGGATGTGTGATACGTTCACCCCTAGAGGACATAGCACCACATTACAGACTGATATTAAACCCTGGCCATACTACAGGATATGTACCTGAACAGTGCCATACATACACAGTGGTCCCACACCAATGGGGAGGAACCTCTACTGACCCTGGGAACTACTGCATCATATGCATAACTGGCCTTGTGTTCTAAGCTATGGAAGTTTTAAGTATGGAAGACATGTACAGCAATATTACATATGTATATATCAGGACTATGTACACACAACCTATCTCATGGACATACCTATAGATAGTGAACTATGATACATTTGGAGGTTTCACAGTAAACACAGTATTAACCTGCTACTTTGCATTACCTGTGTTTGTGTCAGCTGTTGCTGTGTCACTGGTGCTAATTGCTGTTTGCTGCTGCTGCTGGTGGTTTTGTTGCTGTGATGATGCAGTTTTTTTTTATCACTGCCTTTATTGCTTTATTTCTTTCTTTCTTTTTCTCGCTCTCTCTCTCTTTCTCCATCAGTTTGGTGCAATGAATGTATTGCATGTGTGGAGTGTTAGTACTGGATGCTTTTGTAGGTATCTGCATAGGTCCATGTGATGGCCTCTGCACCAATTGTAAGGCAGCATTTGCTAATTGCATGCAGCCAGTTGTGTAATGATTGCATGTCTCACTGTGATTTCAGGACAGTGCTATAAAAGGGTATGTGAGATAGGCGTTGCCCTTTCAGATTGTAAGGGCGTGCACCATGCTGGTATGCTGTCGACAGTGTTCTGTGAGTGTGAAGGTTAGTAAGTCTCTCATGATTCATGCTGTGTTGTAAATTCAGGTTGCTGCATTTCTCTCACCTGTTTCCTGTAGTGAGTGTGTATGCATACTGACACCTACAACTATATTTCCATATGTATTAATATATATATATATATATATATATATATATATGTGTGTGTGTGTGTGTACATATACATACTTTCATATATGTACATTAGCTTACATTATTAAGTACAAGCTAACAATTAGCAGGGCTGTTTCTGTTAACACTAAACTAGTATGGGAATCCAGTAATTAGGACAGTAAAAGTCTACCTGACATGCTTTGGGTAGTACACATCCTATATTGCCTTTATCTTTATTCCTACTATTACATGTTCTACTTATTTTAGCACTATATTCCTGTATGAGAGTCATGGCTTAGTGGTAGGTCATACAGACTAGTGTTACAATGGTCTTGTGGTAGGGCCTAATAGTATGCTTTTATTTTGCTTTCAAATTGAGTACAGGGCCTGTCAATCAAAGTGCTGAAGGCACCTTTAAGCAGTTAAAAGGGTTAGTAAGTCTCACAGGAGTCAGGCTGTGTTGCAGATTCTGGTTGCTGCATTTATCTTCACTGTTTCCTGTAGTGAGTGTGTATGAATACTGACACCTACCACTATATTTTATATGTATTAATATATATATATATATATATATATATATATATATGTGTGTGTGTGTGTGTGTGTGTACATATACATTACCTTACATTATTATGTACAAGCTAACAATTAGCAGGGCTGTTTCTGTTAACACTAAACTAGTATGGGAATCCAGTAATTCGGGCATTAAAAATCTACCTGACATGCTTTGGGTAGTACACATCCTATATTGCCTTTATATTGATTCCTACTATTACATGTTATATTTATTTTAGCATTATGTTCTTGTATGAGAGTCATGGCTTAGTGGTAGGTCATACAGACTAGTGTTACCAAGGTCCTGGGTTCGAGACTGACAGTGGGAATTTATTTTTCTTTCGAAATGAGTACAGGACCTGTCAATCAAAGTGCTGAAGCACCTTTAAGCAGTTAAATGGGTTAGTAAGTCTCACAGGAGTCAGGCTGTGTTACAGATTCTGGTTGCTGCATTTATCTTCACTGTTTCCTGTAGTGAGTGTGTATGAATACTGACACCTACCACTATATTTCATATGTATTAATATATATATATATATATATATATATATATATATATATATGTGTACATATACATACGTTCATATATGTACATTACCTTACATTATTATGTACAAGCTAACAATTAGCAGGGCTGTTTCTGTTAACACTAAACTAGTATGGGAATCCAGTAATTTGGGCATTAAAAATCTACCTGACATGCTTTGGATAGTACACATCCTATATTGCCTTTATATTGTTTCCTACTATTACATGTTATATTTATTTTAGCACTATGTTCTTGTATGAGAGTCATGGCTTAGAGGTAGGTCATACAGACTAGTGTTACCAAGGTCCTGGGTTCGAGACTGACAGTGGGAATTTATTCTTTCGAAATGAATACAAGATCTGTCAATCAAAAGTGCCAAAGGCACTTTTAAGCACTTAAAACCAGGTCTGCGCGGAGCTCACGCATGCTCACTGGCGTTTAGCTCCGCGCACACCTGCGCTATTTTCTTTGAAAGAAAAGAAAAAGGGGTGACAGGAAAGTGGTGAAAAAGGGGTCACAAAGAGGGTAAGACAGTAGGGAAACAAGCTTGGGATTTGCAGGAGGGATGTAGGTGAGGCCCATAGCTGCCCATGTCTTTCTCAGCAACAGCTGTGCATTTGTATTTAATTTGGTGTGACATTTGAAACCTTCCACCTCTGAGAGAGGTGTCAGGACAACATTAATACCTGTTGTACAGCCAATTGTAATTAACAGTTTCAATGTCTAGCGGACATGTGTGCAACATGGACAGCTATGTATGGGGCGTAATTTTTTTGTGGGTACAGAGTGCCTTTTTTTTTTTTTTTTTTTCAGGTGAGAGTGGTATGTCAGGTAAAGGTAGTCTGTATAGCTGGGGAGGTAGGTTGGGTAGGTTAACAGACAAGACGCATACAGGGGCGGTGTATGACACATGTGGGGGGGTTACACAATTGACGGGGACGGAGGTTGGGATATCCAGGGCACATGAGCCCACAGATGGCAACAGTGGAACTGATATCCCCACCCATAGGCAGTTGCCACTGTTCCTTCACAACCCAGGATGGGGCTTTGCTGGGGGCTGTGCAGGCGGGACAATGGGCATGCCCGTAAGCTGTGCCACCCGGGCCTCAAGCTGGCGTAGGGGCCCAAGAACAGAGTCTTGAATCTCCCTTCGCACCACAGACCGGACACCTTGGAGGGTGAGTGGACGGGCTCCTCCGGCCACGTTTGCAGAGGGTGGACAGGCCCCATCCCCTGCAGCGCTTCCACCCGAAGGTGGCACAGGGCCACCGGAGGAGAGTCCGGCCTGGGCACTAGTGCCAGGTGCAATCGCCAGATGAGGTGGGAGAGGTGGGTCCGCTGGGACCCGCCTTCCCAAGCGTTCTAGGCTTGTGAGTATGTTATGTTAGTTTGGGTTAGTAGCATATTATTCCATTCAAATTAGTTGTAACAGCATGCATTGGTATTCCCATTAAGCAAACACCCAGATATTAACACCATTGAACAACAGGCATATCAATATCACATGCATTATTTGAACAGAAATACACAATCAAACGACATGCAGGGTTGATTAATGGCAATAGGCCATCAGGTTTGCAGGTATGAACAGGGCACATGCAACAACGGACATGCATATATTTTTGAAACAACAGGACAAATGTCCATGGGTAATGAAATGTTCACATACCAATATTTAGTGAGTTTTTTAATTTGCAATTATAGGGTGGGGTGGAGAAAGAAAATGTTGACACATTCATAAGTTATACATTGATATACATTTGTAATAGAAACACAATTAACTTGTGGGTGATAGTTTTCAAATGATTTTTTGTTGACTGTCATGCTAGACCTGTTACAGATACATCACTATCCTAGTTATTTTGAATTTGATCAGATACATCATCCTGCTACATTTTGATGACAGGGCAGGGGACAACTATGGATGTTTAGTATGTCAGACAATCATTCATTCTATCTGAAAATTGTTGACTGGGATCACCATATACAAATTTTGGCTTAAACATTCAAGATTCAGACACACTGAAATCATTTTGGGATGTTAATTTTTAATTCCCACATGCATTTAGTTCTGTAGAAACACACTGAGGCTTATATATTCAGGAGTTATTACTACTTTATTTATTGATACATGACCCTTTCTGTCACTCTCACACATCCTGCTATTTCACAGTTCAGGTTGGTACTTCTAGGCTTTGTTCACATATTAGACCTGTGGTGATTCAAACACTTTCCAGTAGCCTCACTTCTGTCATGATTCAGCATTTCAACAGGGGATATATCTCACATGTGATTAACTCAGCTTCTGAAGCTGTACTCTTGAGACTGCTGCAGGTTATACTACATTTAATTAATGGTGGGACATCTGTATTACAGAACTATTTATTTCTATCAATTATATTTCCAGTTTCACTTGCATACTGATGAACTTGTTGCAGCCATACCTGCACACTTGTTGCTTGCACATTCTATTACTTTTAATGAATACACTGCAGTGTTCTGCTAAGTGCTACACTATAATATTTATTTACAAGTACTAAGTGGGGTTACTAACCTGCATGGTGGCGCAGCCGCACCAGCCTGCTGTCATGTGCCCTGCGATCCGCAGAGCGGACACCTGCAGCTGTAATACAAAACAAGTAATATTGGAATACACATCTCCATGGTATCAGCTAGTTGAATTCCTTACATACATAAGTAAAATGTAACTTACTCAGTAGTGGGGCGTTGGGCATATCCCGGGCCTCCTGGATCCATTGGGTCAACTGGTCTTGTTTGCGTCGCTTCAGGTCCGCATGGTGGTGACAGACCTGCTCACCGGTATGTGGAATCCCAGTAGCACTAGTGAGATCATGAGCCAACTGGTCCCATGCCTCCGCCCTGTATGCTCCCCATGAGACCTGGCCCTGCATGAGTTGGGCCTCATGATGGTGAACTAGGAGCCAGACCATGTATCTGGACTCCTCAACGCCCCACCGCTGTGCTCGAAAGCAACTTCCCTCCCCTACTCCACTCATTCTACCTGCAGGTCTATTCTACAATCGTTTATGCTGTGTATTCCCGCCTATGGGGCTTATATATGCCGATTTTCCCGCACATTTCTATGATTGGCCGTTTTGGAATTGTATCAACTTCACAGAAACTGCTTTATCATGCTCCATTTTGGATTACATCCTATATATATGCTATTTCTGCATTTCTAAGTACTGCTGTCATGGCTTAGTGGTTTAGTACCTTGACTCTAGTGCATGGTATCCTGGGTTCGAATCTGACCACTGATTTTTAATTTTTATGACTGTCTAGAAATGAGTACAGGACCTGTCAATCAAACGTGCCAAAGGCACTTTTAAGCACTTAAAACCAGGTCTGCGCTCGTTTGCGCGGAGCTCACGCATGCGCACTGGCGGTTAGCTTGTGGGCACGGCGCGCACCTCCGCGCAAACGGTGTGCGCTGGGTTAAACCTTAATTGGCTATTAACACGCATGTTAAGCTACGCACAGCTAGTTGCACACAGTTTGAGCCTGTTAAACCAGTGCTTAGCTACGGGCAAGCAATTTGCAGCCTTTGAAACACTACTCAGCTACGGGCACTCTGTCTCACCTTGTTTGGCAGCAGCTTAGCTATCAGTACATTTCTAAATATTTTTATTATTGTATTACTTTTAAATATATGCTCCATTTCATTCCATTTTACAAAAGGAAATACTTTTACATTTCTACAATACTGTCAGGGGCCTTTTTAGTGCTTATTTACAAAAAAAAAAGGATGTGTGGGCTCGAACCTTGCCTGCCTGCTCTTAAGCCGAAAACTCTACCGCTATGCTATTACTTCTTGGCTTACTTTGCATATTTAGTTCTTATATCCTTTTCCACTGATTGCTAACTGCAGTTGCACTAGTAGCACACCCGCACACACGAGCGCACACATTAGCAAACATTTACGGGGTTTAAAAAAATAAAAAAGTTTTCATTTTACATTTTATAACATCTGTTCACTTTTTACATTTTACATTGCTGGTCTGTGGGGGCAGGTGTTGTGTAGTGTGTTTATTCACATTTCCATGGCCTCTCTCGTGGCTGTTTACTTTCTGCCATTCTAAACTTCCGGGGGCGTCATGCCTCATGCACCTCATGCATATGCATGACATGCTGACATCACACCGTTTAACTGCAGCCTCCGTGTAAGAGTTATAACTCTTACACGGAGGCTTCCTGAATTTGGCCCCATGTATTAGAAGTCGAAAGTTTCAGCATAATGTTGCAGAAATCAAGTTTCTTGAAGACCAATAGGTCATACACTTGACAAAATAAATCTGTAAAGGAGGATTAATATAGTCTGACTCTGCTTACATGGTTTATGGTTTCTGTTACTTTTGTTAAATTTCCTTCCTGTTTCTTAACAGCTTCTATGTCAGTGTCTCAATTTTCTTTTTTGTTTTCTTTCCCCTTGGCTAGGCCCTTTCATCCATTTCTAAACGTTTAACCATCCTTTTCATTGGTGTTCCTATGGCTGTAATATATTTCCCCCCAACAAGCACACTCAGTGTTTGTATTTCTTGGTTAAGGCACTTATCATCAGTGTTGTTCCTTTGCAGGGAGTAAACCAAGCTGTTACATATAAAACATTCCTCAAGATCTAACTTATTAGGAAGTTTTTGTCTGACCAGCTTTATTCATGTGATCCCTCTAATTCCTCCTTTGCCTGTCTGTGACACTTCTTTTCCCCAAAACAGAACTGAGAGCCTCTTCCTCCTCCCATATTAAAATTAAGGGGAGACATGTCTCTCCAGAATGTAAGTCTAGTATAATGAAACTTGTTATCAAAATCACTGTTAAAGCTAACAATTGTTTGGCTCAGACTGTTGAATTGTTGGCTATTATTATGATAGACTATTATGAACTGGTTGTTTCCCTTTTCTCCTGTTCAATCTGGTACTTATAGACCAACATTGCCTAGATATACCCACACTCCTGCAATTCCCACAACTGACTTAAAAGTGACAGGGGCTACTTGAGAGTTTTGGATAGGAAGTCTGGTGTCCTGTCCCGTAGCCTTCTATGCCTTTCAGCCTACATGTCCTTTTCCCAGATGCCATCATTAATGCTGTTATCTTTTCATCCAGAACTGGCCCCCATATTGTCAATTCCTTCCCTTCAGTGTACAGGTGAAGTTTTCAGAGCTTATCTTGATGCCATATGTCCTGTTATCAGTGCCACCAACATCTGTGGTGCTCTCAACAATAACATTGCCTGTGCTTGCAAAGCTACTCCTGATGATCTTTGTCTGAGACACTCACCACATATTCACTTTCAGTGCCAGCATTATCTTTATCTTTGTCGATAATGAGTTACTTGGCACTGGGGTATTTGATACTAGTGATGTCAGCATCAGTCCAGCTGCTGGGATCAGCTCGGGTATCAGTCTAAGTCAATACAATTGTATGTGATCTTAAAGTACCTTATTTTTTATTCCAGATAGTGACACTGATACCGCCCTGAGATGTAGCTGACCCTGAATTTTTTGCCTTCCAGCCTGTAATTCCCCAGCAGAAAAAAAGGATGATAGGGCTTCGGGATTTCAGAAGTGTGTACTGTCCAAGCCTTCATACAAAGGGATCTCCTGACTGTATTGAGTTCCCCCCAATCCATAGTGGTACTGTAAAGCTCTTATGAAAAGTAAGCATATTGAGTCCTCTCTTAAGTCACTTATGGCAGACGTGGCTGATGAGGATAATGCATATGCCCCAGTTTCCTCCTAGAGACCAAAATGTATTGTCAGACTTAGGTGGTTCCCTTATGATGCATTATGTGATGCCCCTGCACTGGCCCAGTAGTCAAGGAGCCTCAATCCTCATCACTAGCACCAGCGAGGGATGGGCACATTGGGAGGATGACAAGTACAGACATAGTCAAGTACAATTTCCCTTAAGAGCACACAGAGACCACAGTCAGTCTGGGGCTGGTTTCTCTCTCTCCATATCCCCAATAAGAGTCCCCACTGGCACAGCTATAGGGTTACGATCTCAGCCAAGTGGTCAAGCCAAAACCTCCAGCACCCTCTCTGTCCAACCAGTACTTTGTGTCCCTGCCCAAGTAGCTGAAACACACACACACACACACACACACACACACACACACACACACTTTGAGATTTGATTTGTATACAAGCACACAGAAAGGGAAGGCTGGCACAGGTTTACTAGCTATACCCCCTTCTGCCCCGATTATAAGGTAATAATCACTGCCAGCAACCACCCTTACTTATCAGCTACAATAAGGCCCTTACCAAAGGGTGACCAATTCTGCTGTGTAATGTTACTATTATCCAAATGGTAAGTGTGACCAAGACTTAAAGGCTATTTAGGAGTGGCCTGTACAGTGTAACTAGATACATATACAAGTACTCTAAGAGCTTATATATCTCTAATCAAACCAGTCACAATTAAAAGGTTTAAATATATTTAAGAATAATAACAAGACAACACTGAATAATTCAACATAGTGACAACAGAGTTCAAAATCACAGGAAATATTTTAAAACAACACTGCAGGACAGTCTCATATAAATACAGAAAACATCTAAACTAGTCTTACTATATTCCTGTCTATCTCCAAGAGAGATTACTGTAATAGGTTCATAGGTTCATACTAGGCTATCTGCCCTAGGGCATTTATAAGCCTAGCCAGTGTGTGTTTGGCTTTCGCCACCAACTTTAAATTAATTTTGCTATGTCCTTTTTTGAGGTTAGTATACTGTGCCTCTGTCTAACAGCAACACATAAGTGATACCCGGGGTAAACCTATGATCTCCCATGCACTCATCAAGATTCCTCTTGAAGAGCGTCAATGAGGGACTCTGCCTAACCTGGAATGGGATTTTATTCCAGAGTGAAGGGAGCCTCTGGGTTATGAATCTGTCCCTCCAGCATGTCCTATTTATTTCAGTGCTGAGGTTCAAGTCTCTCAAGCGCGTAGCTCGATGGGATTTGCATTTTCTGAGGTGCAGCATGTCCATTAATTCCGGGTTGGACATGGCTTTATACGTTGGGCACAGATCGCCTCTGAGCAGGCAGTATGCCACTGAGTAGAGCTGGAGTTTCTTTAACTGGGCAGCATATGGCATCTGTTTGAGCCCTTTGGTCCTCTTGGTGAGGTACTTTTGCGGTCTTTCCAGTTGCTGCAGGTATCTGGTAAGGTACATCCCAAAAGGGGCATTGTACTCAATTATGGGCATGATGAGGGATGAGTAAAGAGGCACGATGACCTCCCTGATCTAGATGTGAATCCCTTCATGATTAGGTGGGCTATATAAAATGTTTTTCTAACCACTTTGGCCACGTGGTTGTCAAATGAGAGATTGCTATCAACTTGGGTCCCCAGGTCCCTAATTACATCTTCTGTACTTAATGGATTACCACCTATGTGGTAATTTGTGGGCACTTTATTTTTGCCAAAGGGGATGACTATACACTTTTTGGCGTTTAGCTTGAGGCCATGGCTCTGGCACCAGTTGTCTGTTTCTATGGAGGATGCTTGTGTGGGCTGGAGAGTCGATTATGGTGCCCAGTTTGCAGTCATCTGCGAACTTGGTCAGCCACAGTACTTCCGTGTTGGCCTGTACCTCCGAGAAATATATACCGAACAAGAGAGGTCCCAGGACTGAATCTTGTGGGATGCCACTTGTAACTGGTTTGGAGTCTGACATGGCTCCAGCAATTCTAATCATGTGGGTTCTGTCCTTGAGCCAGTTTGCAACCCATCTAGTGACATAGGGGTTTATATTTAAGCTGGTGAGCTTATCTATAATGCCCGAGTGGGGTATTGTATCGAAGGCTTTTACGAGGTCCAGGTAGGCTGTGTGGACCACCTTCCCCTCGTCAATGGCCTTGGTGACTGTTTCAAAGAAATCGACCAGGTTTAAGAGGCAGGATCTGCCCTTAACAAAGCCGAACTGGGTAGGATCCATTGTCTGTAGGTCCCCAATATCTTTATTTATGAGGTCCATGTAATCTAGTACTTACTATTAGCAAGGCAGAAGTGCTGATGAGAGGATGTTTTCAGATCCAAGACAAGATAAAAAAATGCACAGACTTTCTCTGAGAGGGTTTCCAAATTAATGTCAAAACATTACTGCTGGATCAGCTGGATAATATCACTCTTTGTCACCTCTGCCTTCAGTTCCCAAGCTAACAGAAACTTAAAATTTAGCAGCTCTGTGTCAAAAATACTCTCTTAGGCGTTTGCCTAGAACTGGAAGTCGTAAAACAGTTAAACTCTTTTACATTTGAAATCTGTAATTATTTCTGTTTCCAGACAATAGAAAGAAACCTCTAGCTTTAGACATGCTGTCTCCTTCACTGAAACTGAGATAAACACAGTCATAAAATAATTCACTTATTTTCTTAGAGTTTGCAAGTTAACTCTGTACTTTTAGGGTACACCATGGTTACATTCTTGAAGCTCAGTACAGAGCATACAGTTCAACACACACTTCTCCACCAGTAGTTTAATATCCAAATAACATATAGTTTTCTTACATTTGTAAGACAAGCATATGAATCATATTAATATTCACAAATGACATAGAATTATTTACAAAATTCCAGCTAGCTGGGCTGGCAGCCTCACAATCCCCCCCCCCCGAAAACCCAAGCTAGTTTTTCAAGTGATCCTTGAGAAATGGCGCTTCAGAGGGTTGAGCCTATCTGAGAATACCTTACCCCATTCCCTGTCTTGAGAGCCCATCTGTGTTGGCATTGCTAACCCCACTGCAGTGCTGCACTATCATATCATATGCTTGCAACCCTAGGCTCCATCTTAGGAACATGGCATTTTGCTGGCTGGCTTGATGTAGCCATGTTAAGGGATTGTGGTCTGTAACTACAGTGAATTTCCTTCCATACAGATAAGGCTGAAGTTTCTGCAGTGCCCACACTATGGCTAGACATTGCTTTTCTACACCTGCATAGCATTCCTTCCTAGGTTAGAGCCTATGACTGAGACAAATCACTGGGTGCTCTTCTCCCTCCGAAGAAATCTAGTTAAACATAGCCCCCACCCCATGGTTTGAAGCATCCACCTGCACAACAAATTATTTGCTGTAATCTGACTGGCTAACACAGGGGTTCTCCAAAAGCTCCTTTAAGCTTCCGAAATGCCTGCTCACATGCTGGAGTTCACACTACCTTATCTGGCCTGTTTTTCCTTGTCAGGTCTGTGAGGGGAGCAGGGAGGGGTATTATAATTGGGGATGATCTTTCTGTAGTACCCTGCTGTCCCTACAAATGCCCTCATCTGCTGTTTGGTAACAGGTGCAGGCCATGCCTGAATGACTTCCACTTTTGCAGGTTCTAGCCTGATCTTACCACTCCCCACTCTATGTCCTAGGTAGAAGACTTCTGCCATACCCACCGGACATTTGCTGGACATAATGGTCAACCCTGCCCTCTGTAGTCTGCCCAGCACCTCCCTGACATGCTGAAGGTACTCTTGTCAGGAATGGCTGTAGGTGTCAATATCATCTAGGTTAGCAAGGGCAAAAATCTCCTGCTCCTGCTAGGATACAATCTACCAGCCTCTGGAAAGTTGCTGGGGCATTTTTCATCCCAAAGGGCATCTTTGTGAACTCATACAAGCCAAAAAGAGTCACAAAGGCTGACCTCTCTCTATCACTGGGAGTCAAGGGCACTTGCCAGTAACTCTTGGTAAGATCAGTGGTGATAAGATACTTAGCCCCACCCAGCTGCTCTAGGACTTCATCTGTCCTGGGCATGGGGTAAGCATCTGACTCTGTGTGACTATTTAATTTCCTGTAGTCCACACAGAACCTGATGCTGCCATCCTTCTTTGGTACTAGCACCACTGGGGAGGCCCGGGGACTGCTGGACTCCTGAATTACCCCTAATTCCAACATGTTTTGTATCTCCTCCATCAGAGTCTGTTTGACTCTCTCAGGCACCCTATAAGGGGCCTGCTTAATAGGCCTGTGGGGTCCTGTATCCACATAGCGCTGCAACAGGTGGGCGCACTCTGGTTTCCCAGTGAACATGTCCCCAAACTCCTGTAACACTGCTCGGATTTCTCGAACCTAGGTAGGGGATAGCTTTTGGGACATTTCTACCCCTTCCACTGAGGTGTCAGTCCAAGCCTCACTGAGGAGTCACCAGATCCCCCTCAGACTCCTGCAATCCACTGCAAATACTCAGCACAAGGGTTTCCCTATCATGGTAAGGTTTCATCATGTTAACATGGTACATTTTGTGCCCCTGCCTCCTGCCTAGGTGTTCTACCATGTAGTTAACATCACTGACCTTCCTTACCACCTTGTAGAGTACCCCCCAGGCTGCCTGCAGCGTGTTGTGTCTGACAGGAATGAGAACCATTACCTGCTTCTCTACAGCATACGCTCTGTCTCGAGCATTCCTGTCATACCAGATCTTTGTCTGCTGTTGGACTTCTGCCAGGTTATCCTGGGCCAAGCCCATGAGTTCCCTGAGCCTTGTCCTGAGGTTTAGGATGTATGCCACAACAGACTCCTTTCGAGATTCACAGTCACCTTCCCACTCATCTCAAATTAAATGTAGAGGTCCCATCACCCTATGCCCATACAACAACTCAAAGGGTGAAAAACCTGTGGATTCCTGGGGCACCTGTCTGTAAGCAAACAACAGATGGGGCAAATATTTGTCCCAGTCCTTATTAAACTGGTCTGCAAATGCCTATAGCATCATCTTGTGTGTAGAGTTTAACCTCTCAACAAGACCATTAGTCTGGGGATGGTAGGGGTGGCCTTTAGCTGCTTCACCCAGCAGGTCTGACAGAAATTGGCACCTCTGTCAGTCAGTATTTCTTTTGGAAAACCTACCCTGCTGAAAATCTCTAACAAAGCATTTGCCACCTTTTCTGTCTCAATGGAGGACAGAGCCACTGCCTCAGAGTATCTTCTAGCATAATCTACTACCACTAGGATATAATTTTTCCCTGTGGAACTTGTGGTACACAGAGGCCCCACAATATCCATAGCTACCTTCTGAAATGGCTCCTCAATCACAGGCAAAGGCATCAAAGGATATTTCACCTTGTCTCCTGCCTTGCCTACTTTTTGGCACTGCTTACAGGTCCTGCAGTACCGGGTTACATCTCTGAAAATCCCAGACCAATAGACGTTCTGCATAATATGTCTCTTTGTACATTTTATAGGTTCATAGGTTGGTACTAGGCTATTGGCCCTAGGGCCTATACAAGCCTAGCCATAACAATTCCCTGGATATTTCTTCCCACAATATTTACTTCCCTGGACCCCTGTCTAGCAGGACGACTGATGTGATCCCCGGGGTGAATTTCCTATCTCCCATCCAATTGTCAAGGTTCCTTTTGAAGAGCATCAAGCAGGCGGTCTGCTTGACATGTATGGGCAGTCTATTCCAGAGTATGGGGAGTCTCTGGGTCAGGAACCTATCCCTCCAGCATGTTTTGTTCATTGTGATGACAAGGTTTAGATCCCTGGAGCATGTGGCTCTGAGGGATTGGGATTTCTTTAAGTGGAGCATGTCCAGCAGCTCAGGGTTTGACATGGCCTTGTATGTTAAGCAGAGATCACCTCTGAGTAGACGATATGCCACAGAGTAAAGCTGGGTTTTTTTAGATGGTCAGTATAGGGCATCTGCTTTAGGCCTGTGATTCTTTTAGGGAGGTATTTCTGCAGCCTTTCCAGCTGTTGCAGATGTCTTGTGAGGTACATACCAAATAGGGCGTTGTACTCTACAATAGGTCTAATGAGGGATGAGTACAGTGGGACAATGACCTCCTTTTTTCTGGCTGAAAAGCCCTTAGTGATGAGGTGTGATGCATAGAAGGATTTCTTGACTGTTGTGGCGATGTGGTTATCGAAGGTGAGACCACTGTCCGCCTGTGTCCCTAAGTCTCTCATCACACTTTCGGTGTTTAGTGCATTGCCACCTATGTGGTAATTTATGGGTACATGTTTTTTCCCCAAAGGGAATAACTATACACTTCTTGGCATTACGCTTGAGCCCGTGGCTCTGGCACCAAGCATCTGTTTCTGTAAGGCCCTTTTGTAGAATATCCACATCATTTGGGGATTTAATAATGGCTCCCAGTTTGCATTCATCTGCGAACTTTGTTAGCCAGAGTCCCTTAGTGTTGGTCTGTACTTCAGAGAAGTGGATGCCAAACAAGAGCGGTCCCAGGACTGAACCCTGAGGTACTCCACTTGTCACTTCTCTGGAGATGGATTTGGAGTCGGCTACTTTTACACTCTGGGTTCTGTCAGTAAGCCAGTTGGCAACCCATCGAGTGATGTAGGGATTTATGCCCAGCTTAGTAATTTTATCTATGCATCCAGAGTGGGGGATGGTGTCGAAGGCCTTGGCGAGATCCAGATAGGCTGTGTGGACCGCTTTACCCTCATCCACAGCTCTGGAGACTGATTCAAAGAAGTCAGTCAGGTTCAGGAGACAAGATCATCCCTTCACGAACCCAAACTGGGTGGGGTCCAGTGTTTGAAGGTTGCCAATGTCTTTGTTTATAAGTTCCATGATAATGCGTTCCATGCCCTTGCAGAGCAGGCTTGCCAGACTGATGGGATGGTAGTTCCTGGGATCCAAGGTGGATCCCCCCTTGTGGAGTGGGTTAAATGTAGCTGTGCACCACTCAGTGGGCACGAAGCCTGAGGTGAGGCTATGATTAAATATGACACTTAGGTGAGGTGCCAATTCATTTTGTAGTTCATGTAGTACACAGCCCGGGATGTCATCTGGTCCCATGGATGCTGTATTCTTAGCTTTGGAGAGTGCGGTTTCTACCTGTGTGGCTGTGATTACCGGAATTTGGCAATCTTTTGTTATTGAGATGGGCACTTTAGGGGGTGAGAGGGGGGTGAAGTTTGCACTAAATTGATCTGCCAGGATATTGGCAATATCCTTGAGGTCAGTATATTTAATGCCATTCTGTTGTAGTTCAGAGCATATCTGAGCATTGTCATTTAGATTCTTGACTTAACTATTGAATGCCTTGTGATTGTCTTTGGAATTTTTGGCAATTTTATTTTCGTAACTAGCTTTGGAGGATTTTATGAGGGATTCAGCTTCTTACTAAGGCTGGTAAGGGAGTTTTTTGCATCCTGGGATTTTCCTCTTTTTTGCAACAGTTTCTATAGAATGTCTTGTGGTTGTCTTCAGAATTTTTGGCAATTTTATTTTCGTAACTAGCTTTGGAGGATTTTATGAAGGATTCAGCTTCTTACTGAGGCTGGTAAGGGAGTTTTTTGCATCCTGGGATTTTCCTCTTTTCTGAAACAGTTTCTTTCTTCTGTTGTATAGTTTATTTATGGCAGGGGACCACCAGATTGGCTTCCTTTTTTTGGAGGATAGCGTTTTGGTTCTATTTGGAGTGGCACTATTCATGCATGAGTGGATGTGCTCTTACAGTGCCTTAGTGTAGGATTCAGCAGTCAAACTTTCATCTCCCATCTGCATGGATGTCATGACATTTGTCACTTCTGACTTGAATAGCATGAAGTTGGCTTCGGAAAAGTTTTTTTACGGAGGTTTCCTTACTGAGGGGTGGGGGTGGGATGTGGATGTCAAGAGTGATTTGCTTATGGTCAGACCTGACCAATGAGGAGGTGACCACTGGTGTGGAGTATCTATCTCCCATGTTGGTAATGACCAGGTCTAGGATATTGGAGCCCCTGGTGGGACAATGGATTAGTCGATCCAGGGCGTTGGAATTTATGAATTCCAAGAACCATTGGGAAAAGGTGTTGGGACATGAGTAGTTTTCCCAGTTAATGGCAGGGTAGTTGATGTCACCCAGTATTAGGGTGTTTGGTTGTATCTTAATATTGTCCAGTATGTTTAGAAAGGTGTAGTGAGAATCTTGGGGGATCTGTAGCAAGCTACAATTTGGATTGCAGTCTTACCTAGTGTTAGTTGCACCTGGAGAATTTCAGATACATTGTGTTGTGCAACTAGCCTGGAGGTGTGAATATCTTTGGTGAATATGGACACTCCTCCACCTTTATTGTTTCGGTCTTGGTTTGGTGTCTGAAAAGTGTGGTAAGAGTTGTAGCCTGGTATTGCAGGGGTGCTCTCTGGAGCCTTGAACCAGGTCTCAGTTACTGCACAGATATCAATGTTCTCCATTTTTAGGAGTGCCTCGAGAGAGTGCATTTTGAGGTTTAGACTTCTAGCATTGAGTCGCATTGTCTTCAGGTTTTGCAATGCTTGTATCTGTTATATCTGCCCATATGACCTGTAAAGGGAATATAATGGGCTATGGCTAGAAGTGCCAGATGGTAGGCACTGATCACTACCAACTACTGTATTCTCTCACCCTCTAGACCTCCCTCAAGGCTCCACTCTCTATATATTAACCCTTTGCCCCAGTATACAGATTCCCCCTTTCCTTGAGAATCAGGTGCCTCACTAGCTACCTCCCTCAGGCCTTGTAATGTAGGATATGAGAGCTGAGCCTGTCTCAACTCTCTCTTAATAACGCTTCCCAGCTCTCTTTCCCTTCCACAGGAAGTCTGGTATCCTCTGACAGCAGTGCCTCACTGTCAGCCTGGGTAGTACTACTACTCACCTCTGTCCAAGGGTACATCAGTACCCACAAGCAGCTGTGGCTCACCTTCAGTCTCACTGCTACAGGGTAGCTCCCTCTCTGAAGTAACCATCTCACCAGTCCTGGCTGCAAGCATGCGGTCTGTCTGCATCTCCCGCAGGCTACCTGACCCACATGTCTCCAAGCCTGATTGCATGTAACTGCATGCACACATGGTACTGCATTATCAAAATCATGCCCTATCAGGACATCTGCAGGGATATCCTCAAACACACCTAATTGTTGGCTTCCTTTTCCACCCTCCCAGTCAAGGTGAACCCTAGCCAAAGGTATTTTGGAATGAGGTCCCTCCTAAAGCTCTGACTGGAGTAGACTGCCCAAGCAAGTAGTGCTCCTCTGTAATCATTGCAGGCTTCACAATGGTTAGGTCAGAGGCTGTCTCTCTCTTAGCCATGGCCTATTTCCAATTCACTAAGGATATAACTTCTTGTGGTAGTTTGGTACCCTTGTTGTTTTGAGACAACCTACTGTTGGCATTTTGTCATTCCCACTTACTGGCTCTCCCACCTTTTGTTACCCACTTTGCCTTCCTGAACATCTATATGCTACATGGCCCCACTGGTTGCATTTAAAACATTTAAAACTTGGTCTTGGATGTGTAACTGGACTAATGGCTTCCCCTGCTACTGGCAGACTCTGTTGGGGCAGTCTGGGCTGCCCACCATGGGTTCCATTAGACCCATGAGCAGCACTGGGTGTCCCTTTCCTGTGCAGTGATGCCCTACTTGCTAGGTATAGGTCTCCTTTCTTCCCCAACTCATCTACAGTAGTGCATTGTCTATCAGCTAACCAGATTTTCATGGCCTCAGGCAAAGTGCTAAGGGCTTGTTCCCTCACTAAAAGGTCTGTCCACCCTTCAAAAGTGGTGACCTGAGATCTACTCACTCGCCTATGAAAATGACTGCTTAGTTGGGTCTGTCCAACCTTCAAAAGTGGTGACCTGAGATCTACTCACTCGCCTATGAAAATGACTGCTTAGTTCCGCAACATATTCACACACACTTTCATCTGCCTTGCGTCTATGCTCACAAAACTTTTTCCTATAAGCTTCAGGTGTTAACTTAAAAAATTCAAGCAAACAGTTCTTTACAACATTATAATTTAAACAGACAGTATCAGACAGTTTGGAAAGAACAGTTATAGCTTTACACGGAGTAAGGGGGTCAGGAACCATACCCAGAGCCCTTGGTCAACATTATACTGTTTACATACCCTCATATGAATGAAACTATCAAAATTATCGCCCTCTGTAAATTGTGGAAGAAATTTACTGACCTTTGTTGCTTCTGGGGTTCGGTTACTCATTTCCCCATTACCTCCATGACTCTGGCGAAGAGTCAGCATCTCCTTTTCATGTTGCCTCTGCCTGTCATTCTCCAGAGCCTGCAGACTTCTCAGTTTCTCATTTTCTTCAGCCTCCAGATGCCTCAGTCTCTCTGCTGTTTCTATTTCCAAACACTTGGCCTCCAACTCAAATCTCTTTAACTCCAGATGGATTTTTAAGTCCTCTGTGGAAAGGTTGAGCTGTCTATTTTCTGAGAGTTGTACATCTCCATGGCCAGTCTGATTGTCCTCCTGGTTGCCATTCTGTGATGCAGCTGTGACTAAAGCTCCAATCATGTCTGCTTCAGTCAGGTTGGCATGCACCAATCCTTTTGTCTGGCACATCTCAGTCAACTGGCTTCTTGTCAGCTTGCCATACTCCTCTGCTGACATGCTTGCCTGCTCTCCCTGACTAACTAAGCTAACAAAAGTAAATGAATAAATAAAACAATTGTGATATGAACTCTGAATGTTCACTGCATGGCTGATTAAGAGTACAAACACTTTCAGTCACCATTGTACACAGGCTACAGGAATTTAATATCCACACCACTACAAGCCAATTAATATGTGATGTGGCTATCACAACATTATCAACCAATTAATATGTGATGTGGCAATCCAACCACTGCCAAACAATTAATATGAGATGCCCCTGCAGTGGCCCAGTAGTCAAGGAGCCTCAATCCTCACCACTAGCACCAGTGAAGGACGTATACATTGGGAGGATAACAAGTACACACAGTACAGTACAATTTCCCTTAAGAGCACATAGAGATCACAGTCAGTCTGGGGCTGGTTTCTCCCTCTCTGTCCAGATCCTCAATAAGAGTCACCACTGGCACAGCTATAGGGTTAAGATTTCAGCCAAGTGGTCAAGCTAAAACCTCCAGTACCCACTCTGTCCAACCAGTGCTTCATGTCCCTGCCCAAGTAACTCTCTCACACACACACACACACACACACACACACACACACACACACACACACTTTGAGATTTGATTTGTATACAAACACACAGACACTGATGGGGAAGGCTGGCACAGGTTTACTAGCTATGCCCCCTTCTGCCCAGATTAAAATGTAGTAATCACTGCCAGCAACCACACTTACTTATCAGCTACTATAATGCCCGTACCAAAGGGTGACCAATTCTACTGTGTAATGTTACTATTATCCAAATGGTAAGTATGACCAAGATTTGATGGCTATTTAGGTGTGGTCTGTACAGTGTCACCAAATACATATGCAAGTAATCTAAGAGCTTATATATCTCTAAACAAACTAGTCACAATTAAAAGGTTTAAATATATTTAATAATAATAACAAGATGACATTCAATAACTCAACACAGTGACAACAGAGTTCAGAATCACAGGAAATATTTAAAAACAACATAGCAGGACAGCCTCACATAAATTCAGAAAACATCTAAACTAATCTTACTATATTCCCATCTATCTCTGAGAGATTACTGTAATCCAGTACTTACTATTTGCAAGCAGAAGTGCTGATGAGAGGATGTTTTCAGATCCAAGACAAGATACAAAATGCACAGACTTTCTCCGAGAGGGTTTCCAATTTAATATCAAAACATTACTGCTGGGTCAGCTGAATGACATAACTCTTTTTCACCTTGCCTTCAGTTCCCAAGTAACAGAAACTTAAAATTTAGCACCTCTGTGTTAAAAATAATTATTTCTCAGAAGTTTGCCTAGAACTGGAAGTCGTAAAACAGTTAAACACTTTTACATTTGAAACCTGTAATTATTTCTATTTTCAGATAATTGAAAGAAATCTGTAGCTATAGACATTATGTCTCCTTCAGTGAAACTGAGATAAACACAGTCATAAAATAATTCACTTATTTTCTTAGAGTTTGCATGCTAACTCTGTTCTTTTCCAGTAGGGTACACTGTGGTTACATTCTTGAAGCTCAGTACAGAACGTACAGTTCAACACCCACTTCTGCACCAGTAGTTTAATATCCACATAACATATAGTTTTCTTACATTTGTAATACAAGCAAATTAATCATATTTATATTCACAAATGACAGAATTATTTACAAAATTCCAGCCAGCTGGCCTGGCAACCTCACACATTGCTACAACCTTAATAAGATAGGTCAAGAAATGATGTCATAAATAGTGAAAAAAAGTTATTGTTAGTATACAGGACCCTTCCCTTCAACCCCCCACATAATTTATATAGATTAAGTGATAGTGATCCTAGTAACCACAAGAAATGCAACCTTCCATCATCTTCTTTTGGGTTTTCCCAGTTAGGGGTCACCACAGCGGAACAGCAGTCTGCAGAACGATCAGCAGTTGAGGTTTACAGTGTTGAGTTGCCAGTCCAGTGCCCAACCTTTCACAGAAGGCACACACATGCACACACTCACACCTAGGGCCAATTTAGAATGTCCAATCCACCTACGGTATGTTTTGGGGATGTGGGAGGAAATTAGAGCATCCAGAAGAAACCCACACAACCACAGGGAAGACATACATGCAGACTCCGCACAGAAGGCACCCCAGCTGAGAATCAAACCAGAGAACCACTTGCTGTGAGACAGCAATGCTAACTAGTGCACCACCGTAGCCGCCCAAATGCAACCTTCCATCAAAAGAAAAAAATACTGATTTGATCAAAACACAACATCCAAGTAATAAACCCTCAAAATAAACAATAAACATACCTAAAATTAGAGAAAAACATTACCAAACACCAACATAAATAAAAAGTAAACCTAACAAAATGGACCCCCCCAAAAAAACATTAAATATCTTAAATCAAACAGTAGCAGTATTAAGTTCTAAGAGTCTTAAGTGCAAGTCAGATCCTTATTGAAATGTTGGCACTCAAAATGCCAAGTGTCGAAAAGCCAAAAAAAATTGAAAAACACCAAAAACCCAGGAGAAGAGCAAATCGCTCAGATCGCTCTTCTGCATTAAGCTTGTTTTTGCAGGGTTAGCCCCCATAAAAGTATTATATATATAGAGATATATATTTGGTTCCCCTTCACAAAGTCGAATGGCCACAATCTCGAAAGTCATATGGTTGAGACCATATGCTCGAAATTGTGGAAGCTCAACTCTGTGAATGGGGAACAGCATACAGTGCAGAATGGGAGAGTTCCCTTTCTGCGCTGTAGTGCGATCTCGGAGTTGGAATAAATAAGTAGCGGGAATGTGAGGGGTGCAGAGGGGCTTGCCCCCCTGCAGAAACACTTTGTTTTGTGATGTTTTTTTTTAGCCCCCTTTCACGAAGTCGAGCTTCAGAAACTCTAGCATATGGCTTTGGCCATATGCATTTCGAGTTTCTGAACGTTCTACTTTGTGACGGGGAACTATATATATATATATATATATATAAAACAACTCCAAAATCATCATACCTGACAGAAAAGAGAATATTCCAAGAAATGACTGTTTCAGACTTAGTATATGTAAGTCCATTTTTTTAGCCATTCAGTCTCTGTATTTTGGGACTTGCTCTAGAGGGTCCCAACATTTCAAATGGCTACCTTGCAAAGGTCCCAGAATAGTGGGATCTACTTCAGTAGATCAAAATACCATAAGAACAAAATTTCAAATGGCTACCTTGCAAAGTCCCAGAATAGTGGGATCTACTTCAGTAGATCAAAATACCATAAGAACGAAATTTAAAAACTGAGGCGAAAAAAAGCATATTAACATCAATGAATCTTAACAATGCCGAAATTATCAAATATCGAAACATCTAATGCGCATGTCCGGAAGTATTCTGAGGTTCTGAATGGAGATCGTGCTGTACATAGAAAGACATCTTCTTCCTTTATACATAGTAAGTAAGAGAAAAATGGAGATAAAATGAATGGAGATCATGGTACAGTGATGATCGGGAAATTTACCTTTTTCCCCACTATAGTGTGATTTTGGAGTTGGTAAATATAATTTTCAGGTGCATGGGGAGGTGCAGGGGGGCTTGCCCCCCTGAAAAAATGGGTCCCTATTAGAACCACAAAAGTATAAAATGTCAAATAGCTGAAAAGCTGAATTTTCAGCTACTCGAGATCAGTTTTCTGAGATCGCAGTACAGTGTATATTGGAAAATTTGCCCTTTCCTCACTATAGTGTGATCTCGGAGTTGGTACATATAATTAGCAGGCCCCCCACTAAACCAATTTCGACTAACTGAATATTCGGCTTTTTAGCTGTTCGACATTTTACACTTTCGTGGTTCTAATAGGGACCCGATAAAATATTGAAAAAGGTATTTTTTTTTTTTATTTAAGTTATGTTTTTGTGAGTTCAGTTCGATCTCTGTGTTGCTTCCGGACATGCGTCTTAGATGTTTCAATATTTAACTACTTTGTTAAGATTTGTTGTTGTTAATATGCGGTCTTTTCGTCTCAGATTTTTAAATTTCATTCTAATCGTATTTTGATCTACTGAAGTTGATCCGAATAGTAAGACTAAGTATGCAAAAAATGGGGCTTGCATGTATTAAGTCCAAGATGGCTGTGTCCCAGAGTATTCCATTTTGTCTGATGCATTGCAATCTCAGGGTTAGTATCTCATATTAGCAAAGGTGTGGGCAAGCCCCCCCCCCCCAAAAAAAAAAACAGCTTTAAAAGGAATCGTTCACATTTGTTGCTGTCTTATATTTTTACAGTTTTTTCCTCATAATCTCATAATTCTGGAATTTGGAATTACAACAGGGAGTCAAGTCAAACGTTCAGTAAAAACAGACCCTTTAAGGTAACTAAAACATCTAATATATTTGAAAAAAATCATCTCAGCTGAATAAATGCAGCCCAAAGAAACATGGCTGAGTAAACTTCATATGTAGGGCAACCAAATTACGCACAAGTGAGGGGCAGTCCCACTGATCCTATACATTCTCAACTGAAGAGGCTCCAGAAGGCCTGCAGATAGATCCAGTAGTCTTCCTGGGTGGTTCCTCTTCATGTGGCTTCTGGTGGATGTCTTGAGGAACATCATCAGAAAACATGAGAAAACACGGATTATGTTGCCACAGTCCACAAAAAGGATTGTATTTTCTGGTCTCTCAGAAAATGATTTTTTTGACTAGAGACTTCCATGAAAACTACTATGGGCCATGGTCTTGGTTCATAGGTAGGTACTAGGCTATTGGCCCTAGGGCCTATATAAGCCTAGCCAAAGGTACCCTGGCTTTCGCCATCCAAGAAAATTATTTTCCTGTGCCACTGTCGAGCAGAGCCACAGAAGTGATCCCCGGGGTGAATTTCCTATCTCCCATCCAAGCATCAAGATTTTTCTTGAACAGTGCTAATGAGGAGCTTTGTTTGATATAGATAGGTAGTTTGTTCCAGAGTATGGGAAGTCTCTGGGACAGGAATCTATCCCTCCAGCATGTTCTGTTTATGTTCCAGGAGAAGGTCCCTACACCCCACAGACCAGCTGTCCACCCACAAGGAAAGGAGTAATGAGATATGGACATTTTGGGGAAAGGTTTATTTGTACTCCATTTTATCCATGTAGGTGTGATGAACTAAGAGACTAATATGGTGTGCTTCTAGATTCATAGGTAGATTGATAAGTAGTAAGTTAGCTGCCCTTGTGGACCATTTTAAACCTAGCCAATTTCCTCTTAGTGCATCTCTTGACTGTGAGGTATACACCTTAACCATTATGCCAACATCTAACCTCACAGATGAAATACACCATATAGTTGAGGTGTTTCTGGATAGGTCCTTGAAAAATAAATTCCTTGTCCAAACATGATCAGCCTGTTGATGTACATCCTCATAATGCCACAGAAGATCATTCAGAGCCACTGAGTTTGGTATAGCCATTCACTTTCACTGACATGTGGCATAGGCTGACAGACATTACCAAGGATACCAAAGGTGACCTTTGTAGATATCTTTTTTTTCCTGGTCTGTGTGTCTTTGTCAAAGAAATACACAACCACATGGAAAACATAGAAAAGCAGGATAAGATTTTTGTTGCTTTGGGTCTGAGATTCCATCTTCCACAATGTACATTTTCCAAGACACGGAGCAGCCACTGTTGCATGTGGTTTTGGGAAGGCACATAGCCAAGCTTCATCAGGGATAAAGCTCAAAAGCCAGATCACAGGCCTGGGGACAAAGGTCATGGTCCATAGTGTTTCTACAAAGGTCATGGTCCATATACAAGTGTGGATTAGCAATTCTGAGACCTTGCCTAACTGTCCTACTCTGGAGAAAGTGGGGAGTCATCTGTCTTCCACCTATAGATTTGAACCTTGATCACCAAGGATGATAATATCCATTGGTATTTAGCTTCCTCCCTTCATAACGCCTCCCAGTGTATATTTAATGCCATTGTATAGCACCCCATGCCATCAAAAATGCTGCAACAAAGGAGATGTCTAGCTTCCCATTAAAAAGAGCTATCAAAGATGTCCTGCCAGATCAGAAATAGTTAAGATTCTATTCTAGGTTATTTTTTAATGCCCAGAAAAGACAATGGATTTTGGGCCAATTTTTGATCTCTGCAGTCTAAGTGCCTTCATTCTGAAACATTATTTAAATGGTCATATTGTAGTTCATTCCTAAATGCTTGTTGGGAGAGTCTCTGTGCTTTGCAGACATCCAAGACACATGTATACACAAGGTTGTCACAGAGTCCAGGAGGTACTTACACTTGTGCATAGAAGCTAGTTATTTCCATTTTTCAACATGTCCATTTAGTCCCACCTTAACCATCAGGCTTCAATAAGTGTATATACTGAGCAGCAGCCCACCAGAGACTGCAGGCAGTCAAAATCCTCTCATTACTAGGTAAATGTCTCCCCTGCTGATCCACTGGATCAGGATCTGTGATAAAAGGTTACTGTTGGATGAGTTAGTTTTCCAAGCTAATTTTATTTTAATATGTCTTTAATCTCTTTGGTTAGACATAGGCACATGTGTCCTTGGGTCCACATATATGTGTTTGTAGTAGGAGTTGGTTAAAAAAAGGTAGGATAATGTTTTGCTAAGAGTTGTCTTTCTAGAATAGGTGGTAACTCTACTATCTGAAATATTAAACATTGGCCTTCCTGCTACAGAATGAGGTGGTTTTCTAGATGTGTTGAAGTTATCAGGTTTCTTTATTGTTGTAGCATTGTGATTGAGTGTTTTAAATATGTATTCCTTTTGTTCTATGTGAAACCTTGGGAAGGATAACAAGAATTTAATATGGACAAGGAGGGATTCCCAGATTTTAGGAGCTAAAATGGAGAATGCATGCTTGGCAGAGTGTTTATATGGGTTACAAAGGTTATGAATAGATGGAGGTAAGGACCTAAGATTGTATTATGTGTGGCTGGTCTTTGGTTACCTAGGATTCTGAGGAAGCTTCATTTCTTATTCAAACTACTTATAAGGAAGTAGACTGAATGCAAGAGTTGTTTGTTATTATTAAACTGTAAAACATCCTCACTAAAAATGTTTGCATTTCATTTTTTGCCATATTTGTTAGACTTCAGAGTGAATGTGGAGTTACTGTATCTGGATTGCAAAACATGACCTTTCAAAATAGCATCTAACATATTTACTGACTAATTAGTAGCACAAGGAAAGAGCAGCTTCAGAAAAAAGAATGTTGCAGGCAAGGGAGATAAACAGATCAGTGAGTGACTGCTGTTTTCCTGCTAAACAGAGTTTGTATAACAGAATACGCTTTGCACTGCTGTGTACAGAGTATATCATCTCTATAGTTTTGCACAAATGTGTGTACAATGAATATGCTCTATTTCTTGCATACGGAGGGAATTATGTTTTTATAAGAGATTAGGTTCACTTTAGGAAACAGTACAGGCAAAGTATATAAAGTGACACAAAAAGTGATAAAATAGACCATGAAGGACCAGTTTGTAATAGAATGACAAGGAATATAAATCACATATAATAAATATTACCCTTACTATGTCACAAATTGACTTATTGGTTTAAAATATAAATGGCTTTGTTGATAAGAAAAAAAACACAAAACAAGATAAGGTACTGGCCTATATAGTAATGTATAACTAATAAAGTTACAGTAACACACCTAATTATAGACGATATTAAACATTTGTAAAGAAGATTTGGAAGGAGGGTATATTTGCTGGAATATTAGGAAAGCAAAAGAAAGGGTTTAAATATTAATATTAATTAAAGAGTTATAGGAATAAAACCTGAGGCACAAATGAAGGAGAGACAGGGAAGATAAAGAGTGACAAGAGGTTGTTGACAGAAAGTAAAAAATTACAGTGGCTCCATTACACACACATATTTGTATACATACATACACACATGCATACACATATCTCCAAACAAAAGTAATATTACAAGATAGAAAGAATATTATGAGAGAAGTTAATTCCTTTCATGAAGGATGGATGGTAATAGCAGGAGATTGGAATGCTACAGGAAAAAAGGAAGATGTCTTCCAATCTCCATACCTTTTGGAAACAGATTAGTGACAACATAATTAGCAAAGAAGTTATGGAAGAGGATGATATGATTTTGATTTGCTCCAAGATCCTCTGAAACTTGTGGGGTTTCCTGAAAATAGACAACCAAGAATCAGGCTTCTACATAAAACCCTTTGGATAGCAGCAAAAACAGAGATAAAATAAGAAATAGCTAAAGATTTTGGAGTCCCAAATTGTCAGCATGTTTGATTGGAGATAACTAATGTATGGACTACATTTATAGTGGTCTTTCATAATTTGTAAATTCTCTCCAAATAAAACCATCTGCGGGTGAAAATAGAGATGAGATATTCATCTTCCTCAAAATCTGTGATTGCGAAGGGTTGGAGAAGTTGAGGTTCAGTTTCTTGAGTCCAGATACATATTACTTGGCAGTCAGTACTGAATTTCAAAATTCATGCTTTTATAAACTGAAATATTCCATAAGAGACCTGAGATAAAGCCCTCTGCATATTTCTAATGACCTGAGCTTGATTATTAGTTTGGATGCTTGAAAGTGTATAAGAAGGGAGGATGGGCATGCCTAGTCTATGGGTAGACAGCTTGTCAGGCAGCACTCTGAGTCCTGCTGCAGTTCAGAAAAGGAAGCTCACTAAGCTGAGTCATGGGAAGGCTGAAGAGGTGCAGTGGTCTAAGGCCCTGGAGCAGGCCACTCCTTATAGCTACCCAGTCGAATATGGAGATATTAGCATGCAGAGGGTTACAGCATAGTAAAAAAAAAAAAAAAAAAAAATCAGCCACAGTATGATGGTTCCTCACCTGGCCTGTCCCAACCTACAGTTCCTGGTGTTGAAGCTGCTATAACCTGCCATAGAGTGCAGGCCTCCATGTGAAGGTGCTCTCTGACCCACCAATTGCAGGTTGCATCTGGGAGCAGGGACTGAGAAAGACAGAAGTTGTGGTGGTAGGCACCAAGGAAAATATAAAAATAAAAAACACTTCACCGAATCAAAAATTACCAAACGTATTTGACTAAAATCTCATTCCATAGAGTCACATTTGACTGGAAAACCTTATTGCACCAAACATACCTAAAATGTGGACAAGTCCCCATGTGGGCCCTTACTTAAATATACTAACTCCACAGTCATAGAACAGTGGAGAAAAGAGAAAAAAAAAACACACACACAGTGAATCATAAAAGCAAACATACCTTGAAAAGTGTTTTTTGCAAGAGGCAAGCCCCGCTGCACCCCCACTAACTCCATGGTCACACAAAAGTTGAGAAAGGTCAAATACTTCTTCATCAACCATTATTTGTCGAACTCTGAATCTGTCAAATAATCGTTTCTACCAACTGTTTCCCACAGTAAGTAACCAGTGGGCTATCATCAGGAATTTGCCCTTTTCCCCACTGTATTGCAATCTTGGAGTTGGTATATTTAGTTAGGGGGGTGTGGGAAGTGCAGCCCTCCACTTTGGGGGGTATAATCCCCCACCAAGGTAGATTTTACAGTTTGCTATTTTTTTGCAGTCAGTAGGTTGGCCAATATGTTACTTACTGTTCAAAGATCTTTGTGGTAGCAATCGTTCGACAGATTCACATTCAACAAACAGGGGTCGATGAAGATATCATGCAAGGCTGATAATTGCTAGTTTAAACCAAAAGACTGCAGGAGATGACAAAACAAGAGGTCACATTAAGAGTTTGCAAGTAGAAAGGCAGCAAGAAAAGTCAAGTAGGAAACTTAAGGCGGAGAGGAGAAAACATAGGGTGGATCTGCTGTGCAAAATGGTGGTCACAGAACTGATGCTAAATCCTGTAAACTCCAATGCATTATGAAACATGATTTTATTTAGGTAGAACTGTATGGTATGGCTGAAAATGACAAACAAGCCATTTGGATCATCCCAGAAGTGATGGGATGAGGCTTAAAATGGATAAAGGCTTAGGAGATTATTTGTCAGTGATTCTTATGCAAGCTTATATAAAAATATGTTTTTATATACTATTATAAGATGTAGATGTGCCATCTGTGAAGAGCATGGATCCTGTAGGTAAAAATCAGTGTTCCTTTGGAATAGGAAAGGAATGCATGTTCAATGGTCTTGTTTGTGGCTATAAATGATGGACCAGTCCTCTTTTTCCAGAACTGGGACTGGACATTGGACTAGATTGGTATGCCATTTTAGCTTCTCTCTAAAACAATAGAAGACTAGAAATTGTTAGACAATTTGTCAGATGCTAAGCACATCTTTTGCCAAGGAAACTGTCACAATGAAGGAAAAAAACTAGCCAAAATTGTAGAAAGCAAGAGTGTTGTCCTTTAAGGTCGAATCAAATGGAGCAAAGTGAGAAAGTCACACCCACAACCCTTGTGCTTAAAGGATGCAAAACTGGAGATAGCCATATTTGAATGTAGTATGCATTCATTGTGGTAACCTTTGTGAAGAAAGTACGGTTGTGTAAATAAACTTACCATAACAGTAGATGTCCAAATAATCACTGCTGCAGTAGCTTTAGCTATATGGGTTATATCTTGCATAGGATATAACAGCCGGCCAGCTTCCAAAGCTTCAGGGCACTTTCCATGCACCCAAACCATCAGTCAGCTCAAGCTGAACTGACTAAAAAGACAGGTTTGGGTGCCAAGCCCTTCAGAGCTTTTATGCTAACAGAGATAGGGAGGGTGATCCCTGACAAGACAATGCTAGTAACAACAAAAAAATAATGTCCACACCTTGGCATAAACAACACACCAGAAAATAAGGGAGATGGAGGCAGGAAGTGGCTACTACAGCAGTGATCATTCAAACATCTACTGTTTTGAGAGGTTTACTTACACAAGAGTAGTACATTCATCACATTGATCAGTGTTGCAGTAGCCATAGCTATATGGGTAGATTAACTTTGCTTAGTACATTTGGGAGGTGATGAGGTAGGGTCCAGGAACCCCTGGAGAATGGTCCTAGCAAAGCCTGATCTAGACATAGAGAAGGAATTAAGCTTGTAATGCTTTGTAAAACTATGTACATAGGACCAAGTTGCTGCTTCTAGCATACTTCTAAAACCCAACCCTTTCCAAAAAGCCATAGATTAAGCCAAGGCCCTGGTGGGCTTTGTTCCTGCCAGGAATAGTTTTGTTGTACTGAGTATAATGAAAGGTAATAGTCTGAGACAACCATTTTGAAATAGTTTGCTTTGACACATGTTTGTCAGTGGACATCCAAGATGTGGGGTATCCTTGCTCCCTCATTTTTAGGTTCAGTAAAGAAAACAGGGAGATGGATAGTTTGGCTTAATATAAACTCAGATACCACTTTAGGCATAAAAGAAGAATTAGTTCTCAAATAGACCCTGCCTGTGTTGAAAATGAGATAGGGTTGACTCACCATAAGAGCTTGCAACTCAGATACTATTCTTGCAGAGGTCAGAGCAATCAGTAAAACTGTTTTCCATGATTATTACCCCAAGTCAGCCAGGTTAGCGGATTGAAATGGAGCAAGTGTTAGCTTCTTTAACACAAAATTAAGATCCCAAGGAGGAGCCACAGGTTTTCTTGCAGGCCTCTTATGCAAAACCCCTTTCAAAAACATTTTGATGTGAAAATGCATTGACAGGGGAAAATTTGTGGGCAGACATGCTGAAATGGCCAATAAATGAACACTGACAGAGGAGTAAGAAAGGCCATAGGATAGTAACTTACCCAAATGTTGTAAAACCAGAGAACAAATAGCCCTGAATGGGTACTGGTTATGCTGCTGGTACCAACTAGTAAACCTTTTTGGTTTGCTAATGTATGATATTCTAGTAGCAGCCTTTTTGCCTCCATTAGTACTTGCTGCGCTTCCTCAGTAAATAGGTACCTAAAGGGAATTAAGACCCTATTATCCAGGCAGCCAGTTGAAGTTGATTGGGGTCAGGGTGTATCAAATACCCCTGATCTTATATGAGTAGATCCATTTTGTAAGGAAGCTTCTGGTAATTGGTCCTGGCCATTTCCAAAAGAAGGGAGAACCACTGTTGCCTAGGCCATGAGGGAGTCACCACATTGATCTTCTGGGATTCCTTCTGAATCTTCAGAAGTACCTTGGATATCTGTGGAAAAGCGTATAAGAACATTTCTGTCCAAGGAAAAGAAAAGGCATCTGTCTTCCAGGACTTATTGACTTGAGTTCTGGAGTAGAATCTTGCCAGCTGATTGTTCAGAGAAGAGGCATATAGGTCTACTTGAGGAACTACCCACAGATGGATCAATTTTGGAGGACCTCCTGCTCTAGTTTACATTTCTGAGGGTCTGCCCTTGTCATTCTCAGCTTGTCTGACACACAGTTTTGCTCTGATGGAATGTAGGATACTTGTGGAGTGAGACTGGACTGTGATGCTGTAGGCCAAGCTAACATAGCTAGTCTGCAAAGGGGGTATGACCTGATTCCCCCTTGTTTGCTGATGCGCCACATGACTGTGGCATTGTCTGTAACAACTTGAAGATTTTCTGGGGACCAAAGATGATTCAGAGAGTTGTATGCCTTGATCAGGTCAAGTATCTGTTTTATATTTATGTACTTGCGTCTGTCCTTGGTGTCCCACACAACTTGCATTTTTATCCCTCTTGAAACTATTTCGCAAGCAAATCTGAGGCATCTGTGGTGACTGCTTTGGAACAGGGAGACAGAAGGGGGGACCCAGATTTAAGGATATTTGCTGTCTTCATCAAGTGATTTATTTTCTGACAAACCTTAGCGTTGGGATTTGAAAAGACAAAGGACATTGGTGCTGGAACCAGGGAGACTTCAGATACCAGTCTTGACAGGGGTAACCAGAAAATCATAGATGACATGAGAACCAAAATCCTGAGGTATTCCATCGCAAGTGACTGAAGTATGAGCGGAAACATTAGAAATAGATCTAGATATAGATCTATTTTTTTTCTGGTGGAAGAAAAGCTCTTTGAAATGAGGTGTCTAGCTGATGCCCCAGGAACACAACCCTTCATGAAGGAGTCAAAAAGACTTAAATATTCTCTTGGAACTCCAGCTTGCGTAAGAGATCTCTCACCAAAGAGGGAGATTCCTGACACTTCCAAAAAGACTAAAGATCAGCAAGTAGTCTAAATATGGAGAAAAGGGATACCCTGTAGCATGTAATGAGATAGAACTGGAGCTACACACTTTGTGAACACTCTTGGCGTAGTGGAAAGTCAAAAAAGTAATACAGAGACTCTTAAACTTTAGAAAATTTGGAAAAGGAGGGCTGAAAAAATCTCTGTATCATCTTACCCCTTTCATCAGACTTTCTAATTACCTCTGCAGCAGAGGAACCAAAAACCAAATCTCTGTCCAAAGGAGAATTTACAATCTTATTGTTACATCGTCTGGGAGATTCTGAGAATGCAGCCAGGTAAAACTACTCAAAACAGTACCAGTGGCCATAAGTCTGGAAGAAACATCAAGTGAGTCATACAGGCACTTGTACAATTGAAGAAACTAAATTATTTAAATAAAAATTTTCCTCACAAAAAGAAACTGCAGACAAAACATTCTTCTTACTTTCACAATTAGTCAGAATAAACTTTAACATATAACCCTGACAATTCAAAATTCTGAAAATCAAAGTTGCAGAAGCATATACCTTTTTCACATACTTATCAATAATCTTTCCATCATTCAACCAACAAAACCATAAAGTGGTTATTTCAAATTCAGATAAAACAAAACAGGTGATAGGAAAACTAAGGAAACTTTTAATAAAACTGTTTAAAACCATAAAAATAGGCACGTATCCAGTAAGAACTTTCATCTCTTGCTTGAGACTTCTTCAAACTGAATACAATCAACACTGCAAACTCTTTATATAACATAATTACATGACTCAATTAACTACTTTCTCAGTGCTTTAACACTTTGTTTTTCAAATAGGCTATAAAATCTCCTCTATTATTTAATACAGGTGGATAATAAGCATTCAGCATCACTTGCCATTGATACTTTCCACCCCAATTCTTCTTCAGCATCAAACTTACTATGATATCTAGCAACATGGTCTAACACAATAGATTTAAAGTCCACTTTATATTTGTTTGAATTGTAGTGCTTTCTTAAAGCATTTTTGTCATTCTCATCTTGGATAGCATATTTGTGTTCATAGATTCTCTTCTATAGCTCTCTTGTTGTTCATCCTATATAAAATGACATGCAGGGCATACACACAGCTAATTAAACAACAAACAAATTTGCAAGTATACTTATCTCTAATTCTGACAGTAATATTATTGATAGTTATTTCTTCAACATCAGTATAAAATAATTGCAAAAATTGCAATTCTGACATTTAGGAAAGAAGGAAAGAAGCGGCACACTTAAGCAAAATTATCTGGACTGTATGGTAAATGAAATACACTGTATCCTTTGAAAGTTCAATCCTTTTATTTCAAAAATACTTTCATCTTAGGTTCATAGGTTTATACTAGGCTATCTGCCCTAAGGCATTTATAAGCCTAGCCCAAATTTTTGTGGCTTACGCCACCCCTTATATGAAAAAATACTGTGCCCATTAGTTTGTTGTGCCTCTGTCCAGCAGTGACACAGAGATGATTCCCGGGGTAACCCTACGATCTCCCATCCACAGGTCAAGATTTCTCTTGAACAGAGCCAGCGAGGTGCTCTGCCTCACATGGACCGGGATTTTATTCCACAGCATAGGGAGTCTCTGAGTGATAAATCTATCCCTCCAGCACGTCCTATTTATATCCGTGCTAAGGTTTAAGTCGCTTGCTCTAGTGGTTTTGGTGGATTTGGATTTTTTGAGGTGGAGCATGTCAGATAAAATACATGAAACAGCCTCCTCTTCAAAAGTACTTCTTTGACCAGTAGAATTCAAGAAACCCCAATTCAAACATTCAGACAAAGGTAAAGTACAAAGGAAAAGCACAAACCAAGCATCGATTCTCAAAACTCTTAAAGGAACGCTCTGATGGGCTTGGTGCCAAAACCTGTCTTTGCAGTCAGCTCAATTTGAGCTGACTGTTTAGGCTTATGGAAGGTGCCCTGAAGCTTTGGAAGCTGGCCGGTTGTTATATCCTATGCAGGATACAACCCATATAGCTAAGGCTACTGCAGCACTGATTGATATGATGAACGTCAGAGAAAGTATTTTCATCCATAAACCTGTCACAAGAGTATCTACAGATAGAACTGTAAAACCCTTTAAAACACATCTTAACCATTAGTAGAATTAAAGGCATTTCTGTTACAACTGTTCTATTCCTGGGAGTGCTGTCTGCAGTGGCTGTGCGGCAGAAGCCGTGGCCCGAGTGCTTCAGGGAATTCTGAATATACAATATTACATTAACATTATGCAATATTACATTAACAATTATGTTAATTTTGGATCAGAATGATGAAAACCATCTAAATAACAACTGGGAGGGGTCTTAGACAGGAAAAAGGAATACAGACTTGGAGACAAATGCAAGATTTTTCCAAGGAGAAAATTTCATGCTTTGGGCATGTGATAGAAATTTGTTTCAAAAACTGTAAGACATAATGGAGGTAGTGAAGAAGTTGCAAACTCCAAAGAATTATCACAGCTGAGGTTATATTTTGGGCTGATGAACTATTACCATAACTTCATATCAAACCTCTTAATGTTGTTTCATGTCTTAAACCTATAATATAAAACAGATATGTACAGAAGTGTATTGATGAACTATGAATAGGTTTTCTTGGCAATAAAGAAAATGATAGTGTCAGACGTAGAGTTTCGGAGCTTTGAACCCATTTTAACTACACAGCTGTCATGCAGTGCTTTGCTTTTATGGAATGGGCAGCACTTTATTACACAAGACCGCTGACAATAAGGAAAGACCCACTGCATTTACTTTCTGATCTTTGTTGAAAGCTAACAGATACCCTACCTGTTTAGACAGAAAAGCCTTTATCCTGGTTGGGGGAATAAAAACGCTTAAATGGTACATTTTCAGAAAGATATTTACCTTGGTCATGATCACCAGCATTTAGAGTGCATCTAAAATCCCAGGAAGCTGCAACCTTACTCTGATGTTCACTGACATTTGTTTTAAAATTTCTTTGGACTATCAGCATTTATGGAATTTGATGTCAAACCATGAACATGATTCAAAAATAGTTGCTTGATTTGAAGAACTGGTAAATGCCCTTGTGCATGCATGGGGTTTGCTCTGACCTTGACAGTATGAAGGATTGCACTGACAAATAGTTTTTTTTTTTTTGTTCCTGTAAAGAAAAACTTATGTAAGTATTTTTGTGAACTTCACTTGGGAAGTACAGCTGTTGTGTCCCATGCAACATGGAAGAATTACTTGAAGTGTTAGTGAATTCTAAGACTTTAATGAACTCTATTATACCCTTCAAGAGAGAAGTGTATCCACTGACCAACACTCACTCAGCCTCCAACAGCAAATATTTGCCACTGACCAACACCTGTTTAGCCTTCAACAGTAGCTATTAGCATTGATGACCCAACCTCCCACTTCACTGGGAAAATGCAATGCACCACTGAACACACTTGGGATGGAAGATGACATCAGTGCCTCCCTGGTAGCACTTAAGATGTAAATGGCTAGAGAAAAATGGCCACAAGCAATATGGGCCAGAGTTTTGTTCTCACATTTAACCAGGGACACACATAAACTGTAGATGGCACTTGCAGATGCTGATGTACATGGCTACTAGCAACTGAAACAATTTATTTTGTCTAGGGTTGGGGCTTTACTTGAGGCTCAGTCTCTTAGGTTTCATAACTGGACATTCAGTATGGACAGACAAGTAAGGTAAAATAGCTGATTTAATACATATTTTTAAATATTGCCAAGAGTTTAAAAATGGCTGTATATAACTTTAAAAGCACAATCCCTGGTAACATAAGAAAATGGGTATCCCAGAGTGACCCTAAGTCTTTTAAACAGCTATTTGTTACAGTAGAATATTTGTTGTTAAGTAAAGCTGCAATACTTAGTCAGACTAGCATGCACCAAAGACTTATAGTATACCTTCACCTAAGTATGTTTCTTTGCCTGCAAACAAGAGAAAAATGTTGCCATCTGAGTTGGTTTATTTTAATGTTCTGTCAAAGGGCCTATAGCAGTGTACTGCATTGTCACTTATAACAGTACTGTACCTATAACGACTGTTAATGGTAACCAACAAGCTCATCTGAAACAATGCCCATGAACTGTAAAAATGCTGATCATCTAACTAGTCTAAATATTAAATGCTTAGCATGTTTTGTCATCACTGTGCTGCCACTAAACTTGTTAAATGTAATATTGTAGTGGAGGGTAAAGAAATGCAAAGATTAATTGAGCAAGATAACATTAGTTAGTGCACAATATCTGTGTAAGACAAACAAACAAAAAATAAAGACAAAAAAACTAATAAACCGACAACTGAAGTAGAAAAACATTATTGACTGAAAAGGATCCAAGGACCAGTCCTTTATCCTGGGCGACAAAGTTTAAATAGTTATTTATAACATTGTATGTTTTAGTTAAGACTGAGCCCAGTTCAAAGAGTTCAAAGAGTTGTGGAAGACACAGGGACAAAAAGGTATAATTTGACAGAAATACATAGCCCAGTAAAAAAGATGTGGAACTAGAAGACAAATGAGAAACATCTCTAGATAGAAGTGTTAAATAAATCTAATATTTAGTCTTGCCAAAAGATAGCAATTGTTAGAATAATAAAAAGAAGCAGCAAGACAAACTGAAACAACGAACAAAATGTATTAGTAAAACAAAGCTTTCGGGTAAAACAACCCTTCCTCAGTGCAATATCTTGCACTGAGGAAGGGTTGTTATACCCGAAAGCTTTGTTTTACTATTACATTTTTATGTTGTTTCAGTTTGTTTTGCTACTATTGTTTGACTTCTAACTGCAACTTCATCATTGGCCTTGGTTTTCATCAGAATAATAAAATAAATCAGTAGTGAGGCAGGTACATCTGATACTTAGCCTTGCCAAAGACCCCCAGTTGTTAAGATAACAAAGGTCAGCATGAAGACTGAGAGGGAAGAGCCTATAATTAAAATTATACTAAGGCAAAGTATTCAGTAAAAAAAAAAAAAAACTGAGGTAGGGTTTAATTTCGTACTGAAGAAAAAGGGAAAGGTTAACCTGAACAAAGTCTTACCAAAGTAGAGTCAGAAACAGAAGCAGGACTGTAAGAGGAAAGAAAGTAAGAAAACTACTGACGCAGAGAAAAAGGAAACTACAAGGAGAGAAACTGCCAGTACCCATGATAAAAGAAAGTCACTTTTATAAGTCACCTTCTACAGAAGATGAATTAGGTGTAGTGGAAAACCTGTGCATAGATTTATAGGAGAGGAGGTCATAGCCTCCACTTCACATCAGAATATTAATGAAAATAATATTAACCTGGTTGACCTTCAGATAAGTCATGTCAGTTTCAAAAAGACCCTGTGGGAGACAGTATGACAAGTAGAGATAAAGAAAATATAGCGAGTAAATGGAAAAACAAGGGAGCAAAACAATTTCACTTCATTCCCATAATTTGGACTAAGAAATGACCACTCTGCAGGGAAAATGAAGAAATGAACAGATAATGGGAAATAAGGCAATTGAGTCAAAAGACCGTTTAAACCTTGCCAATACCCTCCCTCCTCATGCTGTACTGTCCTTCTCAAGAAGGGCAAAGCAGGTCAGTCCTGAAGTAAATGTATCGATAGTCATCCAGGTTTAATCTGAAGGAAGCTAGAGTGTCCCTTTTTTTTAACTTGCAGCAAGGTCTGTTCCAGAGGTGGGGCAGGCATTGAGTAAAAAAATTGCCTCTGCAGCATTTTTTTTATTTACTTGCTGGTGGAGATTTTAGTCTCCAGTTCTAGTATTAGTGGAGTTATTTGACTTGTGAGGATGCAGGGGATCAAGGAGGAAGAGGTCCCTAATTGCCAATCACCATGCAATAGCCTGAAAGAAACTGAGTAAAGGGTTAGTATTTCAAGCCTCTCCTGGTATCTCAGTGACTTTAGGACAACAATTTTCTTGGCTAGGACTTCTGGGGTTATTCTAGTTGCATAATATGTCTAGAAAGGTATATTCCCAAGGAGAGCATTGTACTCAATAACTGCCTTAATTAGAGCTGCATACAGAGGAATTATAACATCTTTTGATCTGGATGATATGCTTTAAGATACATATGTGCTGACTAGAAGGATTTTGTGACTACTGTTGCTACATTATGGTCAAATGAGAGGGAATTTTCAACCGTGGTTAAAGGATCACTTACTACATTTGGAGGAGGATATTGGTTATACTGTATGCTGAGACAGAGAGCTGTTCACCAAATTTTACAATGGTACACTTTTTTGTATTCGGTGTTAGCCCTTTTTCCATACAACAGTTTTTGTAAGAGGTTTAGTTCTTGCTGTAATGGATAGGTATTGAAAATAATGCCCAGTTTGTGGCCATGCAAACTTGGCTTAAATCGATGTTCCTGATGTCAGGGAAGTAGATGCTGAATGGGAGTCCCAATACTGAGCATTGGGGCATACCACTCATTACCTTCATACTTTCCAAGGAAAGACATAACTTTATGTGGATTCTGTCTTTCATCCAGCTGGCTATCCACCTCACCATGTATGGATGTACTTTTAAGACACTTAGCTAATTAATGATGCTGGTATGGCATATGGTGTTGAATGCTTTGGCCACATCCAAATAAGTTGCTTGAACAGAATTACTGCTGTCTACAGGCTGTGTGACCTTCTTGAAGAAGTTAACACTAGAGTAGGCAGTATTTCCCTTTGGCAAAGCCAAACTGTGGCAGGGCTAATCTGATAAGGTTTTTGTTATCAAAGTTTATGAGATCATATATAATGTATTCTATGACTTTGCAAATTAGACCAGTCAGGCTAATGGATCTATAGTTTCCTGGTTCCATGTTAGGGCCTCCCTTGTGTAGGGGCATCAAAACTGCAGTTCTCAGTATACTTCACAGACAAATTCTGTAGTTAAGCTCAGGTTCAACAATTTAAGGAGGGGCTCCACAAGAGCATACTTAGTGCTATTTTAATAGGCATCCAAATAAATTACCAGGCCTCACGGAAGTAGTATTTTTGGTTTTAGAAAGCACTTTCAGCTTGTGTTTCTTCATGATATCAGGCACTGTAGGGGAATTGGGAATTTGTGGATTTTATAATTATTTCAAGGATAAAGTTTCCAATCAGTTTGTCTGCTAGTGTATTTGCTGTGTCAGCTGTGTCTAAGCAGGTGATGCCATTTTGGATAGGTTCAGTATAGTATAGTACTGGGAGTCATTTCATGGTTTACTAATATAACTAAAAAAAGTCTTGTAATTTTTCTTGGCTTCAGAAGCTAATTTAAGCTGGTGATTTGCTTTACTAGCCATGACAGGAGCTTTTACTTCCTTAATGATATTCTTGATGCACTCTTTAATATGAGGAATTTTAGATCTTTTGTATGTTTTAAGAAGTTTTTTTCCTCTTGTTATAGCTTTCACTTAAACTGGTGGACCAACAGTGTGATTTGTTCTTAAACTTCTCTATATTTGACTCTAGTAGGGATGGCCAGGTCTAGGCACCTATCCATGTAAGAATAGACTGCCTTTTTATAAATATGAGTTGTGTCAGTGTCTGGTTTGATGATGTTACAAGTGAATTTAGGTAGTTTATGACAGAGTTTGAGGGATTTTGCCTGTCTGAAATCTGTGAATTTAGAATTATTCACTGCATGGGGACTTAGGAAATTTGAAAGAGAAAGTTGGGTAGCACAATTACTTATATGCAGATGGACTGTCGGGCTTACAGGCCATCCAGCAGGACTAGAACGAATGATTTTGATGGAGGAGGGTCATTTGGCATTGTGTCTAAGAGGGGAAGCATGCCACTAACTGCAGAGTATGTCAGGAAGTCTGAAGTAGGCAAGCAGTCTAAAACAGACAAAGCATCTCTATAAAAATGGATAGGTAACAGCTTCAGGTAGAATCCTGAGAGCTGAATATCCAGGAATGTTAGAAGACTTGTTGTTAATGGAGGCCTTGAATATTCCACACTTTAACTCAAAGTGAATGTGGCTACATTCTAGAACAATGAAACTGTGAACATCTTTTTTTGTTAACCTGATACTACTTTGTCTCTGTCATTCTGTGCATTACTGCACACATTCATGAAGTAGCATCTGATGTGAAACACTATCCATATCTTATCATATATTATCTGATATTAGAGATCACTGTTTCACAAGAGGAATCAAGTTAAGGTTTTAATTTTCTAGTAACAGTTCTGATAGTAGGCAGGCTATTCTTTCATTTTTGCAGACCATATTACTACACTGAATAAACAGTTAGGCCGGGATTCATACTCAAGTGCAACATGCCTACATATCGCTAATTTTTAAGGAGGTTGCTGTTTGAAGAGCCACTGAGTTAATCAGATGTATTAAGCACTGAATAGCACTGGCAGACTGAACAAAGGACTGTATGATTAAAGGGAGGTGTAATGCTAATAGAAGAAACAGCACTAGGCTACTCTATGGCTGATCCTGTATGGTGATTTAGGGATATGAAGGATGTCCCAGTGAAGGTAGCCTAGCATGACTAAGTTAATATGTGCTCACACATATATGCGTCTCAGGCTAATCCCGCACAAGAATGGCAGCACTGTGGCCACAAACAGATCAGTGTGGGAGAACAGCAGCAGCGCAAAACCCTGTTCATCATATATTTTGGGTGCAAATGAGGTAGACAGAAGAGCAGAAAAGAGCAGAATATGAATTAGAGGCAAAGAGCACAATGATATCTTTAAGGTATGAAAGTCGAGGACTGGAAGGATAATTTTTTTTAGACAAAAGCCCCTTTTGTAACAATTACAAAAGAAGGGTAAGTGGAGAAGTTAGTCCTGGAGAGCTGTGGGTGAGATAGATGGAGAAGGGTAGGTAATAGGGACAGACAAACAGACATATATAACACAGACTCAAGCAAATAGTTTTGGTAGGCATGCAAAAGATTTGAGATGACAGCAAATGGATACCGGCATAGAGATGGTAGTCAAGAGGTACTATGCCAACTGAGGTATGGCTACAGTGTGCAAATGAACAAGAAATGGGGAATGCTGCACAAGGAAGGGAAAACACCAGGATGGGGACAGAGTGGGGTCTTGACATGGTTGGATGCCATGCTGTCCCAGAAGACAGCAAACCCAGCCATCGCTTGCTGAATAGTTGATGTTATAGGCTGTTTTCTCCCTTGCTAATCTGATGCTTGGGGCCTGCTAGTAATATGATTCCACAAGCCATGCCAGAATGCATTTCACAATGCTGAGGAAGGCACCTTGGCACTCACCAGCCCCCACAACTGATGCCAAGAGAGCAAGATAGATCTCTCCAGTCCACTGTCAGAAGAGAAGTCTTCATCCTCCCTCCTTAGAAGGGGACATGGAGATCAGCAGTGACCCCCTCCAGGTTATCTCCACCGGTGGAAACATCATGCCCCTGCTGAGAAGCAGACCTGGCCAGCCACTGGTGACCAAACACCAGAGATATCGGCCAGCGCAAAAACAATCAAAGTTGTAGAGTGGACTGGTACAGATGCCATATGCACCCCACTGCTGTGAGAGGCACTCATCTTCAGTGACAGAAAACCATATTTAGCAGCTGATCCTCCTCTACTTGAAAGCAAGGTTTGCAGTGTTAAGTGTTATATGTACAACAGGTAGGGTAGTAGAAGACAGTAATACAGGTAAAAAATGCTTACACTATATCTCAAGGCCTCTCTACTGAATCTCTTCATTCCATTAACAAAGCAGGTCAGGCTGGTACTGCCTCAAACCATTGCACCAATGCTGACACTACTCACCAGAATGGGTTATTCCCTGGCATCAGTCAGAATCCTGGCAAGCTTGTGCCATACATCCACCTTCGGTATTGGGCTATCACACTTGCCCAGCAGATGCACTCCCTAAATGTTCTACACAGGAAGAATAGGAAAATCTTGCTCTACCCGGCATATCACACTTCAACCCTGTATTCCACACTATCTGAAGTAGACATGGCTGCTCACACAGGTCCACTCAAAGAGCAAAATGGTAGTCCCATGACTGCGGCTGCATGTTTGTGGATCACATGTTACACTACATAACACTGCACTGTGGTAATACTGTATGTTCCAAGTGCTTTGCTGTGGTGCTAAGAATGGATATACTTCTACATCATGATGCTATGGGTATTCTCATTCCATATCCATGAACATACTGATCACTTGCTTCATGGTCACTGTGCCAGCATGTTTTGGAAGTGCAGTGTGATATGGTAGCTGTTCAGACAATGTAACCTAATATTGAGGAAATGTAGATTTCCAACCTTAAGGGTAGTGAACACATTCCTTAAGGAAGAACAAAACACAGAAACGGAAAACTAATTGTGCAAAAATGATTACTTTTGATATTGACATACAAATTATTAAAACAGACTGCTGTCAAAACTTTTTATATATGATGACTTTGCAAAATAAGAAACAAAGATTCAAGCTTGTATTGCTTGTTTAGACCACTGCTTATTAAGTTAAAAAAGATGAGCATTTTTACCATTGTCATATATGTTGCGGCATGGCTACAGTATGTAAATGGAGGTTGGCTGTAGCCATTGTTACAGTGAAGAAATAGGGAGAGGCTGTGCATAATACTAACTGCAACTGATAAAGAAGTACATAAGGTGGAAAAGGCTGTGGGCTTGAGTATGTGCATTCTCACAGTATGCCATACACACCCACTGACTGCCATATTTCACCCACAGGTGTACATGTACTAGCATGGCCACCTTTGTGAGGCAATGTCTAGAAAAGTCTGCTGCACAACAAAATGATATGTTACTGTAGGCCTTCCCCCACACATACGGTATGTACCTTCTACATGGTGGAGCCACAAACAAGCACTGATAGAAACAGATGTGACAAGGACTAGAGCAGGGTGTGAATATAATAGGTCTCTACAAAAGGATCATTGAAAGATTACTGATATGATGTTCTATACAAAGGAAAAAGCAAGGGACATTGCAACAGGCAGGTCTACCACAAGAAATGTACTACCAACACTTAAGTTGAGTTGTTTTTGATCTCTCTCACTCCCACAGAGATAGTACCTCATACTTGCGAATGGCTTCCCTTGGATTTGGCATCTGGGTTGTCACCAGCCACCCACTGGTCATTTAGTGAAGCACCAGATTAATAATGTCCATTACAGTACAGTATAATGCACTCCATATCATCTTTGAAGGGAGGGACTGATCAAGATCCATCTGCATATTTGTCCTTCTTGGCAACACTGGTCTACAGCTGCAAAATAATGCATAGCTGTCAACATATGCTACAGCTGTATTTTATTATTTAGTACTATGCCCATAGTGGGGTATGTGGACATACTTGTGTGGGCAGACAGTGTTTTTATTTATTTATTAACATTTGATTACCGGGAAAGCCTGACTGGTAGAAGCCCATTTTCAGAGGAGGCATGGGGAGAAAAGCTCCAAATGAATACAAAACATTTTAAGAAAAGTAAATATACAATCTTCAAAAATAAAACAAAAACTTGTTATCATATGTGTTCTTGCTTTCACAGGTTCAACAGTTAGAAATCCAGCACAACAGGTCAACATACAGCTGACATCAGCAGGGTAACTGTGGAGGAGGAGGAGGATGATGATGATGATGATAATGGCAACCTGCAAGTGGCACAGCCTGATGACACAGTGGTACTGATTGCAACATTACAGGGGATGGGGGTCACTCAGATCCACCATTGCAAAGGCACCTGCAGAGGTATTGACTGAGCACATAACCTCACCAGCTCATGATGGACATTTTGTACCTAGGAGTACTGCATGGGCTCCACCTGTATCTGCAGTGCACACACACACACACACACACACACACACACACACACACACACACACACACACACACACAGCATCCAAAAGTATGGGAGGATAGATGTGGGGGGAGGGGTTCATGGTCAGCATGACTCAGAGACCAGGTCAGTGACCCAGGCACAATCAGTTGTTGCTCACAGAATTTTGGAGATGGTGAATGTGCTCTGTGGCTAGTAGGATGGCATATACCAACTACACAGTGATATGTAGTACAGGGACTGATAGCAGAAAATGCTGCTGATGTCACTTGTGTCCCCATATGTACCTCCATGAGATACACTGCAATTTGCAACTGCTGCCTGGTCTACTTTCACAGATCTTGCCTTCTGTGGCTGTGGGATGGTCTGAATGTGGGGTAAGTCAACTGCAGACCATCCAAGTTAGTCTATACAGACCATTGGCAAGACAGTATTATTATGTCCAGTCTTGTGAGCACACAGATCATCCAGGTCACGGGGGACAGCACTCTTGTAACCCAACAGCTGGGAAGCATATGTACATGTCTGTATTTCTACACCTTCCCTGTCAGCTTTGGGAGCACAACCTAACAGCCCTAGTAATGTGCATTAACTAATTCATGGGCAATGACAATTATCAGCATCAACACACAGTACACACCTTCAGTATGGATGCTCCCTGCTACAGACTGTATCAAGCCCTAATACTGCATGCAAACTCAGTAGATACCATCAGTGGCCACATTGTGTCAGTTTAACCACACCATTTGAAGATATGATCTTTTTCTGCCCACAACCTCCCTGACTATGTAGTTACAGTGTTCACCATGAATGACTCACCCAAGTCTTGTAATGTTTCAGTACTTGTCACTGTGTCTACAACATCTGTGCAAGTGATGATGACTGTGCCCTGTCCAACCCTAACCTATGTGGGTATGATGATGTCTGATGCACAGTGTGACCAGTCACATTGCCCTTCATAGCCCGGGTGTGATAATGCATACAATATTTTATCCTGTGTTATGTCATGGGTCATAGTTGTGTACCACACACACGTTCTTTGACAATGCTGCAATATAATGCTCACTTTGCCTCAGTTGTGGCACTGCTGCTGCTGTGTGTTCCTCCCATGACTCTCCACCCTGCCCTTTTCCTGCTGCTGCCTCTGGTATGGAAGTCTCTGCAGTGATATTCACCTGATGCTCCATTTGTTTGTGCATTTCCATGTTGTACAGCATGGCACACAACATAAATCTTGCTTTAGCTATCTTGCAGTGCCAGACAACAGAAGTATCCCTTCAGCAGGGTGACTATATGTTCCATTACATTTAATGTTCCTGGGTAGGCTGTGTTATACACCATATTCTGTATGGTTTAGTGACTGCAGATTTGGGGTCATCAGCCAGAGTTGGAGGGCATTGACCAGTTTGTGTGATACCTGTGTGAATAGACCTACTTATCTGGCATGTTTGTGTATGTGTGCACCTAGCAAACAGATGACCCTGTGAAAATTCTTTTGTAGGAACTTTTGATATAGGTTGGAGGTGCCAACTTTGTGAGTCAAGGGCATATTCTTGCTGGGTGGTGCATAGACACACTGCAAGTAATGCCCTAGACATTACAGACCAGCTGGCAATGGAGTGGAAGCACTTCCTGATGATATATGAAGTCCCTCTGGACCAGGTGGGCCTTGATGATGATGTATTTGTGAAATCTATTGGTCCACCAGTTTTGGTGTTGACATTTACATAGTCCTTGTGATTCATTTGCACAGAGTTCATTTCCATGTCATTATGCACTCATTTGCATGCACTGCATGTTGTTTTTACCATTCTGTGACTTCACTATTTGTGTATTATAATTATCCATATCCTGCGCATTGTGAATACCCATGCTTATTTGATGGGTCTAGAGCCACTGAGCAGGCACCGGCTTCGAGGAAGTCCTTCAGACCTCGGAATCTTGACACCAACAGTCTTCTTTCAAGGCTACTATTCTTTCAAAAGCAACAGAGTTCCTTAGGCCCAGGGTTCGAACCACACCCAAGAAACTGACAACCCACTCTCAGGCTCCAGCTACCTTGCTTCAGTCATAAATGCTAGAAACTGACACCCCACTCTCAGTTGCCAGCTACCTTGCCTCAGTCACAAATGCTTAAAATGGTGGAAGACCTTATGTTGATCAGGGGAAGCCAAGCTACTCCCTCAAATAGGAAGAGAGGTCTATCCCCAGTAGTTTTGTCTGAACAAGAGTCTAATGAATCTGATGCATCTGACTATGAAGACATGCAACCACTCTCCACTTATGAGGATTTTGATGCAGGGGAATCCATTCCTTCAGCTTCTAAGAGGATTTTTTTTCCTTTGGGGAAACCCTGCATACTTTAAGGGAGCATTTCCAATGGGAGAGTCAGGACTACCCACAGTCTAAAAAGAGACTCAGGGACTTCCTAGATCTTCCGCAACACAGACCTTTGGCCATCCCCTCAGTCCTGGATGTGGTGGATGATGATTTTCTTGAATCCAGCTCGACTCCTGACGCCCTACCTCCTGCTCCCAGAAAACCAGACAGTTACTACAGTGTCCCTGACTCACACAAATCTTTTTAGAAATCCTACAACTGACCCTGAGGTCATTTCTCAAGGACCTAAAAGGATTAAAGCAACCTCGGTTAAGAATCCCAACCCCCTCAGACAGTGATTCCTGAGCTTTAGAGAGATGGGGGAAAAAAGTATACACCTCAGCTACTCCTGCTATCAGGGCACTACATTGTCAGTTCCATATGCTTAAATATCAGCAACATACCTTGGAACTCTTTAAACAAAAAATTTCTTCCTTTCCTACTTGGGCAGAATCTAAAGATTTACAAGACATAATGCATTCTGCAAGTCAAGTGACTAAACACACTTTGCACTGTAGTTTTGATGCCCTAGAAGCTTCTTGCAGTGCAGCAATCACTGGATCTGTCATTAGAAGACATGCATGGCTTAAGGAACAACCACTGCCAGACCATGTCAAATCTAAATTGTTGGATGCCCCCTTGCACAAAGATAACTTATTTGGTACTAAGGCAGAAGAGGTCTTAAAAAAGATGGAAGAAAAAACAAAATCTGTGCAAACAGATTTCTTACAGGTCCAGCCCCCTAGGTTCAGCAGGCATTGCCCCTCCAAGCACTGGTCCTTTCCTGGTCCGAGTAAACAGGCCCAGCCTAGGCCATGCAGAAGCAGATCCCCAGACAGCAGCCCTAGGGAATGCAGAGATTTAAGCAGTGGACAACCTCCACTTCAAAACTAGGGAGTTCTAAGCCACCCTCATGGTAAGAACTCATAATGACTCACCTCCTCCCAACTTCCCCTCTGCCCACCTTCACTTGCCTCTAGGAGGGAAACTCTCCTTTTACTTAAGCACCTGGGCCACCATTACCAAGGACCAATGGGTTCTGAACATTGTGTCTCAGGGATACAAATTCTCCTTCCACACCCTTCTAACCCCAAAAGGGTTCCTAGATCTACTACCAAATCAGTGGACAGAGGCTCAAATGCAAATCCTTTCCCTGCTCTCTTTGATGGCAGTAGAACACGTTCCTGCAGAACAGATAGGCCAAGGCTTCTACTCCAGACTTTTTCTGGTGCCCAGAAAAGAGGGCACCTGGTGCCCCATTCGCGATTTATCCATTCTAAACAACTTCTTGGTGATACCAAAATTCAAAATGCTCACCCTCCAGCAGCTGCTATCCATGCTGTCCAAGGACGCCTGGCTAGCCACCCTGGATCTAAAAGAGCCCTACCTCCACATTCCTGTCAGGAAATCATGCAGAAAATATCACTGTTTCAGGGCAGGATCTCAACACTTTCAGTTCTCTGTGCTTCCCTTTGGTTTATCTACTGCTCTCAGAGTTTTCACAAAATGCCTGGCTCCGGCCATTACCTTTTGCAGACAAAGAAATATTCAGATTTACTCCTACTTAAACAACTATCTTATTGAGGCCGACAGCCAGGAAAAGCTGCTCCAGCACCTGGTCTTTGTAAAGAACCCACTAACCTCCCTAGGGTACACAGTCAAAAAGAAATCAGAGCAGGTACCCACACAAAGGATAATCTTCCTGGGAGCAAGTCTGGACACAGCATCCCAGATGGCATGCCTTACACCAGAGAAACAAATTTTTCTGTCAGCCTACTTCTCTCAACTGGCCACCAGGCCCCAGCTTTCTGCAAGGAAAATCCTGCAAGCCCCGGAGTTCATGGCATCTTGCATACTCCTCATTCCATATGCTAGACTACATATGAGGAAACGTCAGTGTACCTAAAGAGCCTTTGGTGTCAACAGTCTCAAGACCTGGAAATTCTTCTACCTATAATTCCTTGCCTCAGAAAATAATTTCTTTGGTGGGCAACCACATGCTCACACAACAAGGGACTGCCCTTCTCCCCACACCCCACACCCTCACCACAAATGCATCAGACTACGCTTGGGGTGCACACCTGGACGGCAGGTGCATACAGGGCCAATGGAGCCCACAGCAAATCCCCCTGCACATCAGTCAAAAAGAGGTGATGGCTGTGCAGCATGCCTTGATATCTTTCAAACCCCTTTGCTCTCCAGGGGTTCTCCTGATCAAAACAGACACCGCCACTGTGATGTGGTACATCAACAAGCAGGGAGGGACTCACTCCTACACTCTATGCAGGCTGGCCATGACGCTTTGGCTCACAGTCTCTTCCATGCAACTACACCTGTTAGCACAATACCAACCAGGCTCTCTCAACTCCATGGCAGACCAATTAAGCATAAACCTTCTGGACCCACACGAGTGGCAGCTCAACAGAAGTACCTTCACACTAATAACTCAGAAATGGGGAAACCCGAAGGTCGACCTCTTTGCCTCCTACACCAACCATCAGCTCAGCAAATTCTGCACCTGGGAGCATCACTGCATGGCTTGGAAAGTAGATGCCCTGTCCTTCCCCTGGGTCAACCTATTGGTCTATGCCTTTCCTCCCCTTACTCTCATCCCTAGGGTACTGCTCAAAGCAAGGGAGGAAAAACCAAGGACCATTTTTATAGCTCCATACTGGCCCCGACAGCACTGGTACCCCTTGGTTGCACAGCCTGTCCCCTCTGCCTTCATGGCATCTTCCTTAAATTCCAAACCTCCTAACCCAGAGGGAAGGGGAATTCATGCATCCCCAATTGCAGACTCTCAATTTGGCAGCTTGGCTTATTCCCTAATCCTGAACCAATCTGCCATACTCAGTAAACAGGTTCTGGATGTTATACATGAGGCCAGATGCCCTAGCACCAGAAAGTCTTATGCAGATAAATGGAAAAAGTTTCTGCAACTGGATCCGGGCTAAGGGGGCCAATACGCACAGCCCTCCATCCCTCTCATCCTGGATTACTTAGCTGACCTACTACACAGTGGTCTCTTTCTACTCTATAAAAATTCACGCCTCTGCTAGTTCTGCTCATTTTCCCACTGAGCAGCCCCTTTTCTCACACCCTTTGATCAAACAGTTCCTCAAAGGGGCTAGCAACTTGAGCCCCCCCCCCCCAGAAGGGCACCAACACTGGCTTGGGACCTTAATTTTGTGTTGGAAAAGTTCACCCTGCCTCCTTTCAAACCAGCTTCTTCTGCAGAGCTAAAATTCCTCTCCTGGAAGACTGCCTTTCTTCTGGCCATCACTTCAGCCAGAAGAGTCTCTGAGCTGCAAGCACTCATGGCTGTGGAACCCTTCATCATCTTCCATGCAGACCAGGTATCCCTCAGAACTAACCCTTCCTTCATGCCCAAGGTGGTGTTCAGCGTGGCTTTCAACCAATCCATTCATTTGCCCACCTTCTTTCCTAACCCCAGAACAAGGGGGAAAGGATTCCTCACTCTCTAGATGTGCACAGCTCAGATACTATCTGGACAGGACTAAATTCTTCAGAAGGTCTGATCAATTGCTGGTTAGCTTTGCTACAGCAGCAGAAAGCAAAGTCATCTCCAAGCAGCAAACCATTTCTAAATGGATAGCACACTGCATGCATTTCTGCTACAAACAGTATGGTAAGCCTCCCCTCAAGGGGGTCAGGACACACTCCACCAGAGCAGCCTCCACCACTGCAGCTTTCCTCAGAGAAGTTCCCTCCAGGGATATCCTGGAGGATGCCACCTGGACATCTGTTCACACTTTCACCAAACATTACCACATGCCTCTCTTCTCCAAATCCAGGGCATGGTTTGCCTTTGCAGTCTTGCAGGGCATTCTAGCCAGCCCCTAGCTTCCTTGACTGCCTCTACCCATTTCCTCAGCTTTGGGAATCTACCCAAATGTGATAAGTGCAACAGTAAAACATGAAGAACATAGTACGGTTGTGTACACTTACCATAAATGTAGACGTTCGAGTGTATTCACTGTTGCAGTCCTGGTTTCCCTCCCTCCATCTCCCTTTTTTCCTTTGGTTACCATTCTTCCTTGTTGAAATCTGCGGTGGTACAGCGGTAGCATTGTTGCCTCACAGCAAGAGGTTCTCCTGTTCGATTCTCGGCTGGAGTGCCTTCTGTGTGGAGTCTGCATGTCCTCCCCATGGTCGAGTGGCCTCCGAAAGACATGCGTAAATGGGCGTGCCTTTACTGAAGGATGGGCGTCAGGCTGGCAACTTGGCACCATAAAAATTGACTACCAATCATTAGCAGACCGGAGTTCTACTGTGGCGACCCCTAACCGGGAAAAGCCAAAAAGACAAACAACACCATTTGTGCTACACAATGTGTTAGATGTTTATGAATCCTTACATTGGTCAGAAATGTCCATGTTCAAAGACAAAGCTAAGTAATTAATAAGATATCAAGTATATAACCAAACATACTGTCATATTCTTGTACCAAGGGACACAGACAACAAATATGAGATTTTTCTCTACCACAGTAAGACAGAAAAGAGCTTGGATAAGTGTGCCATTACTTCATAATCCTATATTTTGTTGATCATGCTCCCATTACCACTACTGGTCTTTCTTAACTGGAAAACACACTAGTGCCCGTTTCATTTCTTTCTTTTTTTCTTTTCTTTTTTGGGGATAACACCAGAAATTTGTTTTGAACAAGTATTTTGCTCAAAATATGAAGTATGAAAGCAGAGTTTGTGGGAATCAAGGCTGTGTTTGCAGATGTAGTTCATTTAAATTTTATATATGAAACTGATAACTAAATAGGAATTCCCTGTCAGAAGCGTGAGTCTTGTAATTATGAGTTCAGCAACTCTGTACAATAAAGTGTGACTTCAGATAAAAGACAAAGTGCTGAAACTTGCTGCAATACCTTAAAGCTTTCTTTTATCACTCCTGCAGCCCCTAATGTAGGGGTTATTCAACCACACCCCTGCTACTTATATATTAACTCTAAGATCAGATGTTAAATTGTAACATTTGACTTAGTGTATGTATATACATACATATACATATATGTAAATATATATATATATATATATATATATGTGTGTGTGTGTGTGTATACATATGATATATGATATATACATATGTATAGCAATGCCTGATTTAGTATATGTATTTTGTTGAATGCCGTTTTTTTGACAAATGCAGGGGGTGTGGTTTAGTGCCAAATTTATGGATAGCTGAGTTGTGGAAATGTCAGTGGTGTGTAATGTCGAGACAAGAAAGTGGGTTTGGTGGGGTGAGAGTGTTTGTGTGTATGTATATGGGAGTGAGGGTTAGGTTCGGGGATGAGTGAAGGATAGGTGTTTCATGTTTGTGTGTGAGTTTGTGTATTTGAGTTAGATCAGGGATAGATTTGGGATAGATACAGTGTTGTTTGTGTGCGTTTGTGAATGGTTGAATGTCCAAGTGTGTCTTGTGTAGTGGCAGTGTTACTGGAAGGTTTTTATGAAGGTAAGGTGTAGGGCTAGGATTGACGGAAGGGGCATCATTAGGGTTACGGTTAGGGTTAGCACCCATTATTAAGGTGGTACAGGGGAAGGGAGAGGAGGATGGTAGGTCCTTGGGGAGCAGATTGGGAAGTGTGATTTTCTTGGAGGAGACTGGAAGAACCACTTCCTGTGCTTCAGAATTGAGGTTGGGAATGCTTGTTGACAATGTCCCTTGTGGAAGTGAGAGACATCTAGAGCAGTCAACGCATTGCAAAGCTCCCTTCATCTGCTTAGTTGTGCATATATGGGGAACCAGGACCATAAAAAAGGCAATTACCTTTGAACTACCCTCTGATTAGTATCCAAATGATGGTCCTACCTAGACAAGTCTTGACTTAATGATGGGGAAAGAATGTGCCGTTGACTAGGAGGGGGCTGATGACTGGCAAACAGCAAGGACAAAAAGTTCAAAGAAAAAAAGTCTGGTTGCTGCTACATAAAAATATGCATAGCAACTTACACAAGCACAGTTTGTCACATATAAATCTGTTCATTATTTTTAATCTAGTTCCAAACTGCAATTATGATTACTCGTGGAGAATTTTGTAAAAGCTGTCTTTTGTCTCTGGCTGGGTCATGTCTGAAAAGGGTTTTTGGCCCAGCCATCTAAGTTGGTTAATAAATGTTAAAATAAATAAATTAAATCAGAGCTCTAGATTCTGTCATTCAGTTCTCTGTTGGTCTGTCTTCTGTGTATGTCTGCATGTCCTATACTCCCTATGTCTATGTGGAAATTCAATAGGATGTTCTTCATAAGGATAACTGCTGTAGTAGCCTAAGCTATATGGCTTAAATCCTACTAAGGATATAACATTTGACCAGCTTCCAAAGTTTCAGAGCATCTTCAACATAACCAAACTGTTTGTCAGCTTGAGCTGAACTGACTAAAAGACAGGTTTGGTTGTCAAGCCCTTTAGAGCTTTCCTGCCACTGAAGAGAATGCTCCTTTATCAGCTTTTGAGGATCAATGGTTGGCTAACATTGTTCCATTGCTGGGCCAATAAGTGCTCTTTAGGGGAAAAAATTAACACTGTACTTTTTTATGACAGAAATTGAGCTTTTTATGTAAAATATTATTTTTAAAACTGAAAAAGGTGTTTTAATGACTATCACATGAATTTTAATTACTTTTAAATGGGACTGTCACTTTTTTACTTTTGTGGTAAAAAGATGAAACTATTTTAAGCTATTTTTTTTTATGGGGAAGGTTTATTTATTTTACTTTTGGAGCTGCAATAAGTGCTTAAAGTGATTTTTACTGTGTATTACCAGGGAAAAAGTTACCTTTTTACAATTTATCTGTTTTACCAACTATTGCTACTAGGCTTTACTGAGAATCAAGCACCTTTTTTGGCTTAACCATGGAAAAATCTACTGGTTTCTTGGTTCTTCCTTCTTCCATCCACAAAAAGAGAAAAATTGTTAAAACAGCCTTTGTCACCACAGCAGGCTGGTAATGTGCCTCAGCCACAGATGGGTAACTGTGTTGTTGACAAAGCTGGTTCCTCAGACCATTCATTTTTTTCCTTGTGTTTGACTGGTCCCTACAGTCACCATGGACCGGGAGTTACACACATCTTCTGTGGCTCTTGGAGTGCCCTTGTTGTTCAAGCCACTCATGTTGGTCCTGGGAGAAGGAGCAAGTGAATGATAAATACAAAAAAGAAAGAGTAGTGAACTACATTAAAAATGTAGAGTGCAAATAGCCATGCTACAGGAGACACACTTGGAAAGAACTGAACATGTGAATTTGATAAAGAAAGTTTTTCAGGATGGTTACTCAGTAGAATACCTGGGGCAAAAGAAGAGAGGAGTACTTATATTAATTGCAAAAAGAGCTCCAATAGTAATATAAGAGAATAAAAAAAATGGTAGAGTTGTAGTACTAAGGGGCTAGTGACAAGGGAGGAAGATTGTACTGGAATGCATTTATTATATTCCACCAAAAACTGCTATAATGGAGCTTAAGAAAATTCTGGGAGAAATAATCAGCTTTCAGTAAGAAATATTACTTATAAGTGGGGATTGGAATTTGTTTTGCAAAAGTGAAGATGTGTTGGGGGGGCAGAAGGGAAAATATAACAAAGATGGGTAGATTCTTAAAGACATTTATGACAATATTTGGTATGGAAGATGTGAATTCAGTACTAGGAGTTTAGAGTGAATTTTCATATTATTCCCCAAGATACAAAAACTTGGCTAGGCTAGACAGAATTTACATTTCTCAGGAACATGTGAATTTAATTGAAAATCTCGATATGCACCATAAAAAGACAGGGTAATAAAATAAAAATGAGACACTGGCACTTTCCCACCTATCTGTTGAAACGAGAGGAATTTAAGGAATGGGTAGTAGAAAATATTCAGGAGTTATTAGAGACGATAGAAATTTCTTTTGAAAATATAACTAGGGAGTGGGATAAAATTAAAGTGGAGTTTAAAAATAGGGTGGAAATAAAAGAAAGGAAGATATGGTTAAGAAGCAACAATAATTATTTAGAGGGACTGACAAATGTCAAAGTATTCCAAAATAGAGGGAATCTCATAGAACAGGAAAAGTAGCAACTGCAGAGTGCTAAACAGAAAATAAGGGATTACCTTAATAATATGCATGAGTTTAGAAAGATTGCTGTTAAGCAACTGTTTTTTTTTTTTTTTTTATAATAACTCCGAAGCACAAAAACTTTTAGCACAATGATTCAGGCAACAAAAAGTAGAAAGGGCTGTCACCAAGCTTAGGGAGCCTATAACTAGGAAGGTAATAAGGGATCCTTTAGAAGTATTCGAAATATTTCAGAAATTCTATGAAAGTCTGTATAAAGCAAAGAAATATGGAAATCAAGAAAAGGTACAAATGAAAATGTTTATGGAAGAATTAAAATATGCCAAGGGTAGAGGTAAAGGAGGCTCAGTTACTAACACTTAGGATAGGAGGAGATGAGATAAAAATGGTAATGTATAACCAATCAACAGGAAAGTTCCCAGGAACAGATGGTTTTCCTGTGGAAGTTTGGAAGCTAGGAGGGGAAAATGATAAATATCTGGAAGGTTTTAACGGTATTTTAAGAGGAGGAGAAATACCAACATCTTGGAAGAAAGCAGCGGTAGCTGTAATACCTAAAGAGGGTAAAGATCCATCAAATCCAGCCTCATACAGGCCCATTTCAATACTAAACCATGGTTATAAAGTGTTTTATGTCTATAATGGCTAAAAGAGTGGCAAAAGGGATGTGAAAATTGACAGATATGGATCAATGTGGTTTTGTGAAGGGGAGACAAGCATTTGACAACATTAACAGAACACTGATGATCCAGAAGGAAACAGAAAGTAAGAAAATGCCACTGTTGTTGGTGGGTCTTCTTGATGCAGAGAAAGCACTTTATAGAGTCAGCTGGGACTTTATAAAGAGAGTAATGGAAGTATTTGCATTCCCTGATAAAATTCTAAGTTTGATTAGGAGGATATATGAGGGATTGGAGGCAAAGGTAAAGTGGGTGGAGTCATCTCTGATAATCTCTGCTTGAGCAGTGGAGCCGGGCAGGGGTTTAATCGCTCTCCTTTTTTATTTGCATTATATTTAGAACCATTGATAAAGAAAATAATGGAGTCAGAAATTCAAGGATATAATTGGTATGGTAGTCAAGAAAAGTTGGCTCTATTTGCAGATGACATTATTTTATACCTGACAAAACCAGAAAGGGACATTACAGTGCTATGGAATATACTGCGGCAATTTCAACTTTTTTTGGGATACAAAAATAATGAAGCTAAAACAAAGGCAATAGCGGTAAGTTATGTACCCAAATATAAATTGGTTCAGCAATGTCCACACTTTTGGGGACATGATCAAATGAAGTACTGAGGAGTATGATCAAAAGTGATTCTGGTGTGGCAGCTAAGGATATATGGGAAGAGACTAAATGAAAGATAATACAAAAACTGAGAAAATGGAGGCTGTATTATATGGATATCGATAGTAAGGTACAAGCAGTTAAAATGTTTTTAGTTCCTTTAATCTTATACACAGGTCAGGGATATTTTTATCAACCAGAGAAAAAGTTGTGGATAGCAATTAAGAGCTGAAGGATTTTATCTGGGAGGGGAAGATAGCAAGAGTAAAGCGGGATAAGCTTATTCTTCCAATAGAACAGGACGGATTGGTGTTCCCTGATTTGAAGAGGTATTTCAGAGCAACACAGTTAAGACTCCTATACACCGCTCAAGCAGAAAACTATAATTCAAAGTGGAAAGAGATGATGATGAAACAGGGAGGAAGCTCAAGAAACAAGGAAAGACTGGGATTTTGGATGCAGACCTTTAAGGAGAATAACAATAATCATACATAATATATTCATAAAGTAGCAGAAAGTGTACTAAGAACTAAGCCAACATGAGAATGGAGAAAGGAGATTCTGCCTGTAGGGATGACTGCAATTTGGGATATAGCCAATAGGCAGGAGGGAGCTGGAATTTATTGGAGAAAACTGGCAAAGGAACCAAGGTATCAGGAGCAAATAACTAGAGAGGAAAAAGGTAATAGAATAGGAAGATGCCAAGAACTTATTTCGACTGCAGGTAAGAGATTGCCTTCCCTATCAAGGATTGATATCAGAGTGTAGGCAAAGAGAGAGAAATAGGGGGGCCTAAATAAAAGACCAGCACTGGTAGAGTTTTTAGTAGAATCTAGAACAGAAGTTGCCATTAAGAAAGGAATAATTACTAGAGCATAAAAATATTGCATGATAACTATAAGAATCAATCAGAGGAGGTTAGAAAGGATTGGGAAGAGAGATTAGATAAGTAATTCACAAAGGAACAATGAAGGGATATAGGTATGTCTCTCAAATATGCAAGAAAGTCTAGAAGATTTAGGATCTTTGCTTGGTAGTGTTTATGTAGTATTTTTATATCAAGTAGACCATTTTATTTGTTAAAATGCCATTTTGACTGCTTTCATTCATTTGTAAGATAATCATCAAACTGCATCAGGACAATTAGGCAAGCAAAGGCTTAGCAAGCTTAATAAAAGCTGGTGTTGCGAGCGGAGAGGGTTTGGCTTAGAAGTTACCTTTCCCATTTGAGGACACTGGAGATGTTTAAGTTTTCATTAATTCCTGGGGATGTGTTCATTTTAAGATATGCCATTTTAACTCTTTAACTAACAGTATGTTGTCTGGGTTGCAGTAGGGGTTGGTGACCTGTTCGGTTACTACAAAAAGAAATGTAGTGTCCTGATGTGGCTGGCTAAAGCACTGTAAGGGTCCTGATATTTTCCTAACATCATCCCTCTCAGGGCTTTAGCCTCCCTCTTTCTTTTAGCATGAAAGTTCTGCTTTGGCTTGCCAGTATGCATCTTACTACCACCCCCAACCTTGACTAGAATAAAGGAGGTATCAGAAAATGAATGAATTAATTATTCTGAATTTATGCTCCTAAACTTAGTTGGTTAGAACACGGCCATCTCCCTGCAATACCGATGACATCTAGCAGCCACACTGAGGGACATGCTTCATACTGAGCAAGTGACACTTGAGATCTTTGGTTAGAATCCTACTGGAAGCAGTATACTATAGTACTAAATGAATCAGGGACAAATCTAGATATAGGGACAATCAAGGACACTTTTAAAATAGTAGTACTATTAACTTGAGGCATTGACAGAGTAAGAGAATGTGAACTAATATATATTTTCTGACATAAAAGAAGTCTATAACTCCAATTATATTAACACCTTTATTGAATTATTACTTAATATACAGACAAGCATATATTTATATAAAAGAAAACAACCATGTTAACATGTTCAAGTTACAATTATACATCGCATAAATTATTTTATACAATTATCATCAATTCAACATTACATAAATTGCTCAATTCTTGTCTCCTTCAAACCTCACTCCTTCTCCAAAATATTACTCTGCATGTATTGCTCCCACAATTTCCATTTTATCTACTTAATTTGCTCTCACACTTTTCTAAAGATCTCAGTTCCAGTTCTTTTAACTCTGTTACAATATTCACTATTTTAAATACAGTAGGTTTAGTCTGTGATTTCCATTTTCTACTCATTGCTATTTTGGCAGCCACCAGAATTAAACTTAACAAGGCTTTAATTTGTCTAGACAATTCAGATCCTGTACCCCAACTCAAAATAATAATAAATAATACATAATAATAATAATTTCCATTGTTACATCCATTTTCTCACCCAGTATTTCTGACAGACTACTGTGTAGGGAATTTTTAATGTCTGCCAGCTCATTACACTCCCAAAACATATGTTCCTGGTTATCTCTTTCTTCCTCATCACACATCCAGTGTTTGCCGTCTGCCTGATGAAAATGTCTTTAGAGTCTTCTTGGGATATAAAAATACCTTTGCAGACACTTCCAAGCAAAAATCTGACATCTTGCTTTGTTGCATATTTGCCAGAGATTTGAGATGCATGGCTAGGCTTAAAAAGGCCCTTGTGGTCATTAGCCTAGTAAACACCTATGAACCTATAGGAGCCATACATATGTCCTCCCCTTGTTTCCTTCTGAATTGATTATCTAATCTCTCTCTTCCCAATCTTTTCTATCCTCCTCTCACTGATTCTTACAGTTATTGTGCAACATTTTCTATGCCCTACTAATTATCCTTTTTTAACAGCACCTTGTGTTCTAGATTCAGTTAAAATCTCTACCAGATCAGGTGTTTCACTTAGGATTAAAATATCCCTTTCTCTTGGCTTATACACTGATATCAATCCCCAATAGGGAAGGCAGTACCTAGCCTGCTGTCCAAATGTCTTCTTGCCTCTTCCCATTCGATTACCTTTCCCTCTCTCATTATTTGCTCCCAATACCTTGGTTCCTTTGCCAGTTTTCTCCATTAAATTCCAGCCTCCTCTTTCCTATTCTCTGTACCCCTAATTGCAGTCATCCCTACTGGCAGAATCTCCTTTCTCCATTCTCATGTTGGCTTAGTTCTTAGAATAATGTCTGCTACTTTATGAATATAATATTCTGTATGGCTGTTATGCTTCTCATATATCTGCATCCAAAATCCTACTCTTTCATATTTCTTGAATTCCCGTAGCTTCATCATCATCCCTTTCCACTTTGAATTATAGCTTTCTTCTTATTTTATGTATATGAGTTTTAACTGTGTAGCTTTAAAATATCCTTTCAAATCAGCTAATCCTAAGCAACCTTGTTCTATTGGAAGGATCAGCTTACCCCACTTGACTCTTGCCCTCTTCCCCTCCCAGATAAAATCTTTCAACTCTTTACTTATTACTGTTCACAACATCACTGGTTGATAAAATATCCCTGAACTGTATATAAAGCTAAAGAGACTAAAACATTTTACTGCTTGTTTCTTGCTATCCAAATCCGTAAACAAGAGCTTCCAGTTTTTCAGGTTTTATATTACCTTTGTTTAGTCTATTCCCAAATATCCTTAGCTGCCATAACAAAATCATTTTAAACCCATACTCCTAAATACTTTTATCATCTCCCCATATTCTGAAATATCTCTAATGCCTCTGCAGGATCTCTTGTTTTTTTTTTTCTTATTATAGGCTCCCTAAGTTTGGCAACAACCCTTTTTACTTTCTGTTACCTAAGTCTCTGTGCTAAGAGTTTTTGTGCTGTGGAGTTATCAAAAAAAAAAAAAAACGGTTGCTTAACAGCAATCTTTCTAAATGTATTTATATTATCAAGATACTCCCTTGTTTTCTCTTTAACATTCTGAAGTTGTGCCTCTTCTTGTTCTGTGAGATTCCCCATATTCTGTAATACTTTAATCTTTGTCAGCACCTCTAAATAATTCTCATTAATTCTTAACCATATCTTTAATAATTTGCGTTACTTCTTAAAATATATTTAATAATTCCTGTTACTTCTTAACTATATCTTTTTATTTTATTTCTACTCTACTTTTAAATTCCACTTTCATTTTATCCCACTCACTAGCTATAATTTCTGAAGAAATGTTGTCTCCCATAATAACTCTCAATTTCCACTATTAATTCCTTAAATTGCTATATTTTTAACAGGTAGGTGGGGAAGTACCAATGTCTGATTTTTATTTCATTACCCTGCATTTTTATCTTAGTTGTTATTGGCATATGACAAGTGGTTTGAAAGTTACTGGATGTTTGTTGAAGCTTTCAATTAAATGCACATGTACCTGTGAAATACAAATTCTGTCTAGTCTGCCACAATTATTGTACCTTGAGGAATTGTAAATTCTCTCTGAGTTTCTACTACTGAATTCACATCTTCCATACCAAATATTTTCATAGATTTCTTTAGAAATCCATCCTCTTTTGTTATATTTTCCCTTCTGGGTCCCCCATATACACCTTCACTATTGCAAATCAAGTTCCAATCTCCATCTATAAGTAATATTCCTTGCTACAAGCAGCTTATTTCTGCCAAAATGTTCTTACTTGCCACAATAGCAGTTTTAGGTAGAATATAAACACGTCAGCAAAATCTACCTTGCTTGCTAGTAGCCCCTCACTACCACAAATCTACCGTTACTATTTTTTTTTCTTTTCCATCACTATTGGAGCTCCTCTAGCAATTAATATAATTACACCCCTTTTCCCTTGTCCCTGATATTTTGCTCAATATCCATCCTGAAATCCTTTATCAAATTCACATGTTCACTTCTTTTCAAACGTATCTTCTGTAGCATTGCAATTTATTATTATTATTGTCCTTGTCTAGTAAGCGTAATGTACCACATTTTCCCTGAAAGTCACCAGTTTTAAGAGGGATTAAGAAGGACAGAGCTAAAATTTGAGTCAAAATAAGGTACAATTGAGAGGCATGCAATATGTAGAATTCCAGAGGTTACATGATATTCCTACGGCCGCGATGTCATTTACTGCTCTGCGAAATAGTATTCTGAGGAAGTGGACTTTGTAGTGTGCTTGTCATCTGTGTATTTTGGAATCTGCCTCCATCAGACTATGTCACCTAAACTAATTATTTTAATGACTTCCGTTGTACCCAGTACTTTAATTATTAAATCTGTGGTCTGGTCTATCTCAGTTTTTAATCCAACCTATTATAATTAGGTAGACTGGGATTGGAACAACCTTAACACATGTAGGGTACCACCTGTCCCACTTTGCGAGGGACAGTCCCTCTTTGGGCAGTTGTGTCCTGCAAAAAAAAAAAATGAAAAAATGGCAAATGTCCTGACATTTTAGGACAAACTTATTTCCTATATTTTATGTAATAGGTGCATAAAACAGTTATTCTGTATCTGAAACAGATAAATGTTATAAGAAACAGAATAATGAACTAAAATGCTGCAAGAATAAGCTTTTATTTAGGCAAAAAAACTGAAGTTCTGTCCTTTGTACTGGCCGTGGGTATGTTTTGCCCTGCAAAATCTGACGTTTGTACCAATAATGTCCCACTTTGGGCATTTGAAAAGGTGGCAACCCTATTCACATGTCTTACTGAAACCCTTTCCACTGTACTACAGCTGATAGGAACTCAGGTCAGTTTTAAAGGGAGCGCCTGTTATTAACGCCAGACGCATGCACATTTCTGATGATGTCGTCATCGCGCATGCGCTTGGCGATTTCTTTGGACATTTTGACGGGTTGTTTATTACACCACTATTAAGGTGTATTTTTGTGGGGGTAAGGTTAGTGGACAAGGCGGTAGGAGAATTAATCTCAGACAGACAATTGCTGAGGCAAGGTGCGGGATCATCCAGAGCACGAGTGCGCCTGGCAACCGCTTGAGTTCTAGAGGAACCAGCAGAGGCTTCGTGGTTAGCAGAGCAACCACTGGAAGCCTTGCAAGGGATATAAGGTCTGTAAACTTGGATCCATCAGTCCAATATTACATTTTCTGTAGGCCTGGGATATTGTGGTGGACCAATAGCAGGTGAACAGTGCAATAATGTAAATTACATGGTGGCTTTCTGATAAGAGGCTGGTTCTGGCAATACAGGTGAAACAACTTTCCATTCAGCAGGTAAACAGCAGACATCTGAATATGGTAGCTTTACTATTGTAGAAACATATGAGAAATCGCACCTACGTATACTTCAGAGAGTGATCTGCAGTTCTCAGAGGTAAATAAACTGTCATATAAATACATAAACAAGAATAGAACAGAATACATAGCGATAAATCGTAATAGGTACTGTGATGTACCCATCAGTACTTTCATTTATTTCCTTTCAGTTTGTCTTGAGGCAAAACGAAGCGATGTAATGAATTTAATTTTGCATATTAACCACATTTAGATATTCAACTGTAAACACTGCACGTCCGTAAATAATGTGGTGCACTGTTAATGTGGCTACATAGAATTATATATTGAGTAGCTAAAGCGGTAGACATGCACTGAAATTTCAGTCTATGATCCCTTTTCAGTTGTTTGTATAACTGAGATAGAGTGGCAGTTCCGAAAGTTACTTACCTCAGACATATGTTTAGTGATGCAGCTCTGCGGTGCTGTAGTTGCTTATATTTTCATCCTGAATGCTGAGTACAGTTTAGGGTTTTGCAGCGACCCGTCAGTAAATCTGAACCAATGATAACGCAATGTCATTTGACAGGGCGAAGAAGTGTAGAATTGCAAGGTTTCTGATAGGTTGCAAAACTTTCTTCCCACGATGAAACGTCGGGATTGCACAACCCTGTTTTAAGAGAGATGTATTTTTTCTACGCTTAAAAAAAATCCAACATTTTGATTTTGTTAAAAACTTTTGTAAACTTGACATTTTTATTTCATGCTTTTGAAGAGCTATGCGTTGTTTTGTTTGACGCAGTAAAGTGAAGTGATATATAGCTCCTGTATCCAGAACTTCTGTCAAGAAGAGTTGTGTTGCTTTAGTGGATATACATTGTTAAACAATTCTTCAGAATGGTTTATTCTTGGCTTCTTTTTCGAGTTTATTAGCGTGGTTCTATCCTTCAGCATGTTGCTGTACAAATTCTTATGGGACGTAGTGATGGTCAATTGTGTTAGCTTGTTATATGTTACTAATATTTCAGCATTAGTAGATCAGAAGTGATTTGTTTGATTTCATGATTCAATGTGAGCGTTCCTTCTTGCACAGGTAATATTCTTGATTTTCTGTTTTCTGTTATTCACCAAGCCATTGTGCTAACTAAATATGTGTTCAGAGCTGCACTTGTCCTAACAGTGATTGGCTCATCTGGTAGATTTTCTACTTTGCGACACCCTTTTTATAAGGACACTGTCACTCTTTCTTTAAAGTTTTTGTTTCATAACTGCTTACTCTGACAGGTATACAGATGTATACCTACAGGCTGCCACAAGGTAATGGAAGATATCATTTTCCTGCCTGTGAAATATTAATTTTTTGTCAGTCTTTTATCTTTTTAATTTAGGAGAGTCTGGAATACTTTCTTCAGTGCTGCAAAGTTTGCCTTATCAGGGGCTTGCTCTAGGTAGAATCAGTTTCCTTCTTTTCAGCTTTGCTGCATTGTGCCAAAAATGTTGTAGCACCTTCCTCTGTCTTGTCATATTCAAAACAGTGTAAGCTAGGCTATGTGTGATTTACCACAGACTGTCACTTTTTTACTTTATTCTAGATAAACATGCTGCACTCTTAACAAGTCTTGCTGCTGCTTATTTCATGCACTAATGACTTACCTTTTGTCTGTTTATTTACACACAAGCTTTTACTAATAATTTCCTTACCTCAGTCCACTTTTAATCTGTAGAGCACAAATTTTGTAAATTTCAATTTATGTAGTCTATTAACTTGTCAGCTATGTAAACGGTGAACTGGAAATTTTGTAAACTGTATTTAAGGTAAGCTGTCAACTAGAATTGCTTTCTTATTAGATTCTGTATCATTCATTGTACTTGTTATAAATTTGCTTTTGTCTGTGACTTGTGTCTTGGCTTGAGAGGGTCCTTGGACCAGCCCTCATATTCACTTAACAAATTTATCTAACTAAATAAAAGTGTTGAAATACTGAGTTTGAAATTTCAAACCTTCACTGAGCAATTAGTGGATAACCACAACTTCCTTACAATAAAACCAAATATATATCCCGCAAAAGACTGCTAGTTCATCTCTTTTGTGGATACTCATTTGGTTTTATTGTAAGGAAGTTTTAAATTCCAGACTGATTTTTCTGTGTTGTGTTATGCATGTGTACCATGTGACTACAGGGCTGTGAAATTAGCTTCATCCCCTTGAAATCTGCTTCTGTGAAATGGCCATTCTATTTGACAAGCTCCTTCAAAACGATGAAACATATGTGGCTACTGATTTTAGGTTTTATGAAGTAATGGTTGTTCTATGCATTCTGTGATGAAGGTTGTAATTAATTTGGGAAATGCGCATATATTCCAAAATGCTATGCAATGTAAGAAGGCTGTACATATTTTATGAGGATTTTATTTTTAAATTTTGTTTCGCACCTCTCCTTAAGATAATTACTCTGAGATACTTTCCCTTTAGTTTCTTGTACCTTTTGTGAAGTGTCTGTTACTGTGTTACAGTGGCATATGTTGCTCGGAACCAGCTGTTCCATTTTTCAGTCTTTTTCAGTTATTGAGACCCCAAAAAAAAGTACAGAACACACGCATGTGGCTGCTGATATGGGTTGATGTAAGGCTGCATTGAAGAATAAAAAAAGTTTTGATGTACTGTTGTATATTTAATAGCAAACTGAAATGGTCATTAATGTGTGACATTCACATGTATTCTACAGTGATATCCACTGTGGGATGACCAATGTGACCAAGTGGTTAATCCCTCTCAAACTATACTGAACATTCTAAAATGGTTAATTTTAACTATATGCAGAAACAGAGTTTAAATATTTTTAAGCTCTTCTGTGTGTCTCATGTTTCTGCCTCTGTCGTTGTTTTAGAAAGCACATAATAGTTTTATGGCCTTGTGAGCTGTAGTGCATTTTTTTTCTCCACATAGTGCTCTGTCACACTGTATTCTTTGCAGTTTGTAGCAAAATATTGTGAATATCCTGGCATGTTTAGAACAGACTTCAAACATAATTGCCAGCTTTCTTTCTTTATTCTTTTTTAAACACAGCTGTGCATCTTGTGTGCCATTTTCTGATAGTTGCATAATGTGGAATTTTGGGGTGTGTTTACATTTTGGACAAGACCTTAGAGTGTCATTCAGATTTAACTAGCTTTGTTTTCAGAGTCCTTATTCCTTTGCTGTGAACCCTTGACTATTCATGAAAAGCAAAACAAGCATACCACACCCTGATGTGTGAGCTTTATTGACAGGAACAGATTAAAATTTTAGGAAGTATTTATTGATCCCATCATGCATTTGTCGTGGTGGTCCTTTGAAAATCACCTGCTCTTAACCTAATTTGATGGTATTAATTGGCAAGTACATCTTACAAGGTATCACTGCAAACCATCTCAGTTGATATAGTCTTATTACTCATTGCATCATTTGTTATTATTTCTGGTTTACTTTAATGAAGTTTTTTTTCAAATCTGTAATGAAGATGATTAGAATGTTTAATCTATGTATTTTTGTATTGGTTTCTAGGCTTGTGGTGTGGAACCATGCTAAGTAGTCTTGAAACATTTGTATGGAGCTGTTTTACTGCAACTACTCTCTTTCTTTGTGTGGTGTAATACACATTTATGTGAAAATGTCTTATATTTTCTCTGAGTTTGTGTGCTCTCTGAGGCAATATATTTATAGGCTGGGCAAAAACACCTTGATAATGTTTTACTATACTTACCCTCTTACCTTGCTTGATAAAATGTGTATTCCTTAACATTCTGACAGTTCCACAGACTAGTTTTACACATGCCAGAATTCTTGGAACAGCATTAAAGGGGGGGAGCGGTTATAGGAAAACTTTGTCTATTTGGGAACCTTCCTGTGCTGTCTGTAGCAACTATTGCCATGTTTTCCCTGATATTTTTTGGTTAATGGCTACTCTGTTATATGACATTAAATAGTCTATGTGTCTCATAGGAAAATGTATATGCACTCTTTTCATTCATTTATGTTCTGGTACCCCCTTTGTCCTGCTAAGTACGAAGATGGGGTGGGGGTGGGAGCAGGGGCCTTGACAAGCGGTGGATGCAAGGTATGCAGTCATTCTCAGATAAGATGCAGATGTATACAAACTGTGCAAATGCCAATGAGCAGTTTGTAGCATTATCATTTGACTTATCTACATATCTTTGTAATGTGGGAGAAAATAGGAGATTCCAAGTGAAGACCTCAGTGGATGTGCAGAGATCATGCAGACTTTCATGCAGACTTCACACAGAAGGCACCCAGTCGGGGACTGAATGCATTTGGTAACCTGGATTTATTATACATGCATATGTTTGTAAGGGTCTACTTTGTGTCATTGAATCTCATTTCAGCTTAACCACATCGCTGAAAACACAAATAACTGAAAACACATTTCACTGAACTGCTGTTAGTGTATATGGCACTGTGTAGAGTACTGTAAGGCAAGTAAAAGGTATATGCCCTTTTCCCCACTGTACTGCGATCCTGGAGTTACTATATATAGTTGGGGGAGGCACAGCCCCCCACTTATTCTGAGTACGTATTGCATTCCGGAGAGAGTTAGTCATTGGTGCTGTAACTATGCATGTCTATTGTTTAAAATGCATTGTTTTGAAGTTGTTGGTAAAAGGCAATATAAAACAAACAAGGTGGGGGCGTTGTACCCCCCACACCCCCCTAACTATATATACTAACTCCAGGATTGCACTACAGTGGGGAAAATGGCATATACCTTTTACTTGCCATACAGTACTCTACACAGTGCCATATATGCTAAGTTTAACTCAGTGAAATGAGGTTCTGTGAATGAGTTTTCAGTAATTTGAATTTTCAGCGATGTGGTCGGGGTGAAATGAAATTCATTGAAATGAGAGTCAACAAAACAAAGTAGACCCATTTTTAGTTTAGTTATTGAAGAATCAAGTAAATAAGCTGGTTATGAGGACATTTTTCGGTCACAGCCTGTGTCAGGCATAGCTATAAAAGTAAAGTAATGATCCCTATGCATAGGGGAATACACTGTTTTCATAATATAGTGCAAATGTAATAATGCTTATTACATATATATATATATATCACAGTAATACAGATGCAGGCTTATTTGGTTATATCTTGTGTGCACACAAGTACCGAGCTGACGAATGAGGAGCAAGAATGCCGTAGGGATACACTCGCCTCATTAATTGTTAATGCTTTAAAGATAATTTACTTGGCAATGTGTCAGTTTCCACAGGATCCCTACTGCTACATAGCATCTGTAATGATCACATTGGCTTCTGATTCTCATTTTAGGTTGGTCCCTCTCTTATTGTTTTCTGTGAGTCATTCTGGCACTGAACTCTCACTGTCTGCATGTTAGCTTTCCAGGAGATTATTGCGTTACTATTTTGTCAAAAGATGAGAGTTTAGGTTGCAAAGTGTTTAGGAGAGGTGCCCTTAAGTCATTTTTGAGGATACTGCTATGCTTGAATTATTAGTGTTTAGAATGTTTGGGGGATAGAAAAACACTGCCAGTCTTTTTTGCTGCTTTGGTGTGTTACTCGGATGTTATGTAAGGGAGTGACTTCCTGAATGCTTAAGGTGGCTGTGACATCCCCACTCTGGGCCAGTAATCAAGGAGCCTGAATCCTCACCACTGACACTGGAAAGGGATGTTCACTTGAAGTGTAAATGGATACACTCAGTATTTCTAGATTCAGACCTCTCTGCATCAAGCACAGTTTCCCTTAAGAGCACACAGGGAACAAAGTCAGCCTGGATTTCTATATTTGTCTCCTCCAGGTCTCCAATAAGACTCCCCATTGGCACAATTGTAGGGGTAGGTCCTCAGCCGAGTGTCCACGCCAAATCCTCCAGCACCCTCTCTGTGAAACCAGTGCTTCATGCCCCTGCTCCAAGTAGCTGACACACACACTGTTTGAGATTTAATTTTTACACACACACACCTGGGAAAGACTGGCACAGATTATCCGTTCTACCAGCTCTGCCCAGACTATAAGGTAGATTCAGTGCTACCAGTCACTTATTGTAAGGCTCTTAAAAGGGTATCCAATTATACTGAGTGAAATTAATATTAATACAAATGATAATGTTGACCAAACAGCTATGCTTTCAGGAGTGGCCAGAGTTATTATCAAATAAATATGCATATACTCTCAAAGCTTAAATATTTTGTAAAAAGGGCCAGTCACAATGGGAATTTTAAATATATTTAATAGTAAATAATAAAAGAACATGAAAATACTAAATATCTATTTACAGTAAACACCAGACCTTCAGTCACAGGAAATATTAAAAATAACACCAATGGAAAGTTTCACACAGATAGCGAACAACAGTATTTGGCTAATATCACTATCTATTCCTAATTGACTAAAATAATTATTGTTCCGTACTACTGCAAGACAAGATGATGTGGATGAGGGTCTTTCTAGCCAGGTTTCCAAGAACAGACTGCCTCTGAGACTTCAGTCTCCTCTAATATTAATCATTGTTTCTGTACAGAATGAATCACATGCATCTGATCATCTGACTTTGTTTCCCGCATTATTCCCCCATCACTAGAAGCTGCCAAGGCCACGGTGGTATAGTGGTTAGCATTGTTTCCTCACAGCAAGAGGTTTTCCCGTTTGATTCTTGGCTGGAGGGCCTTCTGTGTGGAGTCTGCATGTCCTCCCTGCCATCGAGTGACGTCTAAAGACATGCAGGTAGGTGCGTGCATGAATAGACATGCCTTCATTGAAGGTTGGGTGTCAGGCTGGCAACTTGGCACCATAAAAATCCAATGCTAATCATTAGTGGACTGGAGTTCTGCTGTGGCGACCCCTAACAGGGAAAAGCTGAAAGACTTTATTTTACTAGACGCTGCCAAGGTTTTACCACCTATGTGTTACCATACACACAGATTTTTGTTCAGATCTGCTGTAGCTCCTGGAAGTCAAAAAAACATAAAGCACTTCCCTTCTTCATACAGGAGCTAATAAACCATACTCTAGCACAGACATTGCATCTCTGGCTCCCTTCAAAACTGTGGGATAACCCATAAAGTAATTTAATTTGAAGAATATTTTGCAAAGTCAGGTGGATTAAGATTAATCTCTTCACTTCCAGTATATTCTGTTACAGTGTATACATTTAAACAGTTACAGTAATGCATGGACATCTCTTTTCCTTCCAGCAGTACACCCTGTTGATACATTTTAATACAAGCAACTTTACAAATACATTTTTAAATACAAGCATCTATACAAATCAGTTTGCTACACAAATGACGTATAATTCTTTGCAAAATTCCAGCTAGTTTGCTGGCATATGTTACATATCCACTGCCCTACTTCTTCTGGCATGGCTAGCAGTACCTCCTATCGTCACAGTGGTAAGGGATTTTTTTGATCATACGGTTGTGGAGTATATGATTAATGATATCAGATACGAGTACTTCAAAAACAAACTGATGTTGTTCTCAAAAATACAATTTTTAATAGTTTTCCACCACCATTAACTAGCAAGGTATTTTCACATACTGCCAAGTGTCAGTGCTTTGATTAGTTTTTATTAGAATCCAAGACTGGTACTTTATGGTCAGAAGAATGTTGTCACTGAGTTTTACTTGAACTTGAGATAGCTGTTGACGGACTTTATTTTAGGATAGAAATTTGATTTTTATGCTTATGAAATTCTAGTATCAAGAAGGTCTGGTCATAAGCCCATATTGTTATTTTTCTACTTTATGTATATGTTGTTGTTGTGTCTTTCGGCCTTTCCGTATATGTAATCAAGATTATTTTTCAAGAAGATTAATGATTTATTTATTTATCTGTCTTTTTTTCACTAAGTTAGTCCCACTGGGCTCTAACAGCCTCTTTTTTCAGGGGAGACCCAAGGTGGTATTTATATTACTAGGGGAAATTTGGGCAGAGCACTGGGAACCTCTCACACTTTTTGATAAGTACTATGGTCTCTTTTATGTCCAGCTGAGTTACCTCTAACTCATTTAGACGAGACCTGTGTTTAACATCTTATCTGAAGGACAGCAGATTCAGGAATGCAGCACCCCTTAATGTTGCACTGTTGTGTAAGCATTTTGAAAATTGAATTCCGTCAACTATTGTGGGAGTAGAACCCACAGCCTTCTGAACTTCCTGCAACAAAGGCATGCATGCTATGCTACCTGTTGAGCCACTGGTACTATTGAAGATTACTGATCATAAAGATACGATTATCTCTATATTCTTGGAAGGCATCGCTTAAAACATCCTGTAATTTTTATTTTTTATTTTTGTTACTGGCATTTAAATAGTGTTTGACTTCTCAATGTGACATTAGCATAGACTTTCAACGGGAACTGGATCAGTCCTTATCTTATAGTCCATACAAGAGGTCAATAATGCTTATAAACACTGCAATGACAGCTTTTGAATACTTTTTGAATTATTTAAGTTTTCCAGCCATATTTTCTTTTTTTTCTGATTTATACTGCACTTGTATTTGATTAACTGTGCTATTTTATTAAATACATATGCCCTGTATTTTTTCGCTGTTTTACTGTTAAACAGTTTAATTAACTTAATGTGAACTGTTCTGCTGTTATATTTAAGTGTGTATCTGTTCTCATGTGTAAATTGACCTAAACAGAGTTTAAATATCTTTAGCATAATCTGGTTACAGGTTTTGCTATGTCCAGATCTGTTTGTGTGATTCCTGTGTTTCCTGCTATGCCATCTTGCGTTGGCTGGGCCCTACCTGCATTTGGTGGGAGTAAGTGAACTGGTTGGAACTGGTCTGGCATAGAGTGTTTAGCTAAGAACACAGGGGCAAGGGTTGATTGGTCAATTCCAGTGTTTCTATTTTGCTTTCATTTTTGTGATATTTAAACCATGCATTTGCACTTGTTTGTACATGGCACACCTGTGCTGCATTGTATTAACCCTTTGCGTGGTATCTCAGCTGCATTTTTCCCTTACCAGCACTCCTGTGTAAGTGAGGCCCTCCCTTTAAGCTACTGTATTGATTTTATCCAGCCCTACTCACACCTATAGGTACTTTCCTCAGATAATACCCACTCTACTGTCCCTGACCTCTCTTCCACAGATTCTGACAACCATGGACAGGCAATTTCCTATGGTTTCTCCTGCTAGTCTGCTTGATATGGGTATACTACTACCACCTAGGAACACAATACGTGAGAGATGCAGTTGTATTAAAACCTAGAATCCTTGCTGTCTCAATTGCAAGCAAGTACATCTGGCACTGAGAGGGTTGTCTGTACAAACACCACGCCCCTAACACCACCCGCACCTGTACAACACACTCCCACATATGCGGAGGTTCTCAACAAAAACATACTTGAACAAAAGAGACCTCTGAGGCAAAAACACACACGCACCATGCATCACACATAGTAGACATGCTTGTGTCTCACAGCCTGTAATGCCCAGCCACAAACCTAACATTCTAGTCATAGGCAATTCTATCGTGAAAGACACAGATGTGCCCCTCACCAGGCTAGACATGGAGAAAGTCATGGTAAGTTGCTTGTCAGGTGCTAGAATCCACCATGTCATGCACGCAGTCAGGTCTCTCAACAACAGGTACTGTTATGACTCTGTCATAGTCCATGTTGGTGTGAATGACTTGAGACGTACACCTCTGGACTATATGAAGAGAGACATGATCAAGCTCACTGATTATGTGTCCCAGGCAGGTATGTCCCTAGCCTTAAGCACCATTCTACCGCCACCCAGAATGATGCCTCAATACAAACAGAAAATGATTGAGTTTAACAATTGGCTTAGTTTCTGGTGTCATTCCAGGGTGATCCAGTACCTGACAGCCTGGGAGGACATGATTGACAGACCATGTTGCTTTGCCAGAGATGGCCTTCATCTGTCTCCCCTGGGCTTTAGGCTTCTGGCAAAGGCCTTTGCCACCCCTCCCCTCAGTGCCTTTTTTAGGCAAAGTCATGAGGTCAAAATTACAAATGTGAAATATTATTTTAAACAAAATTTAAAGGTTGTGCTGCTAAATGCTATGAGTCTTAACATGAAACTTCACTCATTGCAAGCATTCCTTGCACTGGAAGATGCGGACATTTGTGCAGTCACTGATACCTGGTTCAAAGATGCGGAGAGCATCCCAGCCTTACCAGGTTATTCATCCTACCATACTTTCAGACCCCAAATGGAGGGCTACAAAGCCAAAGAGGTAGAGTTTCAATATTTATCAAAGACATGCACCTCCAGGCTGGTCAAACAGGATGACACACAGGAGACACTCCAAGTGCAGTTAACTGTTGACAAAACACCTATTCAAATCCTAGTTAGCTACAGACCCCCCAAACATGACTCAGGACGACTACTCCACCTATCTGGATTTACTTGAATCCATCAAGATTCAACACTCTACCCTGATCCTGGGTGACTTTAACTACTCAGACGTAGAGTGGAAGACCAATTCTAGCCCAAACATGAATGCCCAGAGGTTCCTCGACTTCATCAATGCCAGTGGATTGGATCAGCTGGTCGACACCCCTATGAGAGGTGAAAATATCCTGGACCTGGTACTAACTAACACTAGTAGCTACCGTAGCAGCCCTACACTGTCATCCTCCTTGGTTAGATCTGAACATAAAGCAATCACTTTCAAAGTCACCATCTCCCCTGACCCCCCCCCCCCCCTTGCCAGGGTCAAACAAAAGAACTTTTCCAAAGCTGACTACAACCTCCTGAAAGCAGGTGTAAGCAGCTTCACAGCCACCATTCCTTCAGTTGGTTGTAGCACTAATGTCCAAGCCTATACCAAAAAACTATATGAGCACCTACATAGCTGCATGGACTCAGCAATACCTGACGGGACCAAATCATCTTCCTCGAGGAAGAGTAAACCTGTGTAGTGGACAGCAACAATAAACAAACTGTATAATAAAAGGAAAAAAAATGCTGTCCAGGCCCAAGAAGGAGCAGGTGCAAAGTTGGAAGCAATCTCTCCTCTGTCTGAACAAGCAAATAATGTCACTGGTGAAGTCCTCTAAGGCTAACTTCGAGTCCAAATTGGCCACATCCACTAAGGACAATCACAAGACCTTCTTCACATATGTCTGCAGTCTCAAAGGTAACACCCAAGTCTGCTCTGAACTGGTGGTCAAGAACACCACATACACAAACACTGTAGATATAGCCAACCTGCTGGCAGACAGGTTTAGTGAAAACTTCACCCCTGTCCCCCCTTCAGTAAACCAGGAGATCCCCAGCACCTGACCCCCTCCCCTCATCACCAGGGAACAGGTCTTTGATGCCGTCATAAAGGCAAACAATACAGCCTCCATGGGACCCGACAACATCCCTGGCTGTGACCTTAGACATAAATGATGGGTCAGTCCTCCAGCAGACCCTTTCCCTGTGAAAAAAAAAACAGATGTAAGGTTTGAGACGCATCACGTGGAATTTGGCAGTCCATCTTGCTGAAGTTACAGCACTAAGAAAGGAGTATTCCATGTCCCAGCTTCAAATCATCAGTAGCTGCTGGTTTAGTTTCTCCAGAAGAAAGTAGAAGTCTTATGGGGAGGGGGTGAGCTTCCTTATTTGGGACACAAGTGAAATGTGCCCCACATGAAAGCCTTGCAGACTTTAAGAGAAGGTAAAAAAGACAAATCCTGCAGAAAAAAAGTTGGATATGACAACCAGGTGGACCCTGACAAACAAATTGCTGCATCCTGAATCAAAAACTTCCATTTGAAACCTCTACAGCTGTTAGAACCATGCTTTTTCTTGTGACTCAGTCCCTGTGGAACCTAGTGTTTTCTATGGCCTTCATTATGAGAGAAAACTGGGTAAAATTCAGAAAGTGACCCTGAAGGCCAGTTCTGGATTAACACATCCCTGCTGTGTCCATTGTATGGAGGGATGTGAGAGGAAAATCTCTGGTACTTGGCAGTCATCAGAAATGCATAGAGACTGCAGACCTGAGATTCTTACCATAGAGACATTGTCATTACAGTGGCCAATTTGAGTGACCACTCAAGGGGCATTTATAGACAGCAGCTTAGTCTGTCTGCAGAAGAGTTGGCTACCCCGGGAGTGTATGTGTCTCATATAAAAAATGGTGGGTTGAGACTGCTCATTGCCACACTTTCATTGTTTTCTGACAGAGTGGATGGAACTTCATGTTTATTGAGGTACCACACTACAGGAATATTGTCTAAATGGATGGCCAGTACCCCAGGAGGGAAGATGTCCTTGAGTATATGGAGAGTGAGAAGGATTGCTTTTGTCTGCAGTACGCTGACCTGCAAGATTGAGTACTAGGAGAGACATGTCCCTTGGACTGTCTACTCATTAAATTACTCCCCCAAACACTAGAGTAGAAACATCCATAGTGACGACAGCAAAGGGTGTAGAGACAACAGAGTGGCTATCCTGAATAAGGTGGCAGAGCTCCAAAATTCAAAGCAGACTGTTGACGCAAGCTTTGGAAATCCTGACTAACTGCTCCCTAGAGTCAGTGTGTTGAGACCATTACTTGCATGTATGTTCTGTTGGGGTAGCATTTTCTGCAAGGGTAAAGACTGGTATTTCAGTCTGGATGAGAATGGGTTATAGTGTACATGTTTGATAAACTCCTTCAACCACCTGTCCTTGGAATACTTGCACCACTGAGAGTGGTGTATGAAGAACTTCTCCCCTGACTGCGTTTGACTGGGGGTGGCCACAATGGGAGTCAGGAGCAGCATGAATTCCCCCCAAGTGGACCATGACTGTTGTCCATAGTCAGTGGCCCAACAGTGTTGCTGGGACTTGGTTGAGTGGGACTGACTGCATCCAGCTTCCCTTTGATGTTGGTTACAAAGGCTGCACTGAAAAAAAAGTACTTTCTCTGGCTCTTTCGTGCCCTGTAAAAGGAGAGGTGATGAAAACAAAATGCTTTGGAGATGCTGATTTGTTTCAGATACAGACAGTAAAGGTCCTTTGAAAGGTGTCTTGAAAGGTGTCTTTATACATATTTTGTTAATGTCCCTAGCAAAGGTGATATGGGGCAGTCATGAGCACAAATGCATAACTATTCAGATCCTGTCTGTATTTATGGAACAGAACGATTGAGCCCCGACTGTGACCCAGGTGACCATCATTCAGTTAGTTGTCCTAGCACTTGAGGACTCAGGTGGGGGGAGGAGGAAGAGTAGAAGAGGTAGCCACTAGAGAAGCAGCATGGTCAGTGACTGTCCGACATGCCTGCACATGAGGTAGTTAGAGCATAGATACTGCACATTTAATAGCCAGGTATTACTTTTCAACAGTAACATACCCAGTCTCCTGAGGAGTGAGGTTCTACTCAAATAGCAGATGTTGTGGTGTTATTTGCACCACTAGGGATGGATAATGTAGTCCCTGTCCTCGCATCAGAGGCATTAGTCTGCTTGCTGAATTTCTTGCTAAAGTAAGGAGAGACTAAGACAGGCTACATGCATAAAGTGTTCCTCAACATTAAGTTCCTTCTTAGCTTTGTCTGACTAGTTAACCTTCATGGGGGGTTTTGCCTTTGTAAAATCTGCAGTTGTGAAGTGAGGGATGAAACTTGTATGTAGCAACTGTCTAACCCTAGAAAAGTCCACGTTTGCATTTTTGTATGTGGTCTTGGCCAATTTCGTATATTTTCTACCTTACCGACCTCAAACTTCACTAGACAAAGTTCAGTGGAATGCCCCATATATCTTGCTTCCTCAGTTCAACTGGTGCATTTGGAAGTGCTGTCTGTCAAAATTGCTGCCCAAAGTAAGTCTGGAACTGCTTGCACCGTGGATAAATGGTTTAACATGTCATCACTGTGAACTATTACATCTTCCAAATAAGCAGCAGAATACTTGTTGTGGGATTTTAAAGTTTTGCCTGTATTTCTGTAAAATGTGGCTGTGGTCCCACGTAAGCTAAAATGCAACACTTTTTACTGAAATAAGTAATCTTAGGTGCAGATAGCTGTCTTCTTTTTAGCCTGTTCTCTTATGGAGATCTGCCAGTAGCCTTTTGTTATGTCTAGGGTGGTATGATAATGTACCTTTCCTTATCTTCCTATGAATTGGTCTTAAAGCAAGTATGGACAAGACATCAAGTTTCAGTAAGGTCATTGAAAACATTAGAAAATGTGGTAGATCCATCCAGTTTTGGCATCAAGGCCGCAAAGCTTTTTCATGCACTATAAGATTATTCAGTTACCCCAATCTCCAACAAATGTAGTATTCCCTTGCTGTCAACCTCTCTATGGGCTTTCAGTTAAGTATGAGGCCTTATTAATTAGAAGGCACCACATGATCTTGGATGGTAGGCACCATTAAGCTGAGTGTATAATTTGTCCATGATTACCAGAACAGTGACATTGAGAGATTTTCATGGCATCGTTTTAGAGGAATTAGTGGAAGTTGTCAGTGGTGGCGGAACTTATGATTTTTGCAATGACTTTATTTCAGTATGCTTGGTTTAATTTGGTGAATGACTTTTGAGCTATTTACAGAGTATGGTGTAGTCTAAGAGGAAGATTGTCCTCTGTATTCCAGTGTGAATAGGATGAGTTTCCAAAGTGCAGTAACTTTAAGTGGTGGGTAGTAGTGTGTTAGTATTTTATGGGTTTAAGTGTTAAGAGCTTTGGCTTTTCATTCCAAAGTAAGTCCTTTACATTTGTTGGATTGTCAAGACAGTGGTGCTTGTAGTAAGGGCTGAAATGGATACCCCTCAGTATTTTGTTTTTGGACTTTTGGAGGATATTTGGGTTCAGGGAAGATTGTAAGGCAATAACTGGGAGAGAATATTTAATCTAGGCAAGAGAGCAAAGATGGCAGTGGCTTGTCTTACCTCCTTTGTTAATGGGAGTTCATAGGTTACTTTGGGTTGATATAGACCTTTCTGAGTTTGATGCTAGACATAGGGCAGAGATGATGGGTTTTAATCTACTGTTAGTCTGAGGTACTTTTAAGTCACAGTTGCAAGTATCTTTTGTTCTGCTTGTGCAAACAGTAGTCTCTTATTAGTTAGAAATAGCATCACTGTTGATTTTTTAGTGTTTTAATTTGTCATGTTATCGTCACCAGAGAAGTTTGAAGTAACTTGTAGACATTTATTTTTTTTATAATGGTGATACTCTGGTGATGAGTAAAGTACACAGTTGAGATTGGGAAGCTCCCATGGTCGATAATTAATGAACAATGAAAACGGGAGAGAACATAGCACTAAACCCTGGTTGACACCTTTATTTGTGGGCATATAGAGTAGGTAATGCTTATTAAAACAAACTAAGAACATTTTGTTAAGTAGTTAATTTTTAGACCAAGAATAAACCTCATCTGAATATCTGCACTTCTTAAGCTTTACTAAAAGGGTGCTGTGGTTCACACACACTCAGATACGCTTCAAGTCAGTAAACATAGCCCAAGTTATTCTTGTTTTTTTAAATTACTGTAAATGCCAGTAGTAAGTGAGTAGATGGCTGCTGAAGTACTAAGTTTATGTTTCAAGTCAGAGAAGATGCCTTCTTGTGTAAGGTCCTTGTAAATGATTTTTCAAGTATTTTGGCTATTGGATCAATGTTAGCAGTTGTTGGAAGGAGGATTAAGATGGCCGATTTGAATAGATCTGGTATGGATTTTGTTTTCAGCGATGGCTAAAGATGTGGGTGAGAGGGGCAGCTAGGGAACATTGGACTAATTTTAAGAAGAAGAGCGTGAATAAATATAGGTTGTTCTTAAAATAAGACGATATTTTACGAAGATCATCTTTGACTTTCTACTTACTCGTGGTCTTAAAGTAGAAGTATGGTTATTCCAGGTAATTGTGTAGTGGTCAAAAGGGTGTAAGGGATACGATGTGGATGAATTTACAATGCTAAGGTTTGGGAAGATTCGTTATGTTGTCCTGTAATCCTTGTATAATCTCTGGAGCTAAATGTTTTGAGTTCCTGCCGTTGCTAAATATTTTGTGATGAGGTAAGGATTTCACATTGTTGCAGAACTGCTTAGGAGTTCCTCAAAGAAAGTTGTAACTTTCTAAAGTAATCGGCTTTTTCTTTATTAGGACTAGTTTTGGTGGTTCTCCTCAGGTTCGTATTGAAGTTGGGCTTGTTGGGCTTGTTGGTGCTTTTTGGTGCTTTTTTTCCCCCTACTGTTGTCAAGCCTAATCTCCGCTCTTTTTAGTTGGGCTATTTGGACGTTAACCATGGTACCTTATTAGCTTTTAACCTTCTTGTTTTAAGGGGAATAGTTTATTCTGAATTGGTAGTAAAATGTTAAGGAAGATGAAAATCACTTATCTGGGCTACCACATTTAATACTGTGGAGAACTATTAATTGGATTAAGTTATTCATTAAGGATATCTTGCGGTTTCTCTGAAATAGTTCTTGATAATATATAGATAAATGTGTGTTAGGTAGTTTTAGTTTTCATGCTGAAACTTTTCTGGTATGATCAATGAACGAGTTAGGACATGGCACTGAACGGCATTTATCATGCATTTTTGTTAGTATAATGTCTAGTTGAAGGGGTTTATTGGTAGGAGTATGTAGCCTGGTACCTGAGTTAACTAGCTGAGTCAGTCTCCTAGGTAAAGTAACAGTTGTAAACTTGGGGTTCGTGGGATCTAAGTAGTCAAGATTGATATTATTCATCATGATTAGTTTTTTTTTTTTTTTTTTAATTAAAGTGGTAATTTTTGTCAAAAATAATTTCAAAGATTTCTGTTGTAGTTACAGGGGAGTATTAATCGTAGCAGTAAGGATTTTGGTGTGCTTTGATATAGTTATATGGACAAGTGTCCAACTGAGATCTGAATCTGTTGCAGAATTGCTTTGTTTATAAGACAAGAGCCTATAAAAATGCAATTTGTTGATGTAGCAACCAGAAATGCACTTCTGTTGTAAGTGTCATGTTCAGCATGTTGCTCCAAAAGCATTTTTGAAGTTAACACTCAGAAGTATTATTCCAGTGTTGCTAAATTAAATTCACTATTTATTTCTACAAATCACGTATTTTGAGGGCATGCCCACCAACAGTGGAACAACTTTGTTTGCACTTCTGAACAATTCCATCAGCTGTAATCTGTATAGATATTATTACATGGTACAAAACATTTTTACTTTGAGGCATTACTGTGACAAGTGATTTTTGACAAGTATCACACATGACAAGGCTAAAAAAACATAAACTACATGTCAACCCCACCAAGACCAAAACTATGTTTTTTGGAACTCCACAGAAAATTCACCAAGCACCCAATTCATTAACATTCTTTGACCTACACAACCATTCCATAGAGACAACCTCCACCTTCAAATACCAAGGACTGTGGCTTGTTCATGTCACTAAACATCCATTTATGCATAGACAAAGTGAGAGCCAAAATAAACTCCATCATCTCTGGGCGAAAGGATCTCCCTTTTTCTATCCCAATCAGCCAGAGCAGCCATTGGCAAAGGAGTTCTCCTTTTGAAAATGGGCTGTCAATTTTTGCTTCTGCCTCCAACAAAAACATTGCCACACTCCAGACTATCTCTAACATCATCTGCTGTTTCATTACAAACTCGCGTCTCTGTGATCATCACTGTATCACATTAGAAAAAGCAAAATGGCTACCCATAAAACAAAGATCTAACCTCCATACATGTACTCCTCTTTGCAGCTAGACATCATTAAAAAAAACTTCCATATACAGCCTGAGACACTATTCAAAAGCCACACCAACTCTCATTACCCTCTAGAACCAAACTCCACTACACTGCACATGATTTCTCCTTTCAGGCACCTGCTGTTTGGCAAGCTTTCCTCATTGATATAAAGGAAAACAACACTTAGTCCAAATTCATAATGGAAATCGAAAAGAACTTCTTCATCCAAGTCAAATGCTCCTATTTCAGTACATGACATATCACCTAACCTATCTCTTTTCCCAGTCTGTTCTCTCTCAAGATTTACTGAAGATTGACCCACTTTAGAAACTAATATATATTTTGCATTGTGCTGTGCTTGCTCACCACAATGTTTTTTATGTAATTTAGTCTGAACTGCTCTATTTGTGTGTGTGTGTTTTTTTTTTTTTTTTTGGTGAAATGTTTTGTATTTCACCCAGGCAGAACCTGAAATTGGTCAGTACTGATCAGCGCACTACCCTGGTTTACAAATATAAATAAAATAAATTGGAAAAATTAGTATCTAATTCATCTGCCCATTGCACCTTTCCTGGACATTCTGGTATAGCCTCCAGTGATTTTTTGATATTTTGTACACTAGTGCCAAAAGTCTATGAACAGTGAAGACATAGCTGTGTCACGAACATGACTGTAAAACTGATATAGTTTTTTGTGTATGGCTTTTATTCAGGGAGAATGATACATCTGTGTAAAAGCTTTCCTTCACATGTAACGGAAGAGCATTTTTAAGCTTAAAGTGGGATCGTGTGGTAGGTTTGCGAGGGTCAGACATAGTACCAGAGCCCCCTTAAGTCCATAAGCTCTTTAGTACTGAGTGTGAATCAAGCAGGTAGGTCAGTACGTATTATACTCTGCCAGACCAAGGTTGCCAGCTTCCCCCTATACTGGCATGATAGATGGCTACCATTTTTGTTCTTGAAGTGTGGGTTTACAACAAATTGTGGCCTTACCACGGACATGTTGCTATCTCATTGGTGAGTCTAAGATAGCAGTGAAGCGTGGCTACTAGAAGTCACACAGCTCTTGGCCTAAGGGTGGACATATCTCCAGTCCCACCCATTAAACCCAGTAACTGTTCCTCTGCTCAGTACTGCAGACTGAAGTAAAGCTGAATTAGTGACTCTCTCACTAGCATGTCAGATTGGGAAAGGTGATCAGGCAACAGGTGCTCAAGCTTGTAATTGAACCTTATTGCATGGGTCATAGTCAGGATTTTATCACTCTATGCCAGTGGACCTGGCAGTTCTGTAACATAAGTTGCATTATTTGACAGAATCTCATCACCTTATGAGCCATGGTAATGAAATTCTCGAGAAAAAAATGCTGAGGGTCCTGGTTCTAGAAGGTCTTACACTGGCCCTCCAGAAAAAAAATGTATATGTAAAACATATCTACTCTGCTTATGTAATTGACATTTAGTTGGAACTGAATTCTGTTCAAGCGTTTATACGTGCAATGGGCGATATTAAAAGGTCACTTAATTTAAAAATTATTATACTAGCATGTAGCATGTATTCCTTAAATCTGATATGTTGAGGCCAATGTGATCAGTTTGCTTACCATGCCTGTCATGGTGAAGAGAAGAGTACCTCTTCGCCTGAAAAACAGCTTTGTGTTCTAGTCGTGGGCAGAGGACTTAGCAACTGACAAACTGAAAAAAAACAAAACAGTGGGAAAAAATGACATTGCTTGCACCAGGGCTAGCCATTACGTGGTGGAAACAGTGGCCGTAGGCAATTTGGTCACATTGACTAATGTTGATGTGACTCTTTGACCTCATATAAAATGGAGAAAAAAACGATTGATGACTGCCATGATGAAAACACTGATTCTATCAAATTAAAACAAAAAAGTAGTTTAATACATAGCTATTCACTGTGCTGCTCAAGCTGATGTACCTTACTTATTTGCATAATAAACTCCCCAAAACTTAAATTGCTACGCTACGTGAATCGTACATTTATGCACAGCTTCAGCTTGACTATCATAATGTAACACCAGTCTTTGATTTGGTGTAATTAACTTTGAGCCCAGTTATGTTTTGAACATTTCCAAAGAAAATTGCTTATTTTTGCTATATCTTCAGATAAATTCAAAGTTCCTACAGCCATTTCATTTGTTTAAGAAATTAATTGGGCATCTGTAAATATTTCTAACTACTAATTCATGTTCTTAATATAGCATAGGGTTCATGACAGTAACAAACAGATGCTTACAACAGGCATCCTTAACACACACTAGTACTACGTTCGAGAACAGCAGTGCAGTCTCCATTGATCCCTGTAGTACCATAAATTAAGCAGTACAAATTATGAGCTGCATTTCTAACCTGAAATGCAAAAAACATAATAGTTGCAAGGCCCCCTCTTATTTATGAGACTGAGAATGCTTTAGTGACATGAAACTTCAAAATGCTAAGTTCCATGGAATGAATTAGTTTCTTTTCTAAAAGTAATATGACAATTGTAGAGATTTATTGACATTCCTGTCTTCCATGCTGGGTAGAACCCATATTGCCTTTAAATCGTGTACTGTAATTATATCACTATTAATAACCTTAGCTGTTTGATTATGATGATGATCTGTGTGTGGTGCAAAATAGTCATTCCCGAAAGTAATTGTATATTGAGTCATAAATTGTAAAATCTTCCAATCAGGGATAGTAGTATAACTCTGTATTTTAATAGGTATGGGTCAGTTTCATCTATGGGGGCATGATAAGGTTTGGGTTCACATTTGTCAAGGCCAATTGCTGAATTTTTCTTTAACGCCAAAATTGTATTTTTAGCTTCAGTTAATGTTAATGGAGAAAATTTGAATTTTTCTTACTTAATGATGTCTATATCTGTACACCATTGGGAAGTGTAAATTGAAAAAAAAATCTTATACAACTGGTTATTTTTTTTCTAAATATGTAATGTTTTAGTTCTTAAGGCTTTAACCGGTTAGGGGTTGCCACAGTGGAACTCCGTCCGCTAATGATTGGCAGTAGATTTTTTTATGGGTGCCGAGGTGCCAGCTCGACGCCCAACCTTCAACAAAGGCACGCCCATTCTGTACACCATTGGGAAGTGTAAATTGAAAAAAAAATCTTATACAACTGGTTATTTTTTTTCTAAATATGTAATGTTTTAATTCTTAAGGCTTTTCCCGGTTAGGGGTCGCCACAGTGGAACTCCGTCCGCTGATGATTGGCAGTAGATTTTTTTATGAGTGCCGAGGTGCCAGCTCGACACCCAACCTTCAACAAAGGCACGCCCATTCTACGCATGTCTTTTGAATGCCACTCGACCGTGGGGAGGACATGCAGACTCCACACCCACCGAGGATCAAATGGGAGAACCTCTTGCTGTGAGGCAACAACGCTACTGCTGTACCACTGCGGCTTATTTCTAAATATGTAATACTATCCCTAAATATTTTGTCATGTATACAAATTGCACTGTTATAAAATTAAACTCGTTTGCACTGAATAGCCAATGGCTTCTTCATTTCATCTGCAAACAGAAAGTGGGTTTGTACTTTTGGAATAAGTATATGTTTATTTAATTTCTCCTTTTCCATTCTTGGGTGCTTTCATAATAGTATATGTCTTTTATAATTTATACTCTGTAGTTTAGATCCTTGTGTGTATTTCTACTTGCTAGACAGTGACTTCCTCATGAATGGACAGTGTTTGAACATATGAGTATATATTAGCTCTGAATGCACCTCATAAAGTTCTAAATGAGATGGGAGAAAATTTTCTCCACTAGCTACGGGTAGCATTTTTAAGACCTAAGAGAAAAGTTTGATGTTTTAGTAATGACAAGCGGGGAATTTTCTTTTATACACTCCTCTTACCACCTGCAGATTTCAGTTAGCCTCCTGCTTCTTGCACTTGAATGAGTTGAGTGCCAATAGCACAAATAATAATGGTTACAATAAGGACATGTTGAATATTGTATATGTAAATTATATTTGGCTAAATCAGGAGTGAGTAAAAATGTATGTTCTTGTAAGCAATGCATGCCTATTAGATATGTCTTAGTTTACTTTATCCTCAGAATTTCTGATATGCCAGTAATTTTCCAATAATTCCCTGTCCATAAAAGCTTTCAGCTGTAGTCCATGTTATTTATGTATGTAGGTATGCATAATATAATGTGTACTTATATAATGTGCATGTCTGTGTTTATAGGAAGCTGTGCAGGCACCACTTAAAACATAAAAATACGTTTCATTTTGTATATCCATAAGGGAAGTGAGGATATTGTCTGACTTGGCTATTAAAATAAAACAAAAATGATACCTTCAAGGTTTCTCCAGGATATATGCCCAGTCTGTTTAGCCTTTGCAGTAGCGGGCTACATTTGAAACCAATGTCCATCATAATAGGCCTCTCCTAGGCCCAGATTTCAACTCTGAGTTGTAAGTCACTCTCCTAAGTATACCTTTATATCAGGCCCTCTGTGGAGCGTTGTACTCATGCCTCAAGGATCTTCAGACAAGCTCCTGCTTTCCTCTTTTGATCCTCCAGATATGGAAGTAACTTTCTGAATTCTTCTGAATAGACAGCCTTGTTTCATGCAGCAATAATGAGCAGTTTAGGTAGCTAATACAGACCAGTTTCCTTGACTCATTTTCTATAAGAATGCTAGTTTTGATGAATGAATGGATAGAGTCAGAGTTTTTCCAGGGTTATCACGTATAGCCCTTCTCAATTTTGGAGGTAAGCACTATTAAGTGCTTGAAAAGGGTGTCAAGAACCTTTAAGCAAGTCTTCTTAAAGGTAGATATGGGTAGGTATCTTATGGTCTCTGTGATTCTGTGATTGATTGCCTAGTATTGTTTCTATATTTCTATGTTCCTACATTTTGACTTGTTCATCTAGTGTAGGACTCTTGAGCAGGTATTTAATGCGTTTCATCTGGTGCTTCTAAAATATAGATCATAACCAGGCTTCAGTCATTAATAATCTGCTTGCTCTGCACTTCCAAAGGTGTAATTAATTGTAATCCATTGAGTTGCACATGTGAAGTATGTGCATAGGCATAAGGTAGTCCAGTAAGGTATCCCTGTATGTTTTTAAATTAATTGCTTTCAAGAGGTGATTTCTACTGCAGACTTCAACCTTATGTAGACACCCTACTAACTAAAAAAATATGTTTGAGTACCATTTGTCCATGATGTACAGAGCTCCCAAAGTGCAGAACACCATCTCTCTGAAGTACCAAGCTTACATCTGATATCAAGTTTACATCTCAGGTTGCTCGCTGTGCTTCAGCCACCATACATATACTGGAACTGAGTATTACTAACAGTAGCTAAGTCAAGTCCCATGACAAACACTGAATGCATCTCCTTAGCAGTGAATGCTTCACGTTGCACAGGTTCTAGAACACAGATATGATGTAATACCTCCTACTGGACCAACATAGGCTTTGCAATTACTCAAGCTTTCTGGTTAGAAAAAGCCCTTCATTAGGAGGTATACTGTTAGTGGACCTAAGTGGTAGTTCTTGTTTTTTTTTTCCTAGCATTGCATAGGTTCATCATTTAGTGGACAGTTTTTGAACTATATGCCCAAAATCAAAACACTTAAAACATTTTAGCTCATCCAACTTGTATTTATTTCCATTCTATCGTATGGTTGTCTGATATTATTTCTGCAGCCCAGAAATGAGCATCCTTTTTAATTTCCATTTTCCCTTGGAACACTCTTACCACTTCATATATTCCTTTTGGTGTTCTTATGGCTGGAAGAGTCTCCTGAAGTCTGTGACAGTTTAGCTGCTACCACGTGTCCTTCCATCAGGTCCACTAGCTCTTCTCTTGAATCAGGATTACTGTTGCTTACCCATGTCTAACAGGGAAGGCAAGCTTCTCAGAAACCAATCCATCACAATGAGTTGCAGTCTGATGTTCTGGGTTCTCCGCCTGCCAGCTTTAGCCACTTCCAAGTCAGGTTCCCCATACAGGCAGCACCTCATTTCTCCAGTCAAACCTCATTTCTCCAGTCAAGCCATTCTGATCAATCCTGGAATAAATTTGTGGATACTAATCTAGTTATCTAGGTTTATGTTTAAAGGAAGATCGTGAGTCATACTGCTTAACCAGTTTAATCTAGAGGTTTGGCAGGTGCTGGGTTATAAACCTATCCCTCCGTCATGTTTTATTTATCTGTTGGTGAAGGTGTGGTCCCTGGTACTAGTACTGGTAGAGATGTTAGACTTGTGAGGAAACAGAAGGAATAGTACCATTGAGTATGTAATGGAGTGATAACTGAGACAGAAATCTCCTCTGAAAGGTATGTAGGACACTGAATAAAGGGATAGAGCTTCCAGCCTCAATTGGCTACTCAGGGACTTTTGGGCTGTGTTCTTTTTGGTTAGGAACCTTTGTGTTTTTCCTAATTGTTTGATAGGGTCAGCAAGGTATGTCCCAAAGGAGGCATTGTACTCATTTGGGCTGATCTATGCCAAATACCTCTTTGGTTCTTTATGATATTCCTTTAGCAATTAGCTAGGCTAAATAAAATGATTTCCTGTCATTATAAGATGGTTAAAAAAGAAGGTGCTATCAACCCAAATACCCAGGTCCCTAACTGCATTTTCATTTTGTGGAGGTTTGTTGTCTTGACAGTATGGTGAAAGGAGGGTTAGTCTACCAGAAGTGATGATATTACACTTTTTAGCATTTAGTATATAAAGAATTTACTAGGGTGAGTTCATTCTGTAGGGTTTGAGTGTCATAGGGTGATTTAACATCAATTCCCAGTTTGCAGCCATGTGCAAACTTTGTTAGTCAGAGGCCTTGACTCTGTGTTTGGCGATCTGGAAGTAAATACTAAAAAGGAGAAGTCCCAGCACTGAGCCCAGAGGGACACCGCTGGTCACTTTTACACTTTCTGATTAAAGACCTGCAACTCTCATTGTCTGAGTTCTGTCTTTCAGTTAGTGTGTTATCCATCTTGCCACATATGGATTGATTTTGAAAACATTTCGGTTTTGTATGATGCCAGCATGAGGGATGGTGTCAAAGGCCTTAGCCAGGTAATGATACACTATGTTCTTCAGAACTTTACTTGTCTCATGAACCACACTTCTGTGGTAGTATAGGCCATATATATTCTACAGACTCAAGAGATTTCTACTTTTGCTACCTAGCACAGCACCTCTTGTACTCTGTAAAGACCATGTGTTAATAATATTTTAAGAACAAGATATTGAAACTATACAGAGACAGTTTGATAATCTAATATTATTGACACATTTTTGTAGTACCTAGTCATACCAATTCATCAACCTTTTTGTAGTCTGTGCATGAAAGTATATTTGTAGGGATTTTGCAACACCGGTAAAATATAAAATGTACTAATTTACCATGTTAGAAACAAGTAAAATTTTACATTAGTCTAGAATATGCCTGGAAGGGTTTAAAATTTCTGCCAGACACTGTACATTTCATGTGTAGCTTACTGAAAGTGTATTGTTTAACCCTCTTTCATCTTCATAGATGTGTAAATCTCTATTTGCGTACTTAGGCAAAATTGATGTAACAATGTTTATAAAATGCAAAACTGTAATTGGGCTTTGGAAATCCAGCAATTACATTTATAGAATTGCTTAAAATGTTTGTCTTTTGGAAATAAATACTTTAAGGATGAGAGCCACTTCTAATCCCTCTAATCTAAAGTTCTGACTAGAAGCAAAATGGGGATTGACAGATGTTTATGTTGTTGTTGTGTCTTTCGGCTTTTCCCGGTTAGGGGTCGCCACAGCAGTACTCCGGTCTGTTAATGATTGGCAGTAGATTTTTACGTGCCGAGTTGCCAGCCCTGACGCACATCCTTCAACGAAGGTACGCCCATTCACGCATGACTCCACACACAAGACGATCTAGCTGAGAATCGAACAGGACGTCTTACTGTGAGGCGACAACGCTACCGCAGCACCACCACCGCAGTACGATTGACAGATGTTTATAAACTATATAAATTCCACTGTTTTGTACATTAATAATTATTCTTTGACTAATGTTCTGTACCTGTCCTTTTTTCCAGTGTTCTGTTAAGTTCTCTGTTTTGCTTGTAGCTGTGGTGATATGAAATGCATGCTTTGTATGCAGCATTTCTAATAAGTCCTGCAGTTGGGACAGTTTGGCTAATGGAAAAGTTTTTAGCATTTGTAAAGTAAGTTGATTACTGCTACAAAACAGATCCATTTAGTCTACAAATGAGGCACATTTGAGTTTGCTAGCATTATAACACAAGTGGCAAGTTTTAACAACAAAAAAATAAATTAAAACATTTGCATTGTAGGACAGAATACACTTCAGTGATCTTCATAGGATCATGGAATCATAAGAGATTACTAGGCTAACAGCCTTATAGCCTTTTTAAACTTAGCCATTCATGCCCCAATTTTCTCAGCTATTGTTGCCCATGGGCTAGAATAGCTTTAGTATATGTCTGCCTTAGGGTATATATAAACTTCCCCTGTCCAAAGGGCCATAGGCAACAAGCCAGGGGTGAAGTTGTGATTTCCCCATACATGGGTCCAAGGCCCCAAGCTGTGTTTGAATAGGTTTAGGGAAGAGCTCTACTTCACATGAATGGGGAGTCATTTACAGAGAATGGGTAATCACTGAGACACATACCTGTCCCTCTAACATGTGTTGTTTATGTTATAGATGAGGCTTAGGTCCTTAGATTAGGCAATTCTAGTGCTGGTTTTTTTTTTTTTTTTTTTTGGCGAATGTTTACCAGATCCACCAGGGCTGGATCAGAGAATGCCTTGTAGGTTAGACCTAGATCGCTGCTCAGTAGTTTGTAGGGATAGGGCATTGAGATGGGGCACATAGGACATATTATTATTTACACCATGTATTCTTTTTGTGAGGTACCTGTGTGGCCGCGCCAGCTATTGCAAAAGCCTAGTCGGGTACATACTGAAGAGTCCATTGTATTTCATTATTGGTCTAATGGAGGCTGAGTATAGTGAGAGTATGATCTCATTAGATCTGGATGCTATGCCCTTACTTATAAGTTGTGCCACACAGAAGGATTTTCTCAATACCATGGACACATGGTGATCAAAGTCTGGGTTGCTGTCAACCTGAGTTCCCAAGTCTCTTACCTCTGGGTCTACTCATAGAGGAATGTAATCAGTATTGTAGATTGCAGGGGTGGTTGTCTTCCTAAAAGGTATAATTATGCAATTTTGACATTTATTTTTAGGCCATGGTTCTGGCACCAGTTATTTGTCTGTGTCAAACCTTCCTGGAGGATATCTGCATCTTTGGAGCTTCAATGATTGTATGCAAATCACAGCAAATTTGGTCAGCCTAAGGCTCTCTACATTTGCCTTGACTTCAGAGAAGTACATTGTAAGTAGGAGAGGACCCAGTACAGAGCGCTGTGGAACTCACAGATGTAGACATCGGACACTATTAGTAACAGGCCTCTTGGTGAAGTTAAATTCCCTCAACCTAACTTTGTGTTCTGTCTTGAGCCATTTGGCTATCCATTGGGTGACATAGGGATTTATGCCTAAATTTGTGAGTTTGTCTATAATACCTGAGTGAGGTATTCTGTCAAATGCCTTTGACAAGTCAAGGTAGACATTATGTACTGTTTTGCCCTCATCCATGGCTCTAGTGACTTTCTCAAAGTCCACCAAGTTTAGTAGGCATGACCTGCCCTTAATGAAACTGAATGGGGATGTGTCCTGTGATTGAAGATTTCTTATGGATTTGCATTTCAGGTCCACAATAATTATTTCCATGACCTTGCATATAAGACTAATCAAACTTATGGGTTTGTAATTCCCTGGGTCTGCTGATAGTTCCCTTTATGTAGAGGGATGTTCATTGCAGTCCTCCAGTCCCTAGGAATGAAGCTTGTCTGGAAGCTGTGATTGAATAGAGATTCTAGTGGAGCTGGCAGGTCATGTTTCAAGCTATTTAGGAGGCATGCTGGGATATTATCAGGAGCCATTGATGCAGTGTTTTAGCTGTGGTGAGTGCAGTTGAGGACATGTTCCTTAGTGATAGTAGGGGGGAGAAATAGTAGAGGATATTTCCTGGGTGGTTGGAGTGGGGGGGTGATAGGGTGTGAAATTGGAGCTAAATGTATTGGCCAGCAAATTTGCTATATCTCCCAGTTCAGTGTATGAAATTGCATTTATTATTATTTCAGCATATTGTTGAGTGTTACCTTTAATGTTTTATGCATAACTGTAAAATGCCTTATGGTTATTCTTAGAGTGGCAGGCTGTTTTTGCCTTGGAGTTGGCTTTGGTGGACTTGATTAGTCCCGAGTTGCTTGTTGAGAGTGAGGGAATTTTTTTGTCTTTTTGGCATATCCCTTCCTGTTCTTGGACAGGATTTTCTTTCTTTCGTTGTACACCCTATTTGTATTGGGGGTCCACCAAGGGGGCTTGTTCTTGGAGTTTGTCCCAAGTTTATTTTGGTTTGGAACTGCTGTTTCTATGCATTTATTTACATGCTTGTGCAGGATTTCAGTAAATACTTCCACACAGGCCACCATCTTCTCTGAGTTTGGGGGCATTTGGAATTTAGCTATGCCATCGCTTAATAGGAGGTAGCTGACCTTGGAAAATTTCTTAAAGGTTCTGGAGTTTGCTGGGTGTTCAGTCCGGGTCTATATCATATGTTCAAAGTTTTATAACTTCGAACATTAAAATATCAAATTTAAATGTTCAAAGTTATAAAACTTCAAACATATGTAAAAAAAAAAAAACAAACCTAAAACTAGCTGTAGGTAGGGGGGCAACCCCCTGCACCCTCACACCCCCGCTCTTTAAATATACCAACTCTGAGACCGCACTACAGTGCAGTAAGGGAAATCTTCAAGGTTGACAACTTTGTGATATAATCTGACTAGGGAGGACATTACACAAGGGGGCAGGTGCAACATTCCCTCATATTTGAGAGTAGCAGCTCCAGGATATTTGCATCCCTAGTAGGTGTGCAGACTAGCTGTGCCAGGGTGTTTACATTGACAAAATCCAGGAATCTTTGAGCCTGTATGTTAGTGGTTATGCATGTATTCCATTTTATGGTACATTTAGTTGAAATCACCCATGAATATGGTGATGGGCTGAATTGTGAGCGACTTCAATACATTCAAGTATGTGGTGTGGTTATCCTGGGTCATAGATAGGGACCTATAGCTAGCAAGCATATGGTATGGGAATTTACCTAAGGTTAGTTGGCCACAGAGTATCTCAAGTAGTCATATTGTTTAATATTGTGTGCGAGCTGGTCTGAATGTGTGAAAGACATTATACTTTTGTACTGCTGGAGTACCTTCTGCAGCTTTAAACCATGACTCAGTAATTGCACAGATTTCAACACTCTCCAGGGTGAGGAGCACCTTTAGAATTTACTATGTTGAAAAGTTTATCATATTGACATTGACTAAAAAAAATCACTATATGGATGGATAATGGTTTGGGGAATATTCAAAAGTCTAATGGGGACAGGTGTAGACCATCCCCGGAAAATAGCGCGGTCTGTCGATCATGTTCTCCCAAGTTGACAAATATTGGACCCCTTTTGAATGGTACCAGTTTGTTTGTGTCTTTCGGCTTTTCCTAGTTAGGAGTCACCAGAGCGGAACTCCGGTCCGCTAATGATTGGTAGTGGATATTTACGTACCGGGTTGCCAGCCCTGACGCACAACATTCAACGAATGCACCCCCCATTCATGTATGCCTCCACACAGAAGACGCTCTAGCTGAGAATCGAACAGGACAACATCTTGCTATGAGGCGACAACTAAGCCAATTTTAAAAGTCTGTCATATTCTATTTATATCGTGGTATCATCCATGGAGAAGGTAGAATGCTGCTCAATGCTAGGCTTATACGTACCTAGGATGCATACTCCTAAAGCTTTATCATGTCTCTTTTCATATAGTCAGGGAGATACATGTCAGGTCTTTTAACACCCACATGGTACTGGTACTTGTGGTTCAGTGTCTTGAGTGCATGTGTGATCTGGCAGATCCTTGCCCCTGATAGGCAACTGACCATGACTGTCTCCTTGCTCAGCCTGGTGAGGGGGGTATCAGTGTGTCTCACAACAGAGTCTCCGATTATTAATGTATTGTGTTGTGTGTCAGTTTGTCCTAATGGCTTAAAGTCTTGGGGAGTGTTGGTTTATAGAGTATTTGGGAGGTTACTCGGGGCGGTGTTTGGCACTCCTTTGAGGTTTGGGTAGATTGCTTTTAAGAGCCTCAGCATATGCAAGTTTTTTGGATCCATATTAGTGTAATGTGTGTGTTACTGGCAACCTGTTTGAAGATGTCCATGTCTGTATGTGAGAGCTTTACCTCAGAAGACATAGTGTAATTACATCTGTCATGTACTGTGTCAGTCTGGTGTTTGTCAGTAAACTATCTTAGGATGCCCATTTCTACCAGACTGGTATAGGGACAGTAGGAAATTTTTTATCCACAAGGGGCAGTGCATTTAGGGTTTGGAGTTGTTGAACTGTGGGGAAGGTTGATCTAAAGCCACACTGTTGGGGTAATGCTTCCTATCGGGCAAACTAACTTCTCTTTACTCAGCCATGTACTTGAAAAAATAGCAGAGGAAGTTTTATATGGAAAATTGCAACTCTTGGTGCTCGGATCAATACAGGACACTGCAGACCACTGCTACATAGCTCAACACTGGTTATGGGAGATGAGTTAAAGAGGAATCTTGCCAGTAAACAGTAATAATGCAGTATACGTTTTGTTTGTTTGTGTGTGTGTGTGTGTGTGTGTGTGTGTGTGTGTGTGCGTAATATGGCTCAAATCCTGTAGCAGTTCACAAGTTTCTCACTGTTGTGAATGATACTATACGACACCAAGGTTACCAGGATAAGTAAAATGCTTGCAGAAAAAAAATGCAGTAGAAGTGTGATAAATGTGGCTCCGATCTTGGAGGAATTCACAATGCTTCACCTCAAAAAATCTAGATCCGTCAGAGCCACAAGGGCGGGAGACTTAAACCTCGACACGGCTATTAATAGGACGTGCTGGAGGGATAGATTCATCACCCAAAGACTCCCTATGCTGTGGAATAAAATCCCGGTATATGTGAGGCAGAGCACCTCGCTGGCCTTGTTCAAGAGAAATCTTGACCAATGGATGGGAGATCGCAGATATACCCCAGGGATTACCTCAGTGTCACTGCTCAACAGAGGCACAACAAAATAATGGGTATAGTTCCCCATACTAAAGGGGTGGCGTAAGCCACAAAACTATGGGCTAGGCTTGTAAATGCCCTCGGGCAGATAGCCTAGTATGAACCTATGAACCTATGAACAATGCTTTCACTGTAGAGTGATACTACAAGACTAAGTTCCCCAGACCAGGTAGAATACAACAGTAATCATGCAGTAGAAATGTAACAAATCAGGCTCAGATACTGTAGCAATTCACAATTCTGTCATTATTATGAGATATACAAGACTAAGACACCAGTAGGTTCATAGGTTCATACTAGGCTATCTGCCCTAGGGCATTTATAAGCCTAGCCAGAGTATGTTTGGCTTTCGCCACCCATTTTAAATTAATTTTGCTATGTCCTTTTTCGAGGTTAGTATACTGTGCCTCTGTCTAACAGTGACACAGAAGTGATACCCGGGGTAAACCTACGATCTCCCATCCACTCATCAAGATTCCTCTTGAAGAGAGTCAATGAGGGACTCTGCCTAACCTGGACTGGGATTTTATTCCAGAGTGAAGGGAGCCTCTGGGTTATGAATCTGTCCCTCCAGCATGTTCTATTTATTTCAGTGCTGAGGGTCAAGTCTCTCGAGCGTGTAGCTCGATGGGATTTGGATTTTTTGAGGTGCAGCATGTCCCTTAATTCCAGGTTGGACATGGCTTTATACGTCAGGCACAGGTCGCCTCTGAGCAGGCGGTATGCCACTGAGTAGAGCTGGAGTTTCTTTAACCGGGCAGCATATGGCATCTGTTTGAGCCCTTTGATCCTCTTGGTGAGGTACTTTTGGGGTCTTTCCAGTTGCTGCAGGTGTTTGATAAGGTACATCCCAAAAGGGGCATTGTACTCGATTATGGGCCTGATGAGAGATGAGTAAAGAGGCACGATGACCTCCCCTAATCTAGATGTGAATCCCTTCATGATTAGGTGGGCTATATAAAATGTTTTTCTAACCACTTTGGCCACGTGGTTGTCAAATGAGAGATTGCTGTCAACTTGGGTCCCCAGGTCCCTAATTACTTCTTCTGTACTTAATGGATTATCACCTATGTGGTAATTTGTGGGCACTTTGTTTTTGCCAAAGGGGATGACTATACACTTTTTGGCGTTTAGCTTGAGGCCATAGCTCTGGCACCAGTTGTCTGTTTTTATGAGGCCCTTTTGGAGGATGCTTGTGTCGGCTGGAGAGTTGATTATGGCGCCCAGTTTGCAGTCATCTGCGAACTTGGTCAGCCACAGTCCTTCTGTGTTGGCCTGTACCTCCGAGAAATATATACCGAACAAGAGATGTCCCAGGACTGAGCCTTGTGGGATGCCACTTGTAAGTGGTTTGGAGTCTGACATGGCTCCAACAATTCTAACCATGTGGGTACTGTCCTTGAGCCAGCTTGCAACAACCCATGTAGTGACATAGGGGTTTATATTTAAGCTGGTGAGCTTATCTATAATGCCAGAGTGGGGTATTGTATTGTATTGAAGGCTTTTGCGAGGTCCAGGTAGGCTGTGTGGACCACCTTCCCTTCGTCAATGGCCTTGGTGACTTTTTCAAAGAAGTCAACCAGGTTTCATAGGCAGGATCTGCCCTTAACAAAGCCGAACTGGGTAGGATCCAGTGTCTGTAGGTCACCAATATCTTTATTTATGAGGTCCATGATGATCCTTTCCATAGCTTTGCAGACCAAGCTATTCAGGCTTATGGGGCGATAGTTTCCAGGGTCTGTTGAAGCACCACCTTTGTGGATTTCCAGGGTCTGTTGAAGCACCACCTTTGTGGAGAGGGACCACTGTTGCTGTACGCCACTCTTTGGGTACATATCCTGTAGTAAGGCTGAGATTGAACAGTAGTTTTATGTTTGGGTTTAGCTCTTCTTGGAGTTCATGTAGGACGCAGCCCGGGACACCGTCTGGTCCCATTGATGCTGTGTCTTTTGCTTTGGAGAGGGCGGCTCTTACCTGAGCATCTGAGATGTCAGGGGGGCAGCACTCTGCTGGGATAGATATTTGCCCTTTTGGTGGGGGGGGGGACATTTGCGCTGAACCTGTTAGCTAGGATGTTGGCAATGTCTGTGGGTTTGGTGTATTTTTTGTCATTTTGGACTAATTCTGAGCATATCTGGGAATTTCCACCTCAGGTTCCTAACATAACTAAAGAAAGCCTTGTGATTATCCTTAGTGTCCTGTGCAATTTTTCTCTCGAAGCTGGCCTTAGACGATTTTATGAGTGCCCTTAGTTTTTTGCTAATACTGATCAGAGATGCCTTCCCTTTTTGGGATTTTGCTCTGTCATGTAGTAGCTTCCTCCTTCTATTGTATAGTTTGTTTATGGCTGGAGTCCACCAGACAGGACGTCTGCCTTTGGAGGATTGGGTCTTGGTTTTATTTGGAATTGCATGATCCATGCATTCCTGAAGGTGTTCATAGAATGTATTTATAAAGGATTCTGCGGTCTGGGCTGTATTTTCCACAGGCCCGGGGGCTTTGAAGGATTCCACCTCGGTTTTGAGGAGTGTGAAATTTGCTTTAGAGAAGTTTTTCACTGTGGTTTTCAGGGCAGGGGGTGGGGTCGGGATGTGAATAACCAGTGAGATCAGTTTATGGTCTGATCTTACCAGTGAGGGATACACTTCTGGTCTGGAGCATAGAGTCCCCATGTTGGTGATGATCAGGTCCAGTATGTTTTCCCCTCTTGTGGGAGTGGTAACAAGTTGTTCCATAGCATTTGAGTTTATGAATTCTAGGAACCTTTGGGCTAGGGTGTTGGAGCTACAGTAATGCTTCCAGTCTATGTTTGGGTAGTTGAAGTCGCCCAATATAATGGTGTTTGGAGAGACCTTCCTATTTTCCAGTGTTCTCAGGAAGGCCGAGTGGAGTTCCTAGGTTTGGGAGGGTGGTCTGTAGCAGGCTATAAACTGGAAGGCAGTTTTACCCACTGTTAGTTGCACATGGATAGTCTCTGATGCTTCGTGCTTTGCCACCAACCTGAAGGTGTGGGTATCTTTGATGAATATCGATACTCCCCCTCCTTTTGTGGTTCGGTCCATGTTTTGGGGCCAAAAAGCATGGTATGAGGTATAACCTGGTAGTGCTGGGGTGCTCTCGGGAGCCCTGAACCAGGTTTCTGTTACTGCACAGATATCGATGTTCTCCATGCTAAGGAGAGTTTTGAGTGCGTGCATCTTGAGGTTTAGACTTCTGGCGTTGAGTAACATTACTCTTAGTTTCTTATCCCTTGTGATACCTATGGAGGTGGGTTTGTCTTTTGAGCCTTGCCTAAAAAAGGCACTATGTGGGGTAGCAAGAGCCTTTGTCAATATCTGAAAGCCCAGGGGTGACAGGTGCAAGCCGTCCCTAGCGAAGCATCATGGCTTGTCGAGCATATCATCCCAGGCTGACAGGCATTGGATCCCCTTTGAATGACACCAGTACTTAAGCCAATTGTTGAAATTGATCATCTTGTCTGCATATTGTGGCATCATTCTTGGTGAGGGTAAGATGCTACTCATGGTCAGGGTCATACCAGCCTGGGCTACATGCTCAGAGAGCTGCTCTATGTCTCTCTTCATGTAGTCCAGGGAGGTACGTCTCAGGTCATTCACACCAGCATGGACAATGACTGAGTCATATTTGTACTTGCCTTGGAGTGACCTGAGTGCTTGTGTTATGTGGCAGATCCTAGCGCCCGACAGGCTGCTCACCGTGACCTTCTCCTTCGTCAGTGTGCCTGACGATAGTCACCTATTACAAGTTTATCAGGTGTGTTGTTTAGCCTTAAGGGCTGTGACTGTTCGGCACACTGGCTTTGTGAGATATGTGTTGCACGTGTTTTGTTTTGGGGTAGCGGTTGCTTGGGTGTCTGCTTTGGAGGTCTCTGCTGCTTAGGCAGATCTTTATTTAGAGCCTCCGAGTATGGTTTTGTGTGATTATGTGTTAGGTTTGCTGTCGTGGTAGGTCTATGTGAGACTGGAATTGTAGTCAGTGTGGTTTCCTTCTCCTCCTGACTAATTATGCCAGTACTGAGTTGAGAGAGCTTTGCCTCCAGTTTGGCTATATGGTTGCATCTCTCACATGTGTTGGAATTTGATGGGAGGAGGAGAGGGTTGTCTGTCTACATGAGGCAGTTGTAGCATTCCCTCAAGATTCCCAGATTCACCAGCTGGACCAGAGAGGAGATTGACAACTGACCTTTGGACATGCTAGAATAATATTGGGAATTCCTTTATAATTGAAAACAAGGGCCAATGGGGAGTGAGGGTGTAGTGCTTTTAATTTTTAGTGCTGACTTGTATAATTGCTTTAGTGAGCAAGTGCCAGGTAACTTAAGTGCAATGTGCTACAGGTAACTTAAATGCAAAAACGACAAACAGTAACTTTCTTTCAAGTGAAACAAGGAAATAAGTACAGTAAGCAATGCAGATGTCACTAGGGATCGACAGAAGCACCGAGAAGCCACGTTTTAGGTGGAATTAGCGTTCCAGGGAAATAACAAGCAAACAAACAACAAGCATACAAGCAAAGCTAGATTCAGCAGTCCTGGATCTAGTCTATGCTACAGCAAATAAGGTGTACCAATTTCAGTAAGAAACAGTTCAAATATGCAGGCACTATAAACCTTTAACCATAAATTCCCAGCTCAGAAGGGCAGAGTCCAGCCTCTCCTCCCACAAGAGTGCAGACCACGAACCTTCTTAATGTAAAATAACTGGCCTGAAGCCCAAGTGCGTAAACCAGAACTAATACACTTGAAGAATATAAGTAAAATACAGACGGCAAAAAAGTAGTAGAAATGAAATAAATTATGCTTGGGTCCTACAGCAACTCACAATTCTCCCACTTATGTGGCGGTCCCAGACCTAGTTAAAAATGCAAACAGTTTACTTTTCTTAAAACAAGGAAAAATACAGAAAAGAACTAGACACAATTCAGATCAACACTCTGGGTATTGCATTGTGCACTACTTGAAATGAGATGATATGAAACAGAGCTGATAAAAACCTGAGCTTTAAGAGTCTAATGGGAGTTGCCTACCAATTTGAACTATCAGTGCCCAGTAGGGTTACCACCTGTCCCACTTTGTGAGGGACAGTCCCTTGTTGGGCAGTTGTGTCCAGGAAAAAACTGAAAAAATGGCAGATGTCCTGAGATTATTGTACGAAAATATTTCCTAAGTTTTCTTTCATAGTTTCATAAAACAAGTTATTTTTTCTCTGAAACACCTAAATGTTATATGAAATAGCATAAGCAACTCAAATGCTACACGAATAAGCTTTTATTTTGGCAGAAAGGTGAGGTTCTATCATTTGTACTGGTCATGGGTATGTTTTGTCCTGCTAATCTGACATTTCTACAGAAAATGTCCCACTTTGAGCATTTGAAAAGGTGGTGACCCTAGTGCCCAGTAGAAATAACACTGGGAAGGGATGGCAAACTCTAATGTACAACAGGGGCAGGCAGCTAAAAACCCACCAAGTTTAAAAGCACAACAGGAATTGTGCAGATGTGTGGGCAGAAATCAATGCAGTCAAACAGTTTTAAACTCAGAACTCTTGTAGCTGAAGAGAATGTAGGTGAACTTTCTCAGCTCCTCCCACTAATTAGCTATCTCTAATTCCTGTTCAGTCAGTGAACCCAAATGATTGTTTCCTAATTGACTCTAACCAACAACTTTTAAGACTTCAAGAAAAAAAAAGTGTTGCAGTAAAATAAATTGAAAATTAAACAAACTGTAATAGGTTCATAGGTTCATAGGTTCTAGTAGGGGGCATTTACAAAGGGCAGCCCATAGTTTTTGTGGCTTAGGCTTGGGCCACCCTTTTGTAGGGGACTATACCCATTATTTTTGTGCCCCTGTCGCAGCAAGACACTGTGACAGGTAATCGGGCCCTATTATCTGCTCCTGTCCATCCATTGGTCAAGATTTCTCTTTGAAGGGCCAGCAGTGAGCTCTGCCTCACATGTACGGGATTTTGTTCCACAGCATAGGGAGTCTTTGGGTATGGGTTTTTTAATCGAATGGGGTATTGGGTCGAGGTCCAGATCGAGGTAGGCTGCGAGGTAGGCTGTCATCAATGGCTCCTCATCATGTTTTTTTCAACTTGTTAACAAAAGTCAACCAAGTTTAAAGGGCATGATCTGCCTTTGACAAAGCCAAACTGGTTGGATCCAGTCTGCATGTCTTCCTTGTCTTTGGGTATGAGGGTCCATATCCATCCTCTCCATGGCTTTGCTGATCAAGGAAGCTAAGCTAATGCCGGTAATAGGTGGGGTGGGTGGAGTTTGTTTGTGAAGTGGTACCACAGCGGTGCCGCCACCCCCTGCATACGATCCCAGGTAAGACTTTTGATTAAACAGCTGTCCTAGCTGTGGGTTTAATTCATTGAGTTCATGGAGCAGCACAGCGGGGACACCATCAGGTCCCATGGATGCTGTGTTTTTGATAATACAAGACCACAAGCAAAAAGCAATGGAAATATACAAACCTTAAATGTAGAAATCCAAAAATCAGTGCTGTCAAACAGCAGTTTTAAACTCAGAGCTCTTGTAGCTTCATAGAATGTATCACTGTCTTAGAACTTCACCAAGTAAATCCTGACAAAAAAAATCTTATATAAATCATTTTTCATTGAGTTATCACTCAGTGGCAGCAAGTAAACTATCCATATTAATGAGTGTGCTTTGAAACTTTACTAATGGGCATTGTTCATGACACACACACCTCCAGTTGATTACTTAGTGGCTGAGAGATGAATACAAGTGTTACAGAAAGGACTTGTTTTCACAAGTTAAGAGTTCCTTTCAAAATTAAATGAGGTGCATACTAATAATTACTACATATCTGTGGTTGATGCAGAATCTACCCACTGCATGTGAAAAACAGAACAGGACATGTGTGAATCTTGCATCACTAAGATACGTGATGATTATGTTGTCATATTATCATAAACAATGTACACGATTTTATGACTAATTTAACATTATTGTTTGTTAACCTAATGGAAGTTCTAAACACTGTTATTGCTACTTAGAAAATCTAAAATGTAACTTTGTGGAATATAATATCGAAAGGAATATAATATTGAGATCTTTCTCCATTGTGTTTTTTTTTCTTTTCTTTATATACTATTTTTTGTATCTTGTATGTAGTAGCTAACATTTACCGTTTTGTATTGTGTATTATCTTGTAACATTTCTTAGATGTGGAGCTTTTCTCTCCAGGCTTCTGCTGAAAAGGAGCCTGTCATGCCCCAGCTGAATGTTTCCATAGATTCTTAGGTGATTACTAGGCTAGTGACCCCAGGATACCTTTTTAAACTTAGCCATGCTTGCCAAATGTATTTTACAGGTTTTGATACCCTAGGGCCTCAGCAAACAAATGCTAATCAATTAATAAATAAATAAATAATTGTGAGAAGTGAGTGTTATGTAGTTCATGATGATGCATTAAATTGCCTTGCATTTTTTATGTTGATAACAACTGTGCAGAAAAAGATGTTTTTTTATCATGTACCACCCATTGCTATTCCCAGATCTGGTGTACTCAACTCTAAGTTGAAAAGCCAAAATAAAAAGTACTAAACTGCTGACTACAGATGTAGCCAGTGGCAGGCTGTGGTTACAGTGCCATGTATGAAGCACATCAGTGCTTCAGTCCTGATGACAACTGCAGTAATAGCATTTATTTCTGAATCCCAGTACTGTAATAAAGCCCCATATTGGCAACTGGTGATCATGTCTCTAAACGCCTTTCAGCTGGGGCAGCAGGGCTGGTGTTAGTATTTTGAGGGCCCCCAGCAAATGTCAAGTTGGTGGCCCCTGGCATTTCCAGTGTAAATATCATCATGTCACTGCCACTCCGCCTAAGCAAACATTTAGTTCATGCTGCAAGCTTTTAGGAGTAGTACACAGAATCTGACCTATAGCTACAATGTTCTTGCATTACAACAGGTCAATGTACCAAATTATGTTGGCCCATCTCACAAAGGGACATTCACAGTTGCTGGCATTTAGTTGCAACAACTCTATGTAACTGTCTGGACTTGAGTGAAATGGCACCCTTGGCCTACTGTTTCAGAACACACACACACACACACACACACACACACACACACACACACACACACACACACACCCTCCAGTCCTCCCCTCTATTTCCCCCCATGTTGGGCTCCCCATACAGTGCACATTACTTTTTTTTTCTTTTCTCACATTTTCCCTTATTCTTCAGCTTTTTCAAGACACCATTACTTTCTCTATACTCTGAAATGCATTTTGTCCCTTTTTACACAACCTTTTCATCCAGTGATGGCATTAACAGAAATTATGATCAAAGAAAAATTCAGTGTTTCTGTTCATCTTTAGTTTTCCTGGTATCCTTTCAACATACCTTTCCTAACCAAGACAGCACAGTAGTAATCATTTAGGAAAGTATGTAAATAAGCCAGGGTCCAAGAAGTCATAGGGTTACAGATGCTCTGGGATGCACTTTAAAGCATTTTCCCAATCCAATGGTAGCCTAAACTAAAATCTTGATAAGAAAAGAATTTCGGTCTTATTTTTATTTTTATTGTCTTTCAAGGAAGGTATTAAGTTGTGTCCAAGGCTAAATGTTCAAAGATGACAAAACAGTAGCTCACAATAACGTAACAAGCCAGTTGTTGTGAGGATACACAGGTCCATCACAGAATACATCCTGCCTCCCTAACCTCCCCCCCAGAAAGACAGTCACTGTTTATGCATCCTGCTGGTGCTAGACTGAGATGAAAGCAGAGGTACAAATTGCCACAGTCATGTATTTCAAGAAACTGCCGACATACATATACATAGCATACCTCCTCACCAATAGCCCCCAAAGGCAGCCACGAGTATACATGCCTGATGCATGATTGTGAGGAAAGTGAAAAAAAAATAATGATTACAGTAATGTATTCTACTTTGTTGCTCATAGAGAGTACACTGCCCATACAGAAGTTGTAGTAACCTTTTTTGTACACCTGCGAGGTCTGTCAGAAAAGCAAAACAAACAATAACCACACTGTCCTTAGACCAAACATAAGCCATACTGACCTACTATGCATACCTCTAAAGATTGACTGTAATGAAAATTAAAGTAGTAATAAGCACACAATCCCCAGTGCACCATCCCTCCACATAACCTACAGTAGTTTTTTATACACACACATCTAAGCAAGGCTGGTTTTCGAATGGGTGTAGTTGAGAGCAGTGGCCTTTATCAGCATTATCCTAACAGGGTTATATCACAGCCCTGTTCAGGTTAAAGATCATAAACAAAAAATGAGTACGTTTCTTCTCCTCATTTTCCCCAACCAGCAACAGCTGTTGTGGGTCCCCCCGACACAGTCAAGGATGATTAAGGGAGCCTCCTGTATCCATGTGTATAGTCTGGAGAGTATGGGCCACCAGAATCCTAGAAGATCTAAATGTCTGAATGTTTTGTAATATATTTTATGCCTTACTTTTGAAATATAATTACTTGTTAGCTGCATTTTTTTACCGATACCCAGAAGAATAACGTATGTGTCTAGCATTACTGGGTGTGTGCACAAATAAAAATCAGTGATATTTTTTACAAACACACACACACACACACACATACATACATAAGCCATAGCAGTAGCAATTAGCAATACATTGTGCAACAGTGATACTGCCACGCTACATTAGTGACTGCTGTTTAGCAGTCATCAAACAACATCAGAGGTACCTCATTGAGGAGTAATGTATGTATGTCACTGTCCCAGATTTCACAGACCTTCCCTGATTTTGCTCATAAGTTTGCTCTGTCCTCTGTAAAAAGTTTGATTTGCTGGTACATCATTCAGAATTACAGACAGGCAATAAATCCAGACATCAGACTTTTACACTTCTTATTGTCCAGAAAATGCATGTTGATGCAATAGTTACTATTCTGTTAACCTTTTAAGTGGATTAGAATAATATTTAATGTGTGCTGTTGATTTTCAGACTTCTTCAGCAAAGAGGTTGCGAGTTATCGGGTGTTCTGCCAGTATTTATAAAACTCCCTGAAAGAGAACACCATCCCTGAAGATTGGAAGCATCAGCTCTTCTTAAAATGCAAGGTATGCACTGAGATGGGTCACTCTGGGCTGTTGATCTCTCTAGTGCTTATCTTGCTTGTGTTCATTATCAGCTTTATCCTAAAAGGGTCATATCACAGCCATGTTCAGGCTAAAGACCGTAATCGTGAAATTAATTCATTTTTTTTGTAATCCTCATTTTTTTCCCAACCAGCAGCAGCTTTTGTGGGACCCCCACTCAGTCAAGGATGATAAAAGGACCCCCTGCAGCCACAGGTATTGCAGGTACCTAATGCTGGCTATGTTGTTAGTTTTAGTGGAGGTAATGTCCACCAGCAGAGTTTGTGGCACTACATCAATGGTAAAATATTTAATGGAATTGTGAAGCCTGTTATTTGATAAAACACTGTTACTATAACCAGAGATATCTTTGAATTTTTAAAGGAGATACAAATAATAGTTATCTACCTGGTTTCTTAAGTATACAAGATTCCTGTACTAGTTTTTGTTGGAAAAAAACAAAACAAAACAAAAACGGCTTCGGGTGCAGTAAGACACAGAAAAAATATGTGAATAAACAAAAAAAAGTAACTGTAGCCAAACTTACACGAACCAACAAAGTTTATTAAAGGACTAAAAATGTAAGCGCTTTCACGATAGTTAATATTGCTTCATCAGACACTGAATACAACTGCATCTCAACTTATATAGCAAGTCAGCAGATGGAGACAATAAGCATCAATTGAACATTTAATACATACACAGAAATAAATTTGGATAAAAACTATCACTAAATCTTCGAAGAGCAGAAATGGATTCTCATTTTGAATGCTGAGAAATCTCCAGGTTTAAATGGGACTACATATCTGAAACCCTTTTTAAAGTCACTCCCCCACTAAAACATTAAAATGTATGTGTATTGACACACTTGAAAAGTCACTTTTTAGCAGTTATTTGTTAGTAGTCTGTGTTTCAGATTTTTTAATTGTCTCTGCAGCTTGCTTTTTATACAGATTTAGGGATAGTTTTTATCCAGATTTATTTTTGTGTATGTATTTTTAAATGTTCAATTGATGCTTATTGTCTCCATCAGCTGACTTGCTATATAAGTTGAGATGCATTCAGTGTTTGATGAAGCGATATTAACTATCATGAAAGCACTTACATTTTTAGTCCTTTAATAAACTTTGTTGGTTCGTGTAAGTTCGGCTACAGTTACTTTTTTGTTTATTCACTAGTTTTTGTTGGTTTGACAGACATGTTACAAAATATCAAGATAAGATAACTTGCTCTGGTTGGGGGCCCCCAGCGACCACAGGGTTTGCTGGTGCCTAAAGCCGGCAATGCGGGGCAGTTACCTTCTTTGCCCCACCATAGCTACACTGCTGTATGCAGAAAGCAAGTTCTGCTACATTCTCTTATGTGGTGGAGGGGTTTGACCCTCCACATCTACTTTAGTTGTATAATTGGCTACAAAGTTGCTGTATATGAGAGAAATAGGAATTCACATAAGTACACCTTGCCCTGTCAAGGGGGGGGGGGCTTTGAATTTCTTATTCTTTTTACTTATGTAATTAACTGGAGCATTGTTGTACCTCAGGGAAAGAGGAATTCACATTTTATGTAGGGGCAAAGTTTGCTGCATACCCCCCCCCCCCCCCCCCCGGAACAGATGAGCTTTGCTACCTTACATCCCTTTTATGTGCATAGTGAGCTACAAGGTTGCTGTTTGTCAGGGAGGAAGAATACCCTTTTGCACAAGCTACAGCATCTGTTTATTTATTTATTTATGCATCTTCATTCTTGTCATTGTCGCCAGTGTGGTAATTCATAGCTTAAGTTGCATTTTAACTACTGTTTGTTTTCTAAGTAGCAGTATTTTTATTTGTACTTTACTTTTGTTCTTGTTATTTTCTAACAATATTTTTTTTAAATCTTACATATTATTTTGCCACTCTTACTTTACAATCCTTTCGGTTAGCCTTACTGTTTTAAGTGGTCTTCAAATGTGGTGTTGCTTTCATTCTCAAGGTGATTGTTCAAATAGTTCAGGTTAGTTCCTGGTTCTTAGTTGACCTGAAGCTTGTACTCACCTGATGATAGTTATATGCAGTGAGTATTAATTTGATGCTTTGCCTTTTTAGTGTGGAATTTTGCTTTAGTAGTGAGGTGCGTGGAGACATGCGTGAATGGGTGTACCTTCGTTGAAGGTTGTGCGTCAGGCCTGGCAAGCCGGTACGTAAAAATCAACTGCCAATCATTAGCGGACCGGAGTTCCGCAGTGGCGACCCCTAACCGGGAAAAGATGAAAGACACAAACAAACAGTGAGGTGACTGACTGGCTTGACAACTTGATTTTTTTTATTTGTGATTTATATAATGACCCATTAGAGCATATTTTGTATCAGCTAGTCTTTGCACGTACATATATATATATATATATATATATATAAATATATATATATATATATATATATATATATATATATATATATATACACACACACACACATACAGACTTGTATATTTTGTATATATTTACAAACATGCGTACAGGATATTTGAACAACATGATGCTGTAGCGTAGTATATGTGATGATGTGAGTAATTTATAAAGGGCACTGTGCATTAATCTGTAGAATTCTTACATCACTGTTTTTGGAATTCATTTTAAGAGTTTTATATTTATAAGCATTGTTAACCATGTACATGAAATAAAAAGATTGAAGTTGTACCGTGACCATTAGAAATCATCATTTCAGGTACGATAAAACGTCTGCAAACTGAGTAGGGATTTTTATTTATAACTTCTTTTTAGCTATTTGCAGAGTATGAGAATCAACCTTAGAATAAAAATAAAAAATACTAATATTGGTAGTCATGATTATCAGTATTATTTTCATTACTGTTATTGTTCATACCATGTTGTTGATTACTGTATATTGTGGTGCCACTGTCCCTTTATATGTATTGCATCGCATTTAATTCTGCTTTCATGTATTGCTGTGTATTAACTGTGCTAATCTTCTGATAATGTACCCACAGCATGCTTCACCATTCACATTAAAACTGACAGTGAGATGCCCGTTCGCTCATTATTAGCTGTTTGGGATAGCAGAGTTGTAGATGTTGCAAAGAAGACCAGAGATGTGGATCATTCTGATGTAAAGTACACAAAGTGTATACAGAAGGGAAATGTCCAGTGCATTAACACACAGTGAATCAAAACCATCCACTTTTAGTCTTAGCACGTACAACACAATTGAATGCCGTTTACCCTTTAGTACATGTTTTTCAGGATGTATGAATGATGCATGTCCCTTAGTATGTACATTTCCATAACTCCTTTCCTAAATAAAGAAAATGCTCTGTTATCTCTCATGCCTTCTCCGAACCCCCTACACTTATATTAGCCTGTAGTGCAGTCACTGTATTTGCACTCGAGACTGTTCTTACTTCTTATTAGACAATTAAATATATATTGTGTGTGTGTGTGTGCGCGCGCATTTTGTCTGTATGTATGCAGTATGTGTATCTATAATATATTGTGCCTGCTTTAAGTGCAAGGAGCAAAATTGAGAATGTGGGGATACAGTTTCCCCCCTGCAAATTTACTTGTAATCTCGCTACAGAGAGTCTTGGTATATTTGCTGTTATCAAGATGGACTAATAGTTTATCTCTTGCATTTACAGTCCTGTTTGGCATTTATTTTGTGAAATGTATGTAGTCCAATATCCTGGAAGTGTGGTTAACAATGTTTGCTGATGACTGCCAGCTGGATGCTGTTATCTGATCATCCAATGATATTAAACAGCTCCAGCAACGATTGAAATATGCACATACTTTGTCTGCTGAAATGGACTCAAGCTAAAAGCAAAAAATTGCAGTGTAGTAGCATTCAGCAAAAAAGCTTATTCTTTGCAAAGTAAGTGGCTCTGCAAATGCTCACACTTGGGATGTAAATCTACACCAACAGATAAACAAGACTCACTGGAGAGAGAGGTTCCTAGCTTAATGTAGTCTCAGCCTGTGGAATAAGTTACCAGTATAGGTTAACAAAGTAGTGCTTTGACTACCTTTAAAACTAATCTTGATGATTGGAAGGGTAGACACAGATTTAAAACCAGGGTTATCATTGTAAAGCCCTACTTGATTTGGGAGGTGATAATTGTTAAGGTGCTTGAAAATGAAGGCATGAACTTTTAAATGTGTCTTTTTAAAGGTGTATAAGGCTAGGCATCTTATGGATGTTCATCGTGTTTCACTGTTGAAGTCATGACTGTAGGGCTCTCCCCAGCCGGCAGGCAGCCCTCGGTCGGCCAGAATCCCAAAATCTGGGTCCTGCGTCGGCTGTTCAACCATGCTCCCTGACGTCAGAGCGCCAGGAGTACAAAGCTGACAGCCGACGCCATCTTCTCCAGTCTTTCTTGCCGTGCGGTGATAGCAGTTCGCAAGTGCCGGTTGGCTGACTCCTGACGAATTTTACTGATATACTTCGGTCCGAAGACTTTCTTCTCCACTCAAAGCTAAGTAACCCGTTGGGGAAACTTTTTTCTTGCTCCACTCCGATGTCAGAAAAAGTTAATAATTGTATTTCATGTGGGAAGCAAATACCTTATAAGGATTTTCATTCTTACTGTATTCCTTGCTTGGGCCCTGACCACGATGTAGCTAGTTGTCGGTTTTGTGCTAGATTCAATTAACGTACAATTAAGCGAAGGTACGATTTTGCTTTTCATTACTTCGGTAGGCGCTTTAACTACAAAATGTCGTCGGATACAGTCCCGGCTACCGGAGTTCACAAACGCTGCAAGGATAAAGACAGGCCTCCGAGGTCCAAATCTGATGATAGCGCACAAGCGGAGCCAGCTTCAGGTTCGGCTGTCGTCAGTGAGGCGCTTTTGCAGCCCCTGTCGTCGGCCATTTCAGAACCGACGGCCGAAACGGACTCTCATGAGGAGCCAACCAGGCCTTTAAATATTTCTGTTGCAGGACCATCGGACAATGCTCCTTCGGATGGGTCCGGAGCCACTGTGCAGGTACCGGCTTCCGAAGGGGTTTTTAGGCCTACTCAGCTACTAATAAAGGCAAAGACAAAGACAAAGGAAAAGACTCCTTCAAAATCAAAGACTTCAACACAGGCCTCTTCTGAGCCGGCTCCCAAGTCACAGAAACAATTACTCAAGATGGCGGAGGATTTAATTACTATGATTAGGGGTTCTCATCCCCCTCCAGACAAAAGGCCAAGGCAGGATGTTTCTTTTGATTCCTCTGATCAGGCTTCTGTTTCCTCAGTTTCTTCTTCTGATCAGGAATATTCTTTCCCTCCTTATGAGGATTCTGATGCTGAAGAATCCATTCCTTCTGCTTCTCCCCCAGAGGATTTCTCTTTTGGGGAAACTTTGCATGAAATGAGGGAACATTTCCACTGGGAAGGACAGGAGTTTTCGGAATCCAAGAAAAGACTGAGGGAATTTCTTCTTCTTCCCCAACATAGACCCCTGGCTATTCCTCCTGTTTTGGAAATTGTGGATGATGCCTTTTCGGAGGCTAACTTAACCCCTGACTCTTTTCCTCCTGCTCCTGTTAAGCCTGATAGATATTACAGGGTTCCTGATTCCCATCAGTTTTTATACAAGAACCCTTCTGCTGACCCTGAAACCATTTCTCAGGGTCCTAAGGGAGTTAAGGCCGCTTCTGCCAAAAATCCCATTCCTACTGAAAAGGATTCTCGATCCTTAGAAAGATGGGGCAAAAAGGTGTACACTTCTGCTACTTTGTCCATTAGGGCTTTAAACTGTCAGTTTCATATGTTTAAATACCAGCAATTTCTATTGTCTGTCTTAAAACAAAAGCTTACTTCCATTTCTGCCTGTGCAGATGATAAGGAATTACATGACTTCTTGCACGCCACTGAACAAGTTGGGAATCATGGTTTACACTGTGGATTTGATGCCTTGGAGGCTTCTTGTAGGGCTGCGGCCTCTGGCACAGTCATTAGAAGGCATGCATGGCTGAAGGAACAAAATTTACCTGATCAAGTAAAGGCTAAATTATTGGATGCTCCTGTTCAGCATAATGTTTTGTTTGGAGCTAAAGCTGAAGAGATGATTAAAAAGATGGAGGATAAGGCGAAATCCATGCAAACAGTTAAAGATTTCTTACAAGTGCAGCCTCCTAGATTTAGCAGGAATTGGCCTTCAAAAAATTGGTCCTTTCCCACTTCTGACAGGCCTCAAGAGGGGTAGATATAGACATTCCAGAGGGAGGCCTCAAACGCAAGCTGCTTATAGACCAAGACCGTGGGCTGCTTCCACCCCTAGGGGAGGAGAGGACAGGTCAGAATCTCAAAGGAAACAAACTCAATGACTCCCTCTGTTGGGCTACAGGAACTTCTTGCCTGGAAGCCCCACTCGGAGGAAAACTCTCTCTTTTTATCAAAATTGGACTCAAATAACCCAAGACAAATGGGTTTTGGATGTGGTTTTAAGAGGTTACAAATTCCATTTTCATACCTTGCCAAGGCCAAGTGGATGGCCAGACCTTCCAAAGCATCAATGGACGGAGGCCTTAAACCAGGTGGAAGCTCTTTTGGCTATGAATGCCATAGAACTGGTTCCTCTTTCAGAGATGGGAAAAGGTTTTTATTCAAGGCTTTTTCTAGTTCCAAGGAAGCAGAACTCATGGAGACCCGTCGGTCTTGAACACCTTTCTAGAGATTCCAAAGTTCAAGATGCTTACTCTACAGCAGCTACTTCCAATGCTGTCCAAAAATGCATGGATGGTAACTTTGGATTTAAAGGAAGCATATTTACACATTCCCATCAGGCAGGATCGCAGAAAATACCTCAGGTTCAAAGCTGGATCGAGGCACTTTCAATTCTCTGCACTGCCCTTTGGGTTATCTACTGCGCCCAGGGTCTTTACCAAATGCCTGGCTCCAGTAGTAGCTTACTGCAGACTCAAGGGAATTCAAATTTACCCTTAACTGGATGATTGTCTAATTCAGGCAGACAGCAAGGATGTCTTACTCCAGCATCTAGCATTTGTACAGAACCTCCTCAAGTTCCTGGGATTCTCTGTAAACATAAAAAAGTCAAATTTGACACCATCACAACAGATAACTTTTCTGGGTGCACTTCTAAACACCACAACCCAGATGGCATTTCTGACATCCGAAAAACAGTTACAGCTGGCTTCAACTTTCAAAACCTTGGCAACTTTAACTCATCTATCTGCAAGGAAATTCCTGCAGGCTTTGGGTTACATGGCCTCCTGCATCCTTTTCGTACCATATGCAAGACTACACATGAGGAAAATACAGTGGTACCTAAAAAGTGTATGGTCTCAGCATTGCCACAGTTTAGACATACTGATCTCCGTCCTTCCTTGCATTCAAAAGGAATTTCTTTGGTGGTCCAGGGCATGTGCTCTAAACAAAGGGAAGCCCTTCCGTCTGCCTCCTGCCTCTCAGATTCTAACCACGGACACCTCGGATTATGCTTGGGGAGCCCATTTTCAGGGCAATTGTTTGCAGGGCCTTTGGATAAAGGATCAGAAGCACCTGCATATCAATTTAAAGGAAATGTTAGCTGTTCAGAAAGCTCTATTGGCCTTCAGGAATCTTTCACAGCCAGGACAACTGTTAATACGGACAGACAACACCACAGTTATGTGGTACATAAACAAGCAAGGGGGATCTCATTCCTACCCCCTTTGCAGACTAGCCATGGATCTATGGAACACAGCTCTAGCTTGCAATCTGGATCTTCAAGCTCAGTTTCTACCAGGGAAACAGAACTTCCTGGCAGACAGTCTGAGCAGAAATCTTTCGGATCCACACGAGTGGATGCTGGACACCAAAATTTTCAGGATGATAACAGCAGTCTGGGGATGTCCTCACATAGACCTGTTTGCATCCCATCTCAATCATCAACTACAGACTTTTTGCACCAGGACTTTCCACAGAGAAGCTTGGAAAGTGGACGCCCTGTCATTCAGTTGGAGGAACCTCTCGGGATATGCCTTTCCGCCTCTTCCTCTTTTTTCCACGGGTTTTATTGAAGATAAAACAGGACAAGCCCAAGTTGATAATCTTGCTGGCCCCAAATTGGCCTCGGCAGTTTTGGTATCCAACTCTAAAAAAACTATGCCTGGAGTCCCCTTGGGTTTTACCTCAGTCTCCGAACCTTCTGTTTCAGCATCAGGGTCAGGTTCTACACTCTCATGTCAGAACTCTCAGCCTGGCGGCCTGGTTAATCCAGGGCCTTTGATTTCTTCTTTACTGCCCAAGCAGGTTATGGATGTCATTTTAGAAGCCAGACGTCCTAGCACTAGAAAATCTTATGCAGGAAAATGGAAAAGATTTTGTTCCTGGATGCAGGCTCAGGATTCTGATCCTCTTCTTCCTAACATTCCTTTAATTTTACTTTACTTGACAGATCTCTTACTTAAGGGTCTCTCTTTCTCTTCCATTAAGATACTCTGCTATTTCTGCTCATTATAATACAGACCCTCCCATCTTTTCCCACCAGCTCATGCAACAGTTTCTCAGAGGAGCTAAGAACTTAAGACCTCCTAGATCTCCTCCTATTCCTGCTTGGGATCTCAACTATGTTTTGGAAAAACTAACCTTGCCTCCTTTTGAGCCTGCTGCCTCTTCTGACATCAGGTTTTTATCTTGGAAGACAGCCATCCTGTTAGCCCTAACCTCTGCCAGGAGAGTTTCAGAGTTACAAGCTCTTATGGCTGTGGAACCTTATATTATTTTTCATCAAGACAGGGTATCTTTGAGGACTAATCCTACCTTCATGCCTAAGGTGGTTTCCAAAGTGGCTTTAAATCAAACTATACACTTGCCAACCTTTTTCCCTACTCCTCAAAATAAAGGGGAAAGGATCTTACATTCCTTGGATGTACACAGACAGCTACGTTTTTACCTGAACAGAACCAAGGACATCAGGAAATCAGAACAATTGTTTGTTTCTTATGCTTCAAGTTCCCAAGGTAAAGCCATTTCAAAACAGACCATTTCTAAATGGATTGCTCATGGAATCAGATTTTGTTATTCTCACCATGGAAAGCAAATCCCAGGGAGTATACGGACTCATTCCACCAGAGCTGCTGCCACTTCTGCGGCCTTCCTCAAGGGAGTTCCTACCAAGGACATTTTGGAAGCTGCAACTTGGAGTTCAGTGAATACATTTGCTAAGCACTACAATCTACCTCTCTACTCTAAGTCTAGGGCAGGCTTTGCCTCTGCAGTCTTGCAGGGCCTTTTAGCCGCCCCTTCCTCTTTATGACCACCTCCCTTTCTTTCAGCTTTGGGATTCTACCCTACAGTCATGACTGCAACAGTGAAACACGATGAACATAGTACAGTTGTGTGCACCTACCATAAATGTAGATGTTCAAGTGTCTTCACTGTTGCAGTCTGGGTTTCCCTCCCTCCTGTCCCCTCTTATTTTTACTTTTGTGTATTTCCTTTTTTCACCATTCTTCTGAGGTGTATTTGCAAAGGTTATGGGACCTTTTTCATTTTGGGACTCCTGACATCTGGGGCAAGAAAAACTGGAGAAGATGGCGTCGGCTGTCAGCTTTGTACTCCTGGCGCTCTGACGTCAGGGAGCATGGTTGAACAGCCGAAGCCGGACCCAGACTTTGGGATTCTGGCCGACCGAGGGCTGCCTGCCGGCAGGGGAGAACCTTACAGTCATGACTGCAACAGTGAAGACACTCGAACATCTACATTTATGGTAGGTGTACACAACTGTACTTTCTCATGATCTCTTGCTAGTGTGGTTCTTATGTTCCTACACACCTGAACCTCCATCAGCATGGATGGCAACCAGTATTCCTGCCTTGACTGCCATCCACCCCCCCCCCTTACTGCTGAGGTACCAGCAACTGGGAGACCTGCTTCAGTTGTGATAAATTCTTTAAAATATGTGGATTTTTCCTTTGCTTTCAAGTTATTCCTCATTGTGAGTTCCCAAGAAGACAGTGTGTTAAGAGCACTTTTACTTGTCCCCGAATCACCAACACTGGATATAGACAAACATTAAGTGGCTACATTCCCACCACCTTGTAAAAAGTGATCTTGAAGATGCTGCAGAGTTATAGCAGCTTTCAAAAATGGGCAACAGCTCTGAGATCTTCAGAATCAACAGGATGGTGAGGAATGCCAAGGGGCCTACACTTGGTTCCTGAGGATTAGCCAACTATCCCACTTTGGAGGCAGTTAGGGATCACCTGCCTCATTCTTTCACTTTGTTAAATTGGCTGATAATCATACAGGACAAGTGTGTGAGGACCTGTACTCTCTAAAGGTTATAAATTCCTCTTCCTCTCCCCTTTCAGGCATCCCACCCCATCAGAGGGTTGCAGCAAGAAAAGAGGTTCTAAGGCTGTTTCAAGAAAGAGCTGTCCAAGAGATCCCAGCAGATCATCAAAGGTTATGCTTTAATTCAGATTTCTTTATTGTGCCTAAAAACAATCAGGCTTGTTGGCTGTTGGTGAAGCACCCTCCAAGAGGAAAAAACGCTGAGAGAAGAAGGGAGCCACTTTTGAGATTTTAAGTATTTTTTCTCTGTTTATTTGCTAAGTTTTTCTGCATAGCTGCCTAGCTTGAGCATTTTCTGGCTTGTTAAACTTGATTTCTGTATTAGTAGCTGTATTTAGAGCACAACCAAAAGCTGTTTGCTGAATTTCCTGTTTGCACTTAATTTTAAATTATTTTTTTCTTAAAACTTGCATATTTTCTGTCCTTGACCTAGCACTCTTGTGTGGGGTCATTTACTGCACTGTTATAACTTGATATTACTTGTGAACCTCTGCTATCTCTGTAAAAAACAAACAAAAAAAATCCTGCTTTTTTCCCACTTTTCTGAGAGTTAAAAAAGTTCAGTTACAGGCTTGCTGTTCCTGAACTGTTTGAAAGTTTCTGTGAGGCCATTTTTGCTTGGGCTGAAGGAGGATCTCTCTGTTGATCAGTGGCAGTGACTAACATTGAGCAGCTTCCCTGCCCCCGTAGAGGTGGTTACTGACTTGAAACTGTAGTTTTATTGGCCACTAGGGGTCATTTCCATAACTCCTTCATCTTCCTCTCTTAAAACCTAGTTGCCTCGTGGTTTGGGCGTCTTTTCAGGCTTGTTGGCTGTTGGTGAAGCACCCTCCAAGAGGAAAAAACGCTGAGAGAAGAAGGGAGCCACTTTTGAGATTTTAAGTATTTTTTCTCTGTTTATTTGCTAAGTTTTTCTGCATAGCTGCCTAGCTTGAGCATTTTCTGGCTTGTTAAACTTGATTTCTGTATTAGTAGCTGTATTTAGAGCACAACCAAAAGCTGTTTGCTGAATTTCCTGTTTGCACTTAATTTTAAATGGCTTTTTCTTAAAACTTGCATATTTTCTGTCCTTGACCTAGCACTCTTGTGTGGGGTCATTTACTGCACTGTTATAACTTGATATTACTTGTGAACCTCTGCTATCTCTGTAGTAAACAAAAACAAAAAAAAAATCTTGCTTTTTTCCCCACTTTTCTGAGAGTTAAAAAAGTTCAGTTACAGGCTTGCTGTTCCTGAACTGTTTGAAAGTTTCTGTGAGGCCATTTTGCTTGGGCTGAAGGAGGGTCTCTCTGTTGATCAGTGGCAGTGACTAACATTGAGCAGCTTCCCTGCCTCCCGTAGAGGTGGTTACTGACTTGAAACTGTAGTTTTATTGGCCACTAGGGGTCATTTCCATAACTCCTTCATCTTCCTCTCTTAAAACCTAGTTGCCTCGTGGTTTGGGCGTCTTTTCAGGCTTGTTGGCTGTTGGTGAAGCACCCTCCAAGAGGAAAAAACGCTGAGAGAAGAAGGGAGCCACTTTTGAGATTTTAAGTATTTTTCTCTGTTTATTTGCTAAGTTTTTCTGCATAGCTGCCTAGCTTGAGCATTTTCTGGCTTGTTAAACTTGATTTCTGTATTAGTAGCTATATTTAGAGCACAACCAAAAGCTGTTTGCTGAATTTCCTGTTTGCACTTAATTTTAAATCATTTTTTTCTTAAAACTTGCATATTTTCTGTCCTTGACCTAGCACTCTTGTGTGGGGTCATTTACTGCACTGTTATAACTTGATATTACTTGTGAACCTCTGCTATCCCTGTAAAAAACAAACAAAAAAAAATCTTGCTTTTTTCCCACTTTTCTGAGAGTTAAAAAAGTTCAGTTACAGGCTTGCTGTTCTTGAACTGTTTGAAAGTTTCTGTGAGGCCATTTTTGCTTGGGCTGAAGGAGGGTCTCTCTGTTGATCAGTGGCAGTGACTAACATTGAGCAGCTTCCCTGCCCCCCGTAGAGGTGGTTACTGACTTGAAACTGTAGTTTTATTTTCCCTTTTGGGTCTATTCCTGCTTCTTTCCAGCCCCTGCTATCAAGCACGCTTTAACGTGCTTTAGCGTGGAGTTGCCACTAGAGCAGCATTGGGCAGCGCCGGTTAAACAAGGTTAAACTCTTTCTGGCTCCAGAAAGTCTGTTCTTCAATTTTTCCCTTAGAACTGCTCTGTTAGGAACCTAAACAGTTTACACCTACACTAAAAAGTGCAGCACTTGCTCCAAATAGCTTTTTCTTCTTAAAAAGCTCAGCACTTGTCTTATAAGCATATCCCTTGTCTTATAAGCATTCTCTTTGCAGGTCAAGCACTCCTATATTATACAAATCTCTCACTAGCAAAACCCCCCAGGAGTGCCCACGTCCCTGCTAAGCCCACTACTTTTCTGTCTCATACCAACTCATAATTCTTTCTAGCATGTCGAAGGGTCAGATGCTGGCGTCCTCTCCTGCCCAGTTGGTGAATCTGGGAATTCTGAGACAATGTTACAATTGCCTCATGTACACGGACAACCCTCTCCTCCTCCCACGTAACACTAACACTTGTGAGAGATGCAGCTATTTAGCCAGACTGGAGGCTGAGCTCTCTCAACTCAAGACTGGCAAGACCAGGCAGGAGGAGAAGGCAACTACACACACCACAATACCAGTCTCACATAACTCAACCACACCACTGAATCAAACACATAAACACACTAAGACCTACTCGGAGGCTCTGAGTAAAAATTTACCTAAACAGCAGAGGCCTCCAAAGCAGACACCCAAGCAACTGCAAACTCAATACACCACACAAACAACACATAAACAACAAAATCAGTGTGCAAAGCAGTCACTGCCCTTAAGGCCAAATACAACACCAAACATACTTGTCATAGGTAACTCCATAGTCAGACACACTGACGTCCCGCTCACCAGACTGAGTAAGGAGAAGGTCACAGTAAGCTGCCTGTCGGGCGCTAGAATCCGCCACATAACACAAGCACTCACGTCTCTCAACAGCAGGTACAAGTACGACTCAGTCATTGTCCACGCTGGTGTCAACGACCTGAGACGTACCTCCTTGGACTACATGAAAAGAGACATTGAGGAGCTCTCTGATTATGTAGCCCAGGCAGGTATGACCCTGACCTTGAGCAGTATCCTACCTTCACCTAGAATGATGCCACAATACAGTGATAAGATGATCAGCTTTAATAATTGGCTTAAATTCTGGTGTCATTCAAAGGGGATCCAATGTCTGTCTGCCTGGGATGACATGCTGGACAAGCCACGCTGCCGCAAGGGACGGCTTGCACCTGTCACCCTAGGCTTCCGGATATTGGCAAAGGCTCTTGCCACCCCCATAGTGCTTTTTTTAGGCAAGGCTCAAATTCTAAACCTACCACCCTAGAACACAAAAAGTAAAAACTAAGGGTAATGCTGCTCAATGCCAGAAGTCTCAATCTCAAGATGCATGCACTCGAGGCCCTTCTCAGTATGGAGAACATCGATGTCTGTGCTGTGACAGAAACCTGGTTCAAGGCTCCTGAGAGCACCCCAGCACTATCAGGTTTCACCTCATATCATGCGTTCCGGCCCCAAAATCCGGACAACACCAAGAAAGGAGGGGGGGTGTCCATATTCATAAAGGACACCCACACCTCAAGGTTAGTGGCAATGCACGATGCATCGGAGACCATCCAGGTGCAATTAACCATAGGCAAGACTGCTCTGCAGTTTGTAGCATGTTACAGGCCACCCTCTCAAACTCAGGAACCTCACATGGCCTTCCTGAAAACAATGGAGGGGATAAATGTATCTCCAAACACCATCATACTAGGTGACTTCAACTACCCTAATATAGACTGGGAACACTACTCAAGCCCAAACACTCTAGCCCAAAGGTTCCTGGAGTTCATAAACTCAAATGCCATGGAACAACTAGTCACCATCCCCACAAGAGGAGAAAACATACTTGATCTCATCATCACGAACATGGGATCACAATGTTCAACACCGGAAGTATACCCTTCACTGGTGAGATCAGATCATAAACTAATCTCGCTGGAGGTCCTCATCCCGCCCCCACCTGAAATAAAAAAGACCACAGTGAAAAACTTCTCAAAAGCCGACTTCACACTTCTAAAAACTAGTGTGGTCTCCTTTAAGGCCCCTGAGCCAGTGGTAAACATTACTCAAACTGCTGAATCACTTACAAATGCCTTCTACCAGCACCTACAGGACTGCATGGATCAGGCAATCCCAAACAAAACTAAGACTCTTTGTACCAAAGGCAAGCTTCCAGTCTGGAGGACCCCAGCCATAAACAAGCTCTACAACAAAAGGAGGAAGCTACTACAAGATAGAGCAAAATCCTTGAAAGGTAAGACACCTTTGATCATTATAAGTAAAAAACTAAGAGCTCTCATAAAATCATCCAAGGCAAATTTTGAGAGAAAAATCGCCAAGGACTCAAAAGACAATCATAAGGCCTTCTTTAGCTATGTTAGAAACCTAGGAGGAAACTCCTAGATATGCTCAGAATTAGTTCAAAATGATGTGAAGATTACTGAACCTACACACATTGCCAACATACTGGCTGACAGGTTCAGTGCAAACTTCTCCCCCCCCAAAAGGAGAGATATCTATACCAGAGGATTGTAGCCCCCCAAACATCTCCAACGCCCAGGTGAGAACTGCTCTCTCCAAAGCAAAAAACACAGCGTCCATGGGACCGGATGGTGTCCCCGGCTGTGTGCTCCATGAACTCAATGAGGAATTAAACCCGCAGTTAGGACAGCTGTTTAATCTTAGCCTCACCTCAGGATACATACCCAAGGAGTGGCGACGCGACTGTGGTCCCACTTCACAAGGGCGGTGCCTCCACCGACCCTGGAAATTACCGTCCCATTAGCTTGACAAGCCTTATCTGCAAAGCCATGGAGAGGATCATAATGGAACTCATAAATAAAGACATAGGGAACTTGCAGACTTTGGATCCAACCCAGTTTGGCTTTGTCAAAGGCAGATCATGCCTTTTAAACTTGGTTGACTTTTTCGAGACAGTCACCAAGGCCGTTGATGAGGGAAAGGCAGTCCATACAGCCTACCTTGACCTGGCAAAGGCCTTCGACACAATACCCCACTCAGGTATCATCGAAAAACTCATCAGCTTGAATGTAAACCCATACATCACAAGATGGGTTGCAAACTGGCTAAGTGACAGAACCCACAGGGTCAGAGTTGCTGGAGCCATGTCAGACTCAAAGCCTGTCACAAGTGGTGTCCCACAGGGCTCAGGCCTGGGTCCACTCTTGTTCGGCATCTACTTTTCTGAAGTACAAGCAAACACAGGAGGGTTATGGCTGACAAAGTTTGCAGATGACTGCAAACTGGGCGCCATAGTCGAAAACACATCTGACACAGATATCCTTCAGAAGGGCCTCACAGAAACGGATAACTGGTGCCAGAGCCATGGCCTAAAGTTAAATGCCAAGAAATGCATAGTCATACCCTTCGGGAAAAACAAGGTTACCCCTAGCTACCATATAGGTGGCAATCCACTGAGCACAGAAGAAGTCATCAGGGATCTGGGGACCCAGGTTGACAGTAGCCTTCGCTTGACACTCATGTTGCTAAAGTAGTTAGGAAAACCTTCTACATTGCCCACCTGATCACGAAGGGATTCACATCTAGATCAAGGGAGGTCATCGTCCCCCTGTACTCATCACTCATTAGACCTATGATTGAGTACAATGCCCCATTCGAATGTATCTGACCCGACACCTGCAGCAGCTGGAAAGGCCCCAAAAGTTCCTCACCAAAAGGATAAAGGGTCTTAAAATATGTCTTATGCTGCCCGACTGAAAGAACTCCAGCTCTATTCAGTCTCATACCGCTTGCTCAGAGGTGACCTGTGCCTGACATATAAGGCCATGTCAAACCCTGATTTGATGAATATGCTTCACCTCAAAAAATCTAGATCCCTCAGAACCACAAGGGCGGGAGACTTAAACCTTGACACGGTTATTAATAGAACGTGCTGGAGGGACAGATTCATCACCCAGAGACTTCCTATGCTGTGGAACAAAATCCCGGTACATGTGAGGCAGAGCACCTCGCTGGCCTTGTTCAAGAGGAATCTTGACCAATGGATGGGGGATCGCAGATATACCCCAGGGATTACTTCAGTGTCACTGCTTGACAGAGGCACAGCAAAATAATAGGCATAGTTTTATTCAAACTAAAGGGGTGGCGAAAGCCAAATAACTATGGGATAGGCTTATAAATGCCCTTGGGCAGATAGCCTAGTATGAACCTATGAACCAATGAACCTATAAATCAGTACTTTCCAAAAGAGCTCTTTTTCATGGTTATGATGCAATCAGTCATTTTATATCTGCAAGAATGAGGTTGGGTGGTGTTTGTACTTTCAAGATGCCTGTCAACACATTATGATTGCATAGGAGTCTGTGAGGGTCTTGTGCTTCTGCATGGGAGCCAGCTTTTCTCAAATTTCAGACTCTTCCCTTTGGTCTCACCTCAGCCCCCAGGGTGATCACCAAATGCATGACTCTTGTGAACAAGCTTCTAGGCTTGCAGGACACCATGTTTTTTCTATACTTGGATGACTGGATTTTTTTGGCCCCTACAATGGACAGTCTTGAAAGTCTCCAGGGACCAACTTTTGTGTCCTTACCAGTCTTTAGAAGTAATGGTGAATATGGGAAAGTTCCATTTGGTGCCCACATAATCCATCACATTCACTGAGTGCAGGATGGAAACTTTTGCTTTTTGAAACATTTCTTCCATAAGACAGAATTACTTCAAGTCAGTCAGTTGCCTCATAGGATCATAGGAGGTTACTAGGGTATTGGCCCTAGGGCCCTAAAAGTCTAGACATGTTATACCCTTGTTCCTTTTTAGATCCAAGATATATAGTCTATGTTAGCAATACGAATGTAAGATCAGCACCTGTTGCCTCTGTCAAAGAAGGACATAGGTAAAATCCCCAGGGTAAAGTTACAGTTTCCCATCCAGATGCCCAAGTTATGCTTAAAGAGGGTCAATGAGGAGCTCTGTTTTACATGAATTGGGAGTTTGTTCTAGAGGAGTGGCAGCCTTTGGGAGACATATCTGTATCTTCAGTATGTCTCGTTAATGTTGCAGGCTAGGTTAAGGTCCCTAGAATGAGGGAATCTTGTCCCATTTGATTTGCAGATGTGGAGCATTTCCTTTAAAGCAGGGTTTGAGACTGCTCTGTAGGCTAGGCACAAATCTCTTCTAAATAGTCTATATGATACAGCATACAGTGACAGGGCCTTTAGTCTGTCCATTTAGATCGTGTGTTGAAGGCCTTGAATTTTCTTGGTGAGAAACTTCTGAGGTCTTTCCAGCTGCTGGAGGTGCCTGGTGAGGTACATACAGAAGGGAGCATTCTACTGTATTGCTCTGAAGGATGAGTACAGAGGAATTATAACCTCCTTAGCCTTGGATGCTGTGCCCTTACTTATGAGATGTGCAATGTTGAAGACCTTCCTTATGACTGTGGACACATGATGATCAAAGTTGAGGTTGCTATCAACCTGCATTCACATATTTCCCATTACTGGATTAAAACTTAAGGGGGTATTATTAATATTGTAATTTGCAGGAAATTCTACTTTGCTGAAGGGGATGATACCGCATTTTTTGCATTGTTTAAGTCCATGACTTTGGCACCAATCATTTATCTGTGTAAGCCCATTTTGCAGTATGTTGACATTGTTAGGGGATTCAGTGATTGCAACAAGTTTGCTGTCATAGGCAAACATGGTAAGCCACAAGCCATCTATTTTTGCCCGGATTTCTGAGAAATGGATACCAGACAGTAGAGGGGCCAGCACAGATCCCTGTGGTGGACAGTCTTGAAGTCTGAAACCTCCCAGATTCTACAGAGCCAGAATGTATCAGCAGTTCTTGTCTCATTTATTTTAGTTTTCTGGGGCTCATAATGGCTTCAATTTCCATAGTTCCTAATGCCATTTCCCATATGAGGTTTTTATAGTTGGCACTCAGAATTCAGTGGAATCAGTAACTAAACTTTCCATGTAAAGTTTCCAGGAAGTGGAAGGATCACTTTAGTTGGAGGATTCAAGAGTTCAAGTTGTCTCTGGGAATCCTTTCCAATCCACCATGGATGCTTCTCCATTAAGGTAGGGGTGCATTGTTAGGAGTGAACCATCCAAGGGATATAGACATAAGCATAGACATAGACAGATGTCTCTCTGTTTATCAGCTTTCTGGAAGCAAGGGCAATCCTCCTGACCTTGCAGTCATTTCAAGACTCACTGTTACTTAGTGCTGTTGCCATCTACTCTGACAACATGATTGTGGTATGATATATAAACAAGCAATAGGGGAATCTCGCTCCTTTAACACCATGCTGGGAGTCTGTGAGAGTGTGGAAGTAGGTCTTTACAACCAGTTGCCATCTCACTGTAAGTTATATCCAGGATTAAAACATTTAGTTATTAAACAGGCTCAGATGTTACCTGCTGATGTCTTGAGTGGCCTTTCAGTCTGTCTGCAGCTAGAATTCTGTTTCAATTCATTGGTGAATACTAAGCTAACTGCCCTTAAGGGCCATTTTAAACCTAACCAATAACTTGAGGTCAGAATCAAACCCTGTATCTTGTGTCTGTGGGATGAGTACCATAACCGTTATGCCAAACCCACCCCACTGTCTGAGACAATGTTTGGGAAAGCCCTGCTATATCGTCCTTTCATACCATACCAGTAGAAAATACAGCAAATGCTTTTGCTTATTAATTCCCGTGGAGGATATCCCAGAGATGGACTCATCCACTTGTGGTCCCTGGACCTTTTTTGCATTTTCCTCTCATTTCACCTTATTCACAGGTTTCTGGAAAAGGCCAAAATGCAAAAGAACAGTGTTATTCTGATAGTTCTGTTTGGGGTCCAGCAAGTAAGTTTCCTCTGTTTTGGCTTCACCTTCTGGACAGAAAGTCACCTTCGACTATTGGGTCCTCGGCGTCATAGAGAAGGGGTACTACAGTCAGGGAAATCTCCCCCCCCCAACTGGGCATTCCAAAACCACCAAAGCCTTTTACCCACTCATCCTTAAAAGGCTTCTACTCAAGGATTTTTCTAGTTCCAAAAAAGAAGGGGACCTGGAAGCCCATATTGGTCCTGTCAGAGTTAAACCGGTTTCTCAACAACCCACAGATCAAAATGCTTATATTGCAAAAACTACTGGCCATACTCTTCAAGAAACTTCCAATCTGGTGGTCCCCTGCCATAAACAAACTCTACAACATAAGGAGGAAACTGTTGTGGAATAAGGTGAAGTCCCAAGACTGGAAAAACTCCTGTCAGCCTCAGCAAAAAGTTGAGATCCCTCATCAAATCCTCTAAAGCTAGCTATGAAAACAGAATTGCAGCAGATAGTAAAGACAATCACAAGGCCTTCTATAGTTATGTAAAGAATCTCTACGGCAATACCCAGATTTACTCTGAGCTACTGCACAATGGTACCTCCTATACTGAGCCAACAGATATGGCCAATATGCTGGCTGACAGATTCAGTGCCAATTTTACTCCTCTCTCCCCCACTAAGGGACCAGTCACAATACTAGCTGACTGCCAGACCCCCATTATTACTGCTGCACAACTTAAAACAGCACTGTCCAAGGCCAAGAATACAGCTTCTATGGGACCTGACAGTATCCCTGGCTGTGTTCTACATGAACTACAGAGTGAACTGGCATCTCCCCTGTGTGCCCTGTTCAATCACAGCCTCACCTCAGGCATTGTCCCTTCCAAATGGTGCACTGCTACAGTCATCCCTCTCCACAAAGCTGACTTCAAACCCTGGGAACTATCGCCACATTAGCCTGACGAGTCTGCTATGGAATGCATCTTCATGGACCTAATAAACAAGGATATAGGGAATCTCCAAACTCTGGATCCCACACAGTTTGGTTTTGTGAAGGGGTAGATCATACCTGATCAATTTGGTCAACTTCTTTGAGTCAGTCACCAGAGCTGTGGATGAAGGCAAGGTGGTTCATACAGCCTACCTTGATCTGGCCAAGGCCTTTGATACCATTCCCTACTCAGGAATCATAGAAAAACTCAGTAAGCTAGGCATTAACCCTTGTATCACTAGGTGGGTTGCAAACTGGCTCACAGGTAGAACCTACAGTGTGAAAGTAGCTGACTCCAAGTCAGACTGCCGACCACTCACGAGTGGAGTCCCACAGGGTATGGTCCTGGGTCCTCTCCTGTTTGGTATCTACTTCTCAGAAGTCCAGGCCAACACGAAGGGACTCTGGCTGACAAAGTTCACAGACGATTGCAAGTTGGGAGCTATTATTAACTCCCCAAGTGATGCTGACATCCTACATAAAGGCCTCACTGAGACCAACCACTGGTGTCAGAACCATGGCCTTAAGCTCAGTGCCAAAAAATGTGTCGTCATCCCCTTTGGGAAAAACCCGGTTCCCATGAATTACCACATCGATGATGGTCCATTGAACACAGAAGGGGTTATAAGAGATCTGGGAACACAGGTTGACAGCAACCTCCCTTTTGACCACCACATTGCCACTGTGGTCAGAAAGTCCTATGTAGCACATCTCATTACTAAGGGTTTTGCATCCAGGAAGAAGGAGGTCATTGTCTCCCTCTACTCTTCCCTCATTAGGCCAATCATGGAGTACAATACCCCATTTGGCATGTAACTCACTAAACACCTGCAACTTCTGGAGAGGCTGCAAAAGTACCTCACAAAGAGGATCCTAGGCCTTAAACATTGCCCTATATGAACAGATTAAAAAAAACTCAAACTATTCACTGTCTCATATCGCCTACTTAGAGGCGATCTCTGCTCGACTTACAAAGCCATGTCTGACCCAGCTCTGTTAGAAATGCTACATCTAAAGAAATCCCAGTCCCTCCACACCACACACTCCAGAGATCTCAGCCTCATTACCACAATCAACAGAACATGCTGGAGGAACAGGTTCATAACCCAGAGACTGCCCATGCTATGCAATAGACTTCCCATACATGTCAAGCAGAGCACCTCACTGGCCCTCTTCAAGAGAAATCTTGATGAGTGGATGGGAAATAGAAAATTCACCCCAGGAATCACTCCAGTGGCTTTACTTGACAGAGGCACTGGGAGCTAAGGTCGGGTGGCACAATGCCAGGGTAATCCTATGAGCTAGGCTTGTAAAGGCTCCAGGGCCATTAGCCTAGTACACATCTATGAACCTATATGATGCTTTTGTGGTCACTCTAGACTTAAAACACTCTTACTTCCATGCCCCCATAGCAGGCAGTCACAGAAAGTACCTATGATTTGTAGCAGCAGGTTCTCACTTCCAGTTCTGTGCTTAAGAATGTGGACTCTCTACTGCTCCCAGAGTTTTCACTAAATGTTTAGCACCTCTGATAGCACATTGCAGAACCCTTGGGGGGGGGGTTCATATTTACCCCAAATAAGACGACTATTTAATTCAGAGAAGATCCACATCAGACCCTACATATCTTGCAGATCACAGTACACTGTTTCAGAAGGTAAGTCTTATCTTAAATCTTCCAAAACCTCAAGTCTTCCTCAAGCAAGGATCCTGTTTCTGGGAGCCCTCCTAGATTCTGTTGAACAGAAAGCCTTCCTTTCGCAAGACAAGATTACTTTGTTGACAGTTTAGCTAAGCAGTCTGCTTCCATAGCAACTCATCACTGCAAGAGAATTCCTGAGGATACTGGAGTTCATGGGCCCCTGTATTCATGATCTCACTTGTAAAGTTATACATGTTGATACTTCAGTGGTTCTTGAAAAATGCTTGGGAATAGCATTCTCAGTCCTTGGAAACCCTACTGCCTTTCTTACCATGCCTGAAAAAGGAGCACCTACAACGGAGGAATAGCATACAGCAGAACACAGGGAAGAATTTCTCTTTACCAGAAGCAGACAAGGCCATCACCACTGACAGTTCGTACATAGCTTCTGGGGCCTACTTAGGTTCCCTGAAATTGCAGAGTATTTAGTCTTCTCAGCAGAAAAAAATGAATATTAATCAAAAGAGGCTACTAGCAGTCTACCTGGCCATAAAAGACGTTCTACAGAACTTAAGCCCAAGACAGATAACATCAGAGTGATGTACATAAACAAGCAATGGGGAGCCCCATTCTACCCTCTGTGCAGCCTTTTCAGGAAAATATGGATGTTAGCTCAAGAAATAGGGCTAACCATCATAGCTTCTTACACTCTGGGTCAAAACAATTCCCTGGCAGACTGTCTAAGCAGGGACATTCTAGACTGGAATTACTGGATGCTGAAGAGAGTGGTTTTCCTGGACTTAACCATTCAGGGGAGAGAACCACTCAGTAGATCTGTTCACCTCTCACCACAACAAACAACTACTGAAGTTTTGCTGCAGAACACAACAGACATGACCTTGAAGAGTAGATGCATTCTCCTTCACATGGACAAACTGGCTTCTGCATGCTTTCCTCTCCTTACCCCTGATCACAAGGTTAATGACAAAAATCGGGGAGGACAGACCCAGCATGATCCTAGTGGCCCTCTTCTGACTGAGACAACATTGGTTCTTCCTCCTGACAGTGAGGGGAGATTCCACACCCTACTGTAGGAAGTAGATCCCCTCAGCCAAGTCAAGGGATCTGTCTTTCACCTCTACCTAACCACCCTCAGGTTAACAGCCTGGAGTATTGGGTTTTGCCACCAAGGAATGCATCCTGTCCTAAGGATGTGCTTTCCATTCTAAGAGAAGCAAGGAAGCCTAATACCAGGAAAACTACCTCGCAAAATTGAAAAGATTTTTCACATGGTGTCACAACAGTAATGTTGTGTTAGGCAGATATCCTCTCAGTCTTGCAGTACCTGTCAGGCCTCTTTAGACAAGGCCTTTCCTAGTCCAGCATTAAGGTACATACATGTGCCATATCAGTTTGCCTGCACAGTGCTCCACTTACTTCTCACACCCCACATGAAATGTTTTCGAAAAAGGGGTAATTCACTTGAGACGACACAAAAGGAACCCTTTTCCAGCATGGGACCTAATGTTATGTGTTAGAAAAACTAACCTTGACCCCCTTTGAACCTCCTGCCACTGCCTTTCTAAAGATGCTCACTTGGAGGACCACTTTTGTCATAGCTGCTACATCAGCTAGGAGAGTTTCTGAGCTACAAGCCCTCATGTGGAAAGAACCCTCACTTTCTTCCGCAAGGATAGGGTCACCCTCAAAACAAACTCATCCTTTATGCCTAAGTTGGTATCAGATCTTGCTTTCAACCAGGGTATTTATGTAACAGTCTTCTTTCCAAATGCACGGAAAAGGGCAGAGCAAGTCCTCCACTCCCTGGATGTGCACAGGCAGATCAGGTGCTATCTAGACAGGACAAAGAACCCTGATAGAGCAGAGCAATTTCTGGTGGCTTTCTCAGAGGGTAAACAGGGCAAGCCTGTATCCAAACAAACCATTTCAAACTGGACAGCTAACTGCATTAAGTTCTGTTACTTGCACCATGGAAAAGATTTACTTGGGCATATTAAAACCCAGTCCACCAGACATGGGGCAACTACCACTGCCTTCCTCAATGGAGTCCCCACCCAGGCCATCCTAGAGGCATCCACTTGGCACTCAGTGCACACATTTACAAAAGGGTCTATATTACACCATCAAATGCTTAAAAACGTGAATGATGATTAAATTACCCCATGTAAGCGAAAGCTTACAATGTCGAAACCTCAGAAGAGGGGAAAAAAATCGCTGTTTCAAAAAAAAAAAATAATTAAAAAAAAAAAAAAAACTTTTAAACATTACATTTCTCCCCCCACTTAAATATACCAACTCCGAGATCACACTACAGTGCCAAAAAAGGCAAAGTAATGGAAGTGGCCAAGCAAATTCTTTCCCAGGCAAAGAATTTGCTTAAAAGCCACTACGCTATTTTGCTTTTTCGCTGTTTTATGTTCCATCAAGACGCATGCGACAGAATGTGTCTGCGATCTCACAATAGGAACCCTTTACAAAACACTATGACGTAGGCAATGTCTCCAGGGCTACAGTGTGTTTCACTTCTGTCATCCTGCAAAATTTTATTTCCTAAGGTCATACAGATGACCAACCATCCAACTTTTAGCTTTCAGAGTCCTCTCAAGAATCAGTACTGCAACTTTGGTTGCAAAGCACATAGTACAGTTTTGTCATGCTTACCATAACTGTAGGTATTTGAATAGATCAGTCTTGCAGTCCATACTCCCACCCTCTAGCCCCTCTGTCTACTAACCACTTGCATCCCCCTTGCTGGGTGCAATAGTTAGAGGAATTTTTCTGCAGATAATCCTCTTATTTCCATCATCCCCTGTCTGCCTCCTGTGTTTTTTCTCCTTCTCACTTAAATTCAGACAAGTGGAGAAGTTGTGCTGTCCTCAAGCATAAGACTGCTCATTCACTGCTTAGAAAGATCTGAAGATAGTGCTGGTCGATGCCCTTCTTATATCCTGGTGCCCAGACGTCTGTCAGCTAGGAATGATGTAAAGACTCTGAAAATTAGGCCAGTCTTGGACTTCTGCATGGCAAGAAGAGCCAAGGATTAGTACTGCAACATTGATCTACTTGAACATCTACAGTTATGGTAAGTGGGACACAACTGTATTATATCCCTACATTTACACTAAAGGATATCATGGTAAGGAAGCCTTTTAACCAGACAGTTGCTTGTGTGCTACCAATCATTTCGATCATGTGAGAGAATAGAGTGAAGCTGTTAACTAGGTCAAAGCTCCAGGTGAGATCTATGAATGTCCATGTATGTGAATAACCGTAAAGCAATCATTGTGATTCTGACAGATCAGACGCCATAGTATTCTGGGAGAGGAGGTGGTACTGTTGTATTTAGTATGAGAGCTGAATGTAAATGATTTTTGTAGTATTTACCAGGATTTGGTAGGCTGGTGATAGGGTGGAAGCCAGAGGCTTTGGTGAGATTGAGCTGTTTGGGAAGTGGTTTAACTAAGGCAGATTTCCAAATAGTGGGCATGATGATGTTAGTGATACAGAAGTTGTAGTTGCGATGAGTGTGAATCATTATGAATTATCTGCAGTGGTACAGGAACTAGGGGCTATGGTCATTGGACCTTGTGGGATCATTCTCCTTAGTTGTATTATTGTTAGGGTTATTACATCCAATAATTTGGTTTATCTTCCAACAAAAACATTTTGAGAATGTATTTAGGAGTGTTACTTGATTGTTAGTGATTTGGTTTTGTGCAATCTAATAACCTTTTTAGTGATGTTATGCAGGGGGGATTAATTGTTTCTGAGTGCCCACTGATGGGTTTTATTTCCACTTCTGCCAGGCAGTGTCATACCATTTTAAGAAGATTTTTTTTTATTCTTTGGTGATCCATTCTGTTTAGTTTTACTTGAATAGTCTAGCGAATGGTGGGAAGAAAGTGTTTTGCAGATGGAGACAGCAAATAAGGTTTTTAGCAGCAATATTTGGAGTTTAGAGAGACAGAATGAGTTCTCGATCTACTTTGGAGATGTGATATTCCAGTTTGGAGATTTTATTTTGTGATTTGGGTTTGTAGGTTAAAAGTTGAGTGGGAAAGAGATTTTTTGACATGTTCCAGGGCAGTCACCACTAAAAGTGCTGGAGGGGGGTCTATTATGAAAATGGAGGTGATGTTAGGATGGATTGTTATTAAGGGGTTGAGGAGGGAGTGGTCAGGTTCAGACTCTGAATCCTTCCATCTTTTTCTGCCTAGTTTTTGACTTTCAGCAATAACTAGACAGTGCTTTGGGGCAATTGGGAGTTTGGGCTAGGCTCCTTAATAGTGTTCTGGACTGCATGCCTAGTAACTACCTATGACATTTAAAACAAAAACTTATTTATTGGTATTGATGAGATTATGATATGAATAAGTATTTGGAATTTATAGAGTGATGGTAGAGGAGGGAAATGGGCAATGGCTATACAAAGTGATTAATTTTTGCCATTGATGTGTACTAGTAACTAGCTGCAGAATTGGCTTGAGAAACAGCAGTAAGGTTTAGGTGTGATTTGTATAGTAGAAGGGGCCCCCCCCTTCACCTGGTCTGTCACCTGGCCTGGCATCAAATACGTAATCACAGCCTGATAAGAAATGATGGATATTAGGATGGTCATTTTTTTAGCCAAAATTATGTAACAGATATTATATTGAGGTTGTTTGTATTAAGAAGTGAGCTGATTTAGTCAAGCTTATTTCTGATGCTATTTGCATTTAGTAGAGCACTGGAGACTGAGGTAGAGTAGTGGTTAGAAGTGAGAATGTTGGTAGATAGAGGACCTGGCCTAGATTAAGTGTTATTGCTGCTCCGTGGTAGGAGTAATACTGTTGTGAATTTGATTCAGCATTTGAGTAGTGATATGTATAGAGATCGACTTCTAATATTTGAAAGGTCATATCACTGACTTTCATTTTCGTGAAATGAAAATTGCGAAAACAAAATACCCAAACAGCAAATTTTTCCCAAGATAAGTAAACACTTGCCCAAACTTCAACAAAACACACACCAGAGTAAATAAAACCCCACCTAGGTGGGGGGATTTGCCCCCCACCTACCTATACCAACCCTGGGACTGCACAACAGTGTAGAAAAGGGAGTGTTGGGTAAGTGTTTACTTGCCCTGGGAAAAATTTGCTGTTTGGGTATTTTCGTGATTTTCGTCTCGAAAAAATGAAATTTGATGATATGGCCTTTCAAATATTAGAAGGGGATCCAGTTATAGAGAGGTGGCTGTGCTTGAGTACCTACAGAATGAGGTAGGGTATGTGTAGAAGTTTGGAAAGGGAGTGGATTTACTAGACTTGTGCTCATTTAAAGGCTGCAACATACTTACAAGAACTTTGGTAGTTCAGCTTTGGTCATGGTGGGTTATTGTTAAATATTTTAAAAGTGCATGATAGTAGCAGATGCTGCATCCCTTCAAAAGTTGAGAAAGATCCCTGTTGTAGGCCTGATAACCAGAAGTGCTGATTGCAATTTTATTAGCACGGCAGATAACTTTCCATATATTAATATCTTCTTTTGTGCAAGTTTATGTTTCTGTATGGATGTACTATTAATTTAATTATCAGTAAACTGGTTTCAGATTTAGCTGAGATTTGCTTTCCACCAATGTATTTTGTAGATAGCTACATAGTAGTTAGAAAAGGAATAAAGACATTGACTTTACTGCAGATATTAGTTTTTGTGTGCACATATACTGTGATGTAGCCTACTGTCTATTGCTGTTGATTTGAGCATACTCTAGGCAGTTACTCAGTCCTAACAGAAACAAATAACTGTGTCCCATATATTGTTGAGCTTCTGGGAGGTTGAAGTTGGAAGTTTTGAGATGTCGCAGATGTTTCATCCACCTCCCCTCAATGACAGAGACTGCTGCATGCTTCACCAGATTGTTCATGTAGATAATAAACCTTATAATTTTGTTTGCTTATCACTATATTACTATGAATCATTTAACAGTATACACCTTATATGTGTATAAAGTAATGTATGGATATTATTTAATTTACTACATTGAAGTTCTTAATATATTCTGTTACTGCAGGTGGAGGAAGGAACTACTGAATATGAGCGATGACAGGCCCTTTGTATGCAATGCTCCCGGTTGTGGTCAGGTAAGGTAGAATCTTCTGTAAATCTCAAGACATCAAAAAGAAATACTTAATGTGTTGAACTATGATCTAAAATACATTAGTAAGTGATACAGTATGAGTTATGTGTGTGTGGGTGTGTTTTATGTCTTTCCTCCACCTCCTGTTGAGTGTCAGCTCTTCTCCTTCCTTGGTCACCCTGTTGGCCTATTTGTGTCAGTTTGACTGCTACGGGTGTGAGTTAGATTGACCAGGGAGAGAGAGCATCATTACTATGGACAGAGGGAAGAATTTAACTCCATTACCTCATGCATTTTCCCCCACCTTCATGGCAATGTATCTTCAGGCCCCAACCTTAAAAATCCTGCAGTAGGGCAGTACGAGGCTATACTCTACATTTGCGGTAACCGATTGCCTTTTCTGTGGCTCTGATCCCTGCAGGCCTGACTTGCACTCCGCTGTCAGGAACACTGGCAACACAGCTGTTACACCCCTTCCCGGTAAACAATCCCAGTACCTCCACCCCCACAGGAGAGTGATAAGCAGGCACCACTTCAGTATTCTCCCGCCCCTTGGCAGAACTTCCAATGCCAGGGCTTCTAATCAAAGCCCAGTCAACTTGTGTTATAGGCAGGATGTCATCCCTCCACCCCATGGTACTGACACTTTGTTATGACTTAACTGTTTTTTGCAGTTTGTCTCCTTTCTGAAGCCTTAAAAATTAAAAAAATAAGGCCTTAAAATTTGAAGAGAAAACGAGATTACTACATAAGCCATGATTTTTTGCTAGCTGTTATATTTTGTTTGTACTTTTAGATCCAGATGTTAACATTCATTCCTTTTATTAGTAGTTATTTCACACGGCAACAGGAGAAAGCAATAAAAAGTGCAGAAGAGCTCAAGAGTTAGCAGAGCTGAGTATAGAACGGAGGCCTCACTAGCATTTTCATAAATAATTTTGCTTTGGTGCTTCCTTGTGAAGATGGGGAAGGAAACAGTCATATCTGGAGTTTTACTGATTGCTAGTTTTAAAAAAAGTGACTGGAATTGTGATGTTGTGGGAAACTGGATAAGCATGACATGAGAAAGAATTGTATTTGATAGATCATACTTTGCTAATATTGGAAAGACAATATCAAATTAAACTGCAGTAATACTTTGTTACAAAATTTGATTTAAGTTAACAGTATAACAGTAGAAGAGTTAGTTTTAAGGCTAAGATGGTGTAGCATTAAGGAGTGCAAAATTAAGGAAAGTAAACTGAGTATCTGGGTAGAATATAAGAGGGCATCATTAGAAGAGAATGAAGCAATCATAATTCATAGGATTTCTAGACATTTTATGATAAATCCATCTCATTACCAGGTTATTAGAGGGAGCTGTTGATGTTCTTTGTTTAGATCACTGTTGCCATAGTCCTGGCTACTGGGACATCATGTGCAAAAATCCTGGATGTCTCTCCTGGCTTTTAGTGCTTAGCACTCTTTCCTAACCAGGCATGGAAAATAGACTCACCTCTGGAACATCAGGACATGTCCAGTATAAAACTGACAATCTGCTCATGACACATTTGGTCTTCCTTGCTAAAGTTTGCAGTGTATACAGTGTAGTATCAGCATCCATAGTTTAGCTTGGTTCAGCCTGCTGTGAAGGTGTAGATAAGTTCCCTACTGAGGGAACCTCTTCATCCAAACTTTTTGTATTTTTCTGTCTTACCTCTGCTTAGAGTATAATTCTTTCTCAGCTAGTTTAATGTCAGGCATGCATTAGGGCATGCCAGAGCCTAAGGAATGTGTATGCTCTTCTGGTAGACAGATTCCCTATAAAGACTTTCACAGTCATTGTGTGTTTTGTGCAAGCCAGAGTTCAATGTTGGGGACTCTAGGGTCTGTAAGTGAATTCACCCAAAAACTTTGAAAAGTGGGCAACATTATTTATCGAATATTTTGGACAGGAAGAAACTGAAGACATCCACCAGCTTGCTGCAGCATCCTTGGGATTGTTGGCCTATAATGTCCACACTAAAAATAAGCAATTTAAGAAGCCAGAGAGAGAGAGATGGGTGATGTGACTTTGGCACTTGATGTCTCACTGCAGTTGGAGAGTGTAAGCCCTGGTAAGGTGTTTTCACAGTCCTTTGATCATGCATCTGACATACTTGAAGGTTCCTGATAAAGGTCCCACTGGAGACTGTCCTGCTAACAAACAAAAGATGTCCTACTGAGGCTTCCACCAGGGTTTGACCTCCTGGTAGGCTGCCCATTCCTGGGCATTTATTGGTGAAGCACTCTGTTTGATTTTTGATGGGGGGGGTGAATTACCACAATCCTTGTTATGGACATCTTTGACTGCCATGAGGTGAAAGTCTGGTAGTCCTGTCCCGAGGCCAGGACTTCCAAGACAGGTGCCAAATGTAGAAAGGCTGTAATGGGGTGAAACATAAATTACCAGTCCTAGGGTCCCAGTTTTCAGGTGTGACCTTTCCCCTTGCCCAACCCACAGGTCCTACCTTTTTAAGGGATCACATTTTTTTTTTCTTTTTTTTAAGTGTAAACTAGATGACTGGATGGGTGTTAACAGATTTACTCCGGGACTGACTGGTATGGCCCTCCTGCAAAAAGGAGGAGTAGTTTGAGTGAGGATACTTGCAAGATGCAAGTGGTTATAAGACTCAGTGACTTTGGAATATATGTGGAATCTATAAGGATTCCTGCAAGCCTTACTGAGCCTGCAGCCAAGTGCATATCCATCTGTGTCTGGAATCCACTCTGATATAAGGAAAAGGGAGCACTATCCTGAAAAGGTAGAGAGTGAGAGATTCCTCTGTCAGTGGTGGTAGGGGTGGGGTTGGATTTGCATTACTCTTCAGAAATGTCTTTCTTCCTTCCTCCTTGGGCTGTAATATAGACACATAGAACACTATTTCCTGTGCTTCTCCCACAAGTGAAATGTCATTTGGAAAGACTGTTGTAGAATGAAACATTTAAATGGGAGGCACAAGATGCATCAGAGGCACACAAAATATACATTGATTTACTGGACCTGGAAATCCCCAAGTCTGTGGCTATTCATTCTGTTTTGAGGACTCAGGAAGATGCCTTCCTTGCAGCTTTCAAGGAACCAGACTCCCAACCCTCAGCTCCTTAGAAACTAGACAGGTTTTATAAGGTCCAAGAGTGCTATAAATACCTTTACAGAATTCCTGTAGTGGATGCAGCTGTGGTGTCTCTGGACCCAGAGAAGGGGTCCAAATTGTTTTCTGTCCCCAGTGTTGTCCCAAGAGCAAAGAAAGTTGAGTGCTAGACTGGTTTGGGAAGAAAGTTTACACAGCTCCTATTGTGGCTTTCAAGGCTTTTAATTGTCAAACCTGTATGACAAAGTACCAAATTGCTGTCTTAGCCCAACTTAAGAGACCAGCTCGAGGAAGTGTCTGATGTGGACCTAAGGGCAAAATGAATGGACCATGCCTAGACAGCTAGTCATGAGACAAATCACCCAATTAAGCGTGGTTATATTGTTGTAGATGTAGCTTGCAGGGTGACCGTAACAGGTAGTATCATTCAAGGGCATGTCTGGCTAAGGCTGCAACCCCTGCCAGAGGATGTAAAACTACAGCTTCTTAATGTCCCAGTAAACTATGATCTGCTCTTTGGAAGGTTTACAGGGGAGTTTTTAAAATAATGGAGGAAATGGGTAAAAGTATATTGAGTATTAAGCAACCCTTTCACTCTTTTATACTCTGATATGTTAGAGACTACTTCCTTTAAGCCAGGACCTTACCTTTTCTGGCAAGGTAAAGGCAAGCCACTGAAAAAAAGTGTCAGGGAGACCATAATAGAAGATCTGGTGGACCCCATGGGTCTTCAGCCTCAGGGAGCAGCCATGAGTATTGGGATATTTTTCTCTTCTTTCTTCCCCTCCCTCCAAGCCCCAGCCCCAGTCTCTTCTAGTTTCCAGCCATACCAGTATTACAGGATGTCTCATTGAATGCCTCCAGAACCAGAAGGGCATCACTCTAGAAAAATGTGCCCTGCATTTTATTTTCCAGGTTTACAAATTAAAGTTGCAAAAAAGGCTAAAAGCCATCAAGGTCCCTTCTGTGGCAAAATAACAACTTCACCTAATTCCTCCTATTCCATTGGAGAGCCTTGCCTTAGTAGCTATAGAACCAGTACCCTTAAAAGATAAAAAACAGGATTCTAGTCAAGACTTTTTTTCTTGTTCCAAGAAAATAAGAACCCTGGAAAAATTAAGAACCTTGGAGATCCATTATCAAAACCTGATGCCTATCTCAAGGTCACAAAATTTAAAATGCTAATCCTACAGACACTTCTGTTACTCCTGTTCCCAAAAGCCATAGTTGTAACTTTAGATCTGCAGGATGCCTGCCACCACATACTCATTCACAAGGGCCACGGGTGGTTTCTGTGATTTGAAGCAGGGAGTTCCTACTGTCAGTTTGCCTCCTTGCACTTTAGATTGGCTGTTGCTGCTAGGGTCTTTATGTAGTGCCTGGCTGTATGACTTGTGTACTGTGGGAGAAAGGGTTTTAATATTTACCCATACTTAGACAACTGCCGTCTCCAGGCACTATCCCATGAGGAGGTAGACAAGGTCGTCACCTTCAACATGGAATGCTTCTGAAGTCTCTGGTTTTCCTTCAGCATTCCAAAACCAAACCATACTTCCTCCAAGGTAATTATATTCCTGGGCGTACATTTAGATTTTAGTTGCCAGAAGGCGTAGTTCGCATAAGAGAATGTGGAGCAGTTAGAACAATACTTCCACCAATTATCTCAGAAAGGTAAGTTGCCAGGGATCACTTTGGGTCTCCGAGATACATGGCCTCCATTATCTTGATAGTACCACTGACCAGATTGCATGTGGTGAGACTCCAATGGTACCTGAGGTGCATCGACATTCCTAGTTCCTGGAAGAAATAATTCCCAGTTTACCTGGCATTTCCAAGGAGCTCAAGTGGTGATCAACCCAAGTCAAAGATAAACTTTGGGGATTTTTATTCAAGATCTCCTCCCTCCCCAGTCAGACACAGCAGATTCTTCAGAGCTAGCCTAGGGGAGAATAAGCACAGTAATTGAAAGACCAAAGCCTGTGTAATGCATACCAGAGTTGGAAGCATGTTAATGTGAAGGTAGTGATTCAGACATTCAAGGCCTTCAGACCAGTATGAAAGGCAATATCTCTCAGGTAGTTACATAACTACGTAAATGTGAAGGAGATTACTACCTTGATTTGGGTACTTAAGGCCTTCAAACTAATTTTGTATCTGTTACAGACAATGTGCCCCATGAATGTCATACTGACAAGCAGGGAAGAAAAAAAGTATTCTCTTTATTGCAGGTTAGCCATGACTGCTTGGGAGAAAGCACTACAGTCTCAGATCATCATAAAGACAATCTACACATTGCCGCATCAGAGTACAGTAGCAAATCAACTCAGCATGTCAAAATCAGATCCACACAAATGGTGGTTAATGGAGGGATGTCTTCTTTCATCTGGTGCACAGGTGGGATGTCCTGGAGATGGACCTGTTTGCATTCCTAAACAACAGACAGCTGAAAATGCTCTGCTCAAGATGACCCAACAAGGAGGCTTGTGAAGTAGATGCTTTCTCCTTCAGATAGACTTGTCTTTTCCTATATGCATTTCTTCTGATCCCCGTAATCTCCAGGGTACTCCGGGGAGGAGAGGGCATAGATGCTGTTGATATTAATCTGATGCCCCAGACATCACTGCTTCTATGTCCTTATGCAAATGTCCAGGATGGACTATGTGCTGACATTACTAGGGGGCCTTGCACTTGGTAGCCTGGAAACATTGTAGTTCATATCCTTGGTGATCTAACTCTTTTGCTCTTCAGGCATCAGTTTTCAGAGGACATATTAAATATAATCGAGTACTTACAGGAGCTTTTCAGGGAAGGCTTGGCTAATGCTTCCATTGAAATATAGTTTTTGGCAATCTTAGCCTGCCTATCAGTAGATCTGCATATGATATGTCTCCTGCCTATGAAATGTTTCTAAAAGAAGTATTACACTTGAGGCCACCAAGAAAATAATTGCTACTCCTTGTGATATTATTATGTCCTTGAAAAACTGACACAGTCAACTTTTGATCTTGTATCCATAGCCCCAGTGAAGTACATGACCCAGCTACCAACAGGGCTTGTTTTTATCACCCCAGCTATGACAGTGTTAGATCCAAGCTGCTGAGCAAGAACAATTGAGGGGTCAAGTGTATAACTATTATCTGCAAAGAGTGTGTTGGGCAGGAGAGAGGAGGCAGAATCTCCATGGTAACACATGAGACACAGCTGCATATGAGAAGTTTTAAGGTATGGTAGATGTTCTTTGTGTTTCACTGTTGCAGTTATCACACTTGGGTTATCTGCCTGCAGGTAGCCCTCAGTCAGCCGGAATACCAGAGACGTAGTATTTCCGTGTCGGATACTGTCGCTCCAGGACTGACGTCAGGTCGTCAGGGATATAAAAACAGGCAGCCGACGTCATTACATCAGTCTTTCTTGCTGAGGAGCCCGAAGCAGAAGCAGTTCACAAGTGCCGGTCGGCCGCTACCTGAATTTTCGTTTACAAATTTAATAATCCTGAAGTCTTCTAAAGCTAAGTACCCTGTTGGGGATCCCTTTTTCTTGCTCTAACCGATGTCAGAAAAAGTTAACAATTGTCTTGCCTGTGGAAAGCAAATACCTCACAGAGATTTTTATTCTTACTGCGTCACCCTGTTTAGGCCCAGACAATGACATCCCTCGCTGTCGGTTTTGTGCCTTATTTAACGCCCGAACCATTAGTCGTCGGGCTCTCTTTGTCACTAAATTCTTTCGATCTCCGTATTCTGAAATGCCTTCGGTAAGCCATCCAACTACTGATATTCTGAAAAAACATAAAGATAAAGACAGAGACAGACGGCATAGGTACAAAACTGCTGATGATGCTTCCGTTAAGCTAGTCGCCAGTCCACCGGTACTCAGTGAGGCGCTTTCACAGCCCCTGATTTCTGCTTCAGTGAATTTGCAGGCCGCTACTGAGACCCATTCGGAGTCCGGTATGCTGCGAGACTCTTCTTCAACTATGGAATCTGTAGATTTCTCTACCTTGGATGGGTCCAGAGCTGCTGAGCCAGTTATTCACTCAACCGATGTTCGACTCAAACCGACGACTTCTTTTTTAACCCAAACTGCCGAGCTTCTTGGGCCCAGAGTACGCACTACGCCTAGAAAACCGACGACCAAAGCACATGCACCTGCTGCTATGCCACAAAAACAAATGCTTAGAATGGCTGAAGACCTTATTACGCTGATTAGGGGAAGTCAGCCTTCCCCCTGCAAAGAGACAAAGAGTCCAGTCCCCTTAAGCTTCTACAGACCAGGAGTCCGATGACTCTGAAATTTCTGATTATGAAGACATGCCCTTATCTGCTTATGAGGATTCAGATGGAGAGGAATCCATTCCCTCTGCCTCCCCTCCAGAGGATTTTTCTTTTGGTGAAACCTTACATACCTTATGAGAGCATTTCCACTGGGAATGCCTAGACTATCCTCAGTCCAAAAAGAGACTCAGAGAATTTCTAGAGTTGCCTCAACACAGGCCCTTAGCAATACACCCTGTCCTGGATGTTGTGGATGATGTTTTTATGGAATCCAGTCTTACTCCTGACACTTTACCTCCTGCCCTTAGGAAACCAGACAGGTACTACAGAGTACCTGACACTCACAAATTTCTTTTCAAGAATCCTACTGCTGACCCAGAGATCATTTCCCAGAGGCCTAAAGGTATCAAGGCTACTACCACCCCTTCGGACAGGGATTCCAGAGCTTTGGACAGATGGGGTAAGAAGGGGCTCTATATTAGAACACCGAACATTTGAAATGTTGAGTGTTCTAATATCGACCCGTTTTCAGCGAACACTGAAAATATCGAACAGACAGAAAACCAAATTCTTTCCTAGGGAAATAATTCAGTTGTCCGTTTCTGTTGCTTTGGTATTTTCAGCGTTTTGGTGGAAAGTTACGGGTCGGGTTCAGGTAAGTGTGCGATTGTGTGGACGTGTGGGTTAGGGCGGGTTAGGTGAGTTACGGTTAGGGCGCGTGTCAGGTAAGTGTGCGATTGTGTGGACGTGAGGGTTAGGGCGGGATAGGTGAGTTAGGGTTAGGGCGTGGGTGAGGTGACTGTGCGATAGTGACGGACCTTAGGGTTTGGGTTTGGGTTAAGGTAAGTGGATAGTTAGTGGTGTATGTATAGTTTAGTGTAGGTTTAGGTGTATGTGTGTGGATTGCTGTTTGTTTGGTGTGCTTGTGTTGTGTGTATGTGTTTTGGCACAGCAGATTTTTTCCCTAGGAAAAAAAATTGCTGTTCCGAATGTTCGATGTTTTGTATTTTCGATTGCTAGGGTTCGATATTAGAACACTCAATATTTCAAATGTTCGGTGTTCTAATATAGACCCAAAGAAGGTATATACCTCTGCAACTCTTGCTGTTAGGGCATTGAATTGTCAGTTTCACATGCTGAAGTACCAGCAACTTATTATGGAACTTATTAAACAAAAAGTGGCAACATTTTCAGACTGTGCAGAAAATAAAGAATTGCAGGAGCTTATACACTGTGCAAGCAAAGGCAGCAAGCGTGCTTTGCAGTGTGGATTTGATGCCCTAGAAGCATTGTGCCAGGCAGCTGTCATTGGCTCTGTACTGAGAAGACATGCTTGGCTGAAGGAGCAGACTTTGCCAGACCATGTCAAATCAAAGTTACTAGATGCTCCTTTGAATAAAGACTGTCTGTTTGGCACCAAAGCAGAAGAGGTTCTTAAAAAGAAGAAAAAGCTAAGTCTATGCAGACTGTTGAAGAATTCTTACAAGTGCAACCCCCTAGATTCAGTAGGCATTGCCCTTCCAAACACTGGTCCTTTCCAGTCCACTCCAGGCCTTCTCATACCAGACCCAGGAGAAACAGACCACCCAGACTACAGTCTCAGGGTATACAGAGATCTAAGCAATGGAGTGCCCCCACCCTTAAAGCAGGGAGTGGTAAGCCACATCCTTACTGAAAAAGCTCACAATGACTTCTTTACTCCACTCCCCAGCCCTGCCCAATTGCTTGTGCCCCAAGGAGGAAAACCTGCCCTTCCTGCAAAAAACTGGATGTCCATAACTCAGGACCGGTGGTTCCTCAACATTGTATCCCGGGGGTACAAATTTTACTTCCATTCACTGCCAACCCCAAGTGGGTTTCCAGACCTTCCTCCAAACCAGTGGGCAGAGGCTCAAAACCAAGTACTTTCCCTACTCAATATCAGAGCTATTCAGCTGGTTCCAGTAGAACAGAGGGGTCAAGGATTCTACTCCAGACTCTTCCTGGTACCCAGGAAAGAGGGCTCTTGGTGCCCAATCCTGGATCTTTCTGTTCTCAACACCTTCCTGGTGGTACAAAAATTCAAAATGCTTACTGTGCAACAGCTTCTCCCTATGCTAGCCAAGGATGCCTGGTTAGTCACCCTAGACTATCTGCATATCCCCATAAGGGAATCATGCAGAAAGTATCTACTTTTCAGGGCAGGGTCTGTACATTATCAGTTTTCTGCACTTCCCTTTGGCTTATCTACTGCGCCCAGAGTATTCACAAAATGCCTGGCTCCAGTCATTGCATACTGCAGGCAGAGAAATATCCAAATTTACCCATACTTGGACGACTGCCTGATTCAGGTGGACAGTCAGGAGTTGCTGCTGCAGCACCTGACATTTGTGAAAAACCTTCTCACCTCCTTGGGGTACACCATCAACAAAAATAAATCAAAACTGGTTCCCAGTCAAAAGATTGTATTCCTGGGAGCAAGCTTTGACACAACTTCCCAGATGGCATTCCACACCTCAGAAAAACAAGTCTATCTGACAGACAACTTCAAACAAACGGCCACCAGAACCCAGCTATCTGCAAGAAAAATATTGCAAGCCCTAGGGTTCATGGCCTCATGTATACTGCTGATTCCATATGCAAGACTGCATATGAGGAAACTCCAGTGGTTCTTAAAAAATCTTTGATGCCAACATTCTGAGGAGCTGGAAACAGTCATTCCTATCATACCCTGTCTAAGGACAGAGTTCCTCTGGTGGGCAGAAGCATGCAACCACAACAAGGGACTGCCATTTACTCAACCCCAAGCCGCCCAGACCCTAACCACAGATGCATCAGACTATGCCTAGGGGGCACACATGGACGGAAAATGTATTCAGGGCCACTGGAACCCAAGTCAAATTCATCTGCACATCAACCAAAAAGAGATGCTAGCTGTACAGAATGCCCTAACAGCTTTCAGATTCTTAATCTTTCCAGGACAACTGCTAATAAAAACAGACAACACCACAGTTATGTGGTACATCAACAAGCAGGGGGGAACCCATTTCTACCCACTCTGCAGGCTAGCCATGGACCTGTGGAACACGGCCTTGGACATTCAAGTCCATCTGCAAGCTCAATTCCTGCCAGGCAAACAAAACTTACAGGCAGACGACTTAAGCAGAAATCTCCTAGACCCACACGACTGGCAATTGGCATCGCACCTTCAACCTTCTGATTCAGGAATGGGGGACCCCAGAGGTGGATCTCTTTGCCTCCCCCTACAACCACCAGCTCAGCAAATTCTGCACCAGGAATCCTCACAGCAGGGCCTGGAAAGTGGATGCCCTATATTTTCAGTGGGTAAATCTATCAATATATGCCTTTCCTCCTCTGCCCCTCCTTTCAAGAGTATTACTCAAGATAAAGCAGGACAGACCAAGGACAGTTCTGATTGCCCCGGACTGACCACGCCAGCACTGGTACCCACTCCTGCGCAGCATGACATCGGTGCCACCCTGGCACCTACACCAGAATCCAACCCTCCTCTCTCAGCAGGAGGGACAGATTCTGCATCCACAACTGCAAATCCCCTAAATCTTGCAGCCTGGCTTATTCCATGAATTCTCCCCCAGCAACCTTAAGCAAACAGGTGCTGGACATCATTCTTGAAGCCAGAAGACCCAGTACAAGAAAATCCTATGCTGATAAGTGGAAAAGGTTCTGCTCATGGATTCAATCTAAAGGAGAGGACACAACACTGCCCTCTCTGCCTCTTATCCTGGATTACCTAGCAGATCTACTCCACAAAGGCCTATTCTTCTCCTCCATTAAGATACACGCCTCAGCCATTTCTGCTCATTACAACACTGAGCCACGTCTCTTCTCGCACGCTGTTATCAAACAGTTCCTGAGAGGGGCAAACAACTTAAGGCCACCAAGGAGAGCACACACCCCTGCTTGGGACCTTAACTTTGTACTGGAAAAGCTCACGCTTCCCCCCTTTGAACCTGCTGCATCAGCAGAGTTAAAATTCCTCTCTTGGAAAACAGCCTTGCTTCTAGCCATCACTTCAGCTAGAAGAGTGTCTGTCTGAGCTACAAGCACTCATGGCTGTGGAACGCTTCATTTTTTTCCATGCTGGCAGGGTTTCCCTCAGGACTAATCCTTCCTTTATGCCCAGTGTGGCTCTCAATCAATCCATCCATTTGCCAACTTTCTTCCCTAATCCTCAGAATAATGGGGGAAGGATCCTGCACTCCTTGGACATGCTCAGATTCTACCTTGATAGGACTAAGCCCTTCAGACTGACCAGTTACTAGTCAGCTTTGCAACAGGGACAGAGGGCAAGACCATTACAAAATAAACCATTTCTAAATGGATAGCACACTGCATAGATTTCTGCTACAAGCACCATGGGAAACCAACCCCTCAGGGGGTCAGAACACATTCCACTAGGGCAACATCTACCTCTACAGCATTTCTCAGGGGAGTCCCTACCAGGGATATCCTGGAGGCTGCTACCTGGAGTTCTGTACACACCTTCACCAACCATTACCACCTGCCTATCTTTTCCAAATCCAGGGGCAGGATTTGCTACAGCAGTCCTGCAAGGCATACTAGCTATCCCTAACCGTTCTTGATTGCCTCCACCCTTCCTCAGCTTTGGGAATCCACCCAAGTGTGATGACTGCAACAGTGAAACACGAAGAACATAGTACAGTTGTATACACTTATCATAAATGTAGATGTTGGAGTGTATTCACTGCTGCAGTCCTGGTTTCCCTCCCTCCAGCCCCCTGGTTTTCTCCCTGTCTCTCTCTCTCTCTCTCTCCTATCTATGGCTATTACTAACCCCTTCTGGGGTATTGATATTGGTATTTACTTTTACTGGTGGTGTGTTCCCCACCATAACCTAGCTCCCTATTTGGGGGGCTCCTGACATTTGGGGCAAGAAAAACTGATGTAATGGTGTCGGCTGCCTGATGTTCTTCGTGTTTCAGTGTTGCAGTCATCACATTTGGGTTATCTGCTTGCAGTAGCCCTCAGTCGGCCTGATTATCAAAGTCTTGGGTCCTGCGTCGGTTGCTGTCTCATCTTCCATGACGTCAGGTAGTCAGGGGTATAAAGCATGCAGCCGATGCCATTACATCAGTCTTTCTTGCCATGCGGTGCCCGAAGCAGAAGCAGTTCGCAAGTGCCGGTCGGACGACTCCTGAAATTTTCATTTTCGAGTTTCAAAACCAAAGTCTTCAACTAAAGCCAAGTACCCCGTTGGGGAAACTTTTTCTTGCTTTAAACTGATGTCAGTAAAAGTCAGTAATTGTATTTCTTGTGGAAAGCAAATACCTTTTAAAGATTTTCATTCGTACTGTATTCCTTGCCTAGGCCCCAACGACGATGTACCTCGCTATCGGTTTTGTGCCTTATTTAAGCAACGAATTATTTGTCGTCGGTATATTTATGCTTCTAAATATTTTGGTACTCGGTTCAATTATCCAGATATGTCTTTGGTAAGCCACCTGACTACCGACATTCTGAAAAAACGCAAAGATAAAGACAGAGACAGGCCACCTAGGTCCAACACTGTTGACAGCGCTTCTCCTAAGCTAGTAGCCAGTTCGCCGGTACTCAGTGAGACGCTTTCGCAGCCCCTGATACCTGCTACTTCAAATTTGCAGGCCTCTACTGAGACCCTTTCAGAGTCCGGTATGCCGCGAGATGCTTCAACTGTGGAACCTGTGGATGTCTCTACCTTGGATGGGTCTGGAGCCGCTGTGCAGGCACCGGCTCCTGAGGGTGTATTCTGGCCTACTGACTTGTATATTAAACTGATGCCATCTTCTTCTTCAAGGCCTAAAACACGAACCATGCTTAGAAAACTGATGCCCACACCGCATGGTCAGGCCTCTATGCCTAAAAACAAATTATAAGAATGGCTGAAGACCGTATTACTTTAATCAGGGGATGCCAACCTTCCCCCTCTAAGACACCTAGGACTGAATTTGCTTATGATACTTCTGACCAGGATTCTGAAATTTCTGTTTCCTCTGATGACCAGGATTTACCCTTATCTACCTGTGAGTATTCTGATGCAGAGGACTCTATTCCCTCTGCTATCCCCCCCCCCCCCCCCCCAGAGGATTTCTCTTTTGGTGAAACCTTGCATACTCTTAGGGAGCATTTTCACTGGGAAAGCCAGGATTGCTGTGATTCTAAAAAGAGGCTTAGGGATTTCTTACTCCTGCCCCAACACAGGCCTTTAGCTGTCCCTCCTGTACTAGACATTGTTGATGATGCCTTTTTGGAATCTAGCTTGGCCCCTGACTCTTTACCTTTTCCTTCCAGAAAACCTGATAGATATTACAGGGTTCCTGACTCTCAAGTTCCTTTTTAAAAATCCTACTGCGGATCCTGTGACCATTTCACAGGGACCCAAGGGCATTAAGGCTACTACTACCAAAAATCCTACCCCCTCTGATAGAGATTCCAGGGCGCTGAATAGATGGGGTAAGAAGATATACACTTCTGCAACCTTGGCCATTAGGGCCTTAAATTGCCAGTTTCATATGTTAAAGTATCAGGAGCATATTATTGGATTGCTTAAACAAAAAATGATGTTGATTCCTGACTGTGCTGAAAGTAAGGATTTACAGGATTTAATGCATTCTGCTGAACAGGTTGGAAAACATACTTTGCAATGTGGTTTTGATTCACTAGAGGCGTCTTGCAGGGCTGCTGTCACTGGGTCTGTACTTAGAAGGCATGCTTGGCTTAAGGAGCAATATTTGCCAGATCATGTTAAAGCTAAATTGCTGGATGCTCCCTTAAATCAGGACCACCTGTTTGGCAACAAAGCAGAAGAAGTTCATAAAAAGATGGAGGAAAAAGCTAAATCTATGCAAACTGTTAAAGATTTCCTACAAGTACAGGCTCCAAGATTTAGCAGGCATTGGCCCTCTAAGAATTGGTCCTTTCCTGCCTCTTCCAGGCCTTCTCAGTCCAAACCCAGAACCAGCAGAACACCCAGGCTTCAGTCCCAAGGTACACACAGGACTAAGCAGTGGGGGGAATCCCACTTCCAAATCAGGGAGTAGTAAGACTCCCCCTTATGGTAAGCTGTCTCAATGACTTAACTTTAAAACTTCCAAGCACTTCTCAACTGACTGCTCCTTTAGGGGGAAAGATTGCTCTGCAGGCAAAAAACTGGGAACTCATTACTCAGGACAAATGGGTTTTAAATATAGTTTCCCAAGGATACAGATTTCACTTCCACACGTTACCAACCCCAAATGGTTGGCCAGATCTACCCCCAAATCAGTGGGCAGAGACTAAAAAGCAAGTACTCTCTCTGTTAAGCATAAAGGCTATTCAAACTGTACCAGAAGAAGAAAAGGGACAAGGTTTCTACTCAAGACTTTTCCTGGTACCCAGAAAAGACAACTCATGGCATCCTATCCTGGACCTTTCTATCCTAAACACCTTTTTGGTGATTCCAAAATTCAAGATGCTAACTCTTCACCAGTTGCTTCCTATGCTAGTCAAGGATGCCTGGTTGGCAACACTGGATTTAAAGGAAGCCTACCTGCACATCCCAATCAGGGAATCTTGCAGAAGATACTTACGCTGCAAAGCAGGCTACATGCACTATCAGTTCTCTGCACTGCCCTTTGGCTTATCTACTGCGCCTAGGGTATTCACAAAGTGCCTAGCTCCAGTCACTGCATTTTGCAGGCAAAGAAATATTCAAATATACCCATACCTGGACGATTGTCTAATTCAGGCAGAAAGCCAGGACATACTTCTGAATCATCTGGCATTTGTACAAAAGGTGTCAACTTGTCTGGGGTACACCATAAATGGAAAAAAAATCACATCTGGTACCCTGTCAACAAATTATATTCCTGGGAGCAAGCTTGAACACAACTTCCCAGATGGCTTTCCTCACGCCAGAAAAACAAATTAATTTGACAACTTACTTCAAACTAATGGCCACAAAAACCCTGCTATCTGCAAGGCAAATATTGCAAGCATTGGGGTTCATGGCCTCCTGCATTCTACTAATTCCATATGCAAGACTGCATATGAGGAAACTACAGTAATATCTAAAAAGCCTATGGTGTCAACATTCTCAGGATCTAGAAGCAATGATTCCTATCATACCTTGCCTACAGTTAGAGTTCCTTTGGTGGGCAGAGGCCTGCCACCAAACAAGGGACTACCATTCACTCTACCCACCTGCTGCCCAAACCCTAACAACAGATGCATCAGACTATGCATGGGGGGGGGGGGCTCAACTGGCAGGGAAGTGCATTCAGGACAAATGGAACCCAAGTCAAATGCACCTGCATATCAATCAAAAAGAAATGTTAGCTGTACAGAATGCTCTGACAGCCTTCAAGGACCACATTCTTCCAGGACAATTAATGGTAAAGAGGGACAACACCACTGTTATGTGGTACATATACAAGCAGGGGGATACCCATTCATATCCCCTCTGCAGACTAGCCATGGCTCTGTGAAACCCAGCTTTGAGCTACCAAGTGCATCTACAGGCTCAATTCCTGCCAGGAAAACTAAATACACTGGCAGATGAACTAAGCAGAAATCTCATGGACCCACACGAGTGGAAACTGGAACCAAAGGCTTTCAACATGTTGATAAACAAATGGGGGTGCCCAGATATAGACCTGTTTGCCACCCCCCAGAACTACCAATTTGACAAAGTTTGCACAAGGACTTTTCACAAACAAGCTTGGAAAGTGGATGCTCTGTCCTTCAGCTGGAAAAATCTATCAGTTTATGCCTTTCCTCCTCTGCCTCTCCTCTCCAAAGTACTACTAAAGATCAAACAGGACAAACCAAGGATGATACTGATTACACCAGATTGGCCACGCCAACACTGGTACCCCACTCTTGTGCAGTGTGTCACTGCTGGCTCCATGGCACCTGCCTCAGACCCCTACCCTGCTGTCACAGCAGGAGAGCCAGATTCTGCACCCCCAGCTTCAAACCCTGAACCTGGCAGCCTAGCTAATTACCTAATCTGTCCGTTACCATCCCTCAGTAAACAAGTGTTGGATGTCAGTTTGGAGACGAGGAGGCCTAGTACTAGAAATCTTATGCTGGCAAATGGAAAAGATTATGTGCCTGGAACCAAACTCAAGGGATGGGCACAGCAGCGCCCAATTTACCTCAGATTCTTCAATACTTAACTGAGATGCTTCACAAGGGCCTTTCTTTTTCCTCCATCAAAATTCATGCCTCAGCCATTTCAGCTCATTACAACACAGAACCACCCCTCTTCTCTCATCCACTGCTCAAGCAGCTCCTCAGAGGAGCCAAAAACTTAAGACCACCCCGAAGAGCCCCAACTCCAGCCTGGAACCTTAACTTTGTACTGGGAAAACTCACTCTTCCTCATTTTGAGCCAGCTGCAAGTGCAGAGTTAAAATTCCTTTCTTGGAAAACAGCCTTTCTTTTAGCAATCTCTTCAGCAAGAAGGGTTTCTGAATTACAGGCCCTTGTGGCAGTGGAGCATTTCATTATCTTTCATGCAGACAGGGTGTCCCTCAGGACCAATCCCTCCTTCATGCTCAAAGTAGTATCCAGTGTGGCTCTTAATCAGTCTTTTCATTTGCCAACCTTCTTTTCTAATCCACAGAACAAAGGGGAACGGATACTGCACTCCTTAGATGTGCACAGACAACTTAGATTTTACTTGGACAGGACTAAACCTCAAAGGAAATCTGAACAACTGCTGGTGGCATTTGGTGCAGGAGCAGAGGGGAAGGCTATTTCAAAGCAAACCATTTCTAAATGGATAGGCCATTGCATTCATTTCTGCTATAAGCACCATGGAAAACCTATCCCACAGGGGATTAGACCACATTCAACCAGGGCTGCATCTACCTCTACAGCCTTTCTCAGAGGTGTCCCTACCAGGGACATCCTAGAAGCTGCTACCTGGAGTTCTGTACATATTTTCACCAAGCATTACCATTTGCCAATTTTCTCTAAATCCAGAGCTGGCTTTGTGACTGCAGTCTTGCAGGGCCTTATAGCTGGTCCTAATGCTATCTAAATTCTTCCTCCCATCCTTAGCTTTGGGAATCTACCCAAATGTGATGACTGCAGCAGTGAAACACGAAGAACATAGTACAGTTGTGTACACTTACCATAAATGTAGATGTTCGAGTGTATTCACTGTTGTAGTCCTGGTTACCCTCCCTCCAACCCCCTGACATCTTTTGGCTATACCTCTATTCTTCTTTATTATGCTTAAAAGCTTTTTGGTGTATTTGTTTTTTGTTGGAGGTATAACCTTGTGTATGTATGTATATATATATATATATATATATATATATATATATATATATATATATATATATATATATATATATATATATTTAATTGCTTCCCATTAGGGGGCACCTGACATCTGGGGCAAGAAAAACTGATGTAATAGCGTCAGCTGCATGCTTTATACCCCTGACTACCTGACGTCATGGAAGATGAGACAACAACCGAAGCAGGACCCAAGACTGTGATAATCAGGCCGTCTGAGGGCTACTGCAAGCAGATAACCCAAATGTGATGACTGCAACAGTGAATACACTCGAACATCTACATTTATGGTAAGTGTACACAACTGTACTTTCCTCATTATAGCAGGTTTCTGTCTTGTGCTGTGATCCTCTGAACCAAAGATGAAGTGTGTTAGTGTTCTCTAGGGAAGATGTTGTGGAAGGAAGGTGTGAAGGCTGCCATCCCAGCTAGCTGGAATTTTGTAAATAATTCATATGTCATTTGTGAATATTAATATGATCCATATGGCTTGTCTTACAAATGTAAGAGAATTGTATGTTATGTATGTATTAAACTGCTGGTGAAAAAGTGTGTGTTGAACTGTATGTTATGTACTGAGGTTCAAGAATGTAACCACAGTGCACCCTACTGGAAAAGAACAGAGTTAACTTACAAACTCTTAAGAAAATAAATGGTTTACAAAGGTGTTTTTCTCAACTAGGAGACCGAATGTCTGCAGTTAGAAATTCTTTCTGTTGTCTGGAAACAGAAATAATTACAGGTCTCAAAGGTAAACTTGTGCAACTGTTTTACGACTTCCATTTCCAGGCAAGCTTCTGAGAATTAAGTATTTTTGACACAGAGGTGCTAAATTATAAGTTTCTGTTAGCCTGGGAACTGAAGCCAGAGGTTATAAAGAATGATATAATCTGAGATAACCCAGCAGAAATGTTTGATAGTAACTTAAGAACTGTCTCACAGAGTGAGTCTGTGCATTTTTTATTTGTCTTTGGATCCGACAACATCCTCTCATCAGCACTTCTCATCTATATTTGCCTTGCTCTGTAAGTAAATCATTTAGGGCATAGTATCTCGTAGATATAGATAGGAATACAGTAAAGATTTGTTTAGATTTTTCTGTATTTATTAGAGACTGGCCTGCAATGTTATTTTAAAATATTTCCTGTGATTCTGAACTCTGTTGTCACCATGTTGAGTTATTGGGTATTGTTTTCTTCTTTTATTATTAAATATATTTAAACCTTTTAATTGTGGCTGGTTTGTTTAGTGATATTTATGCTCTTAGGATACTTGCATATGTATTTGGTGACACTGTACAGGCCACTTTTAAATAGCCTTGCTGTTGGTCACGCTTACTATTTGGATAATAGTAACGTTACACAGTAGAATTAGTCATCCTTTGGGAAGGGCCTTATAGTAGCTGATAAGTAAGGGTGGTTGTTGGCAGTGATTACTACCTTATAGTCTGGGCAGAAGGGGGCATAGCTAGTAAACCTGTGCTAGCCTTCCCTAGGAGTGTCTTGTTTTTGTATATAAATCAAATCTCAGAGTGTGTGTGTGTGTGTGTGTGTGTGTGTGTGTGTGTGTGTGTGTGTGTGTGTGTGTGTGTGTGAGCGAGCTACTTGGGCAGGGACACAAAGCAGTGGTAGGACAGAGAGGATGCCTGAGATTTTGGCTTGACCACTTGGGTGAGATCTTAACCCTATACTGTGCCAATGGGGAGTCTTATTGGGGATCTGGAGAAAGAGGGAGAAACCAGCCCCAGATTGACTATGATCTATGTGTGCTCTTAAGGGAAATTGTACTTTCCTGTGTGTGTACTTGTCATCCTCCCAATGTGCACATCCCTCACTGGTGCTAGTGGTGAGGATTGAGGCTCCTTGATTACTGGGCCAGTGCAGGGGCATCACAGAAGGAACCAGTCTGAAGCCATTCCTCTACTGGAAAGTTTGAAGTTGAAAGGTATATTGCTAGTGTTTGAAAATTACTGTATTTTAGAACCAGCGAAAACTATTCCCTTCTGTAAGCACTGTTAGAATGTACCTGAATATTTGAAAGCTGTGTGCAGAGTGAAACCTGCATGAGAACACTGAGGACTGTGAGTTATTTTCCTGTTTGTGGAAGTCTGCAGTATTTTCATTATTTTCTTTTGTCCCTTGTAAATAACCCTGATTTGAACTGTTTGGTTTTTAGATACTGTCTTTTGTTGGACTTACAAAACAGTATTTGCAAACAGTACTACAAGACATTCTCAAAGCATCACAAGTTTGACATTTTTTCAGGATGAGAATGAACTAGAATTGCTGCAGCCATATTGCAAGGTATGCTGCAGTTCAACTATTCAATTCCAATTCACCTTCTGTGCTTGATAGACCTCTGGGAAATCATTCCAATGGTCAGGGCTACTGTAGTACTTTTATAAATGAAGAACAGAGTGCAGTTGTATATGGATTTACCACCATAGTAAGTCATCATATAAATCACTGTTTCAGTACTGTGTCCTTCCTACCACCCCCGTCTTATTTTCTGGCACCATGGACTAGGGTGAGATGCCTTTACTTAGCCTGTACATTTCCCATTTCCCTTTACAAAAGGGTCTTATTTATGCCTGCTTAGGTCTAAGTAGAATTTGAGAAGTCCTATTTCTCTTTTTCTCCCCTTAGTGTAGAACATGAGGGTCTCTTCTTTATACTCCTTATAGCCTTTCCAGGGCCTTACTATTTTGCTTTCACTCTTTTTGGCCCTACTTCTAGACAAGTAAGCTCTAATATGGCAATGAGCAGATGCTGGATTTATTCCGAAGATATCCTGATGTCCCAGAGGGGAAGGAAGGGTGTCTACCATGCTTGGAGGGGAAAGATACTGAACTCCAGATATTGGGATAGACAGCCAGGACTAAAGTAGCTGAGGTTCCATTAGTCAGGACTTCTGCAACAGTGGTCTACTCATACACCTAGTAGTATGGTAAGTTCATACACTATTTCAGTTTGTAGCAGAAGCTGTGGAAAACCTGGTGGATAATTTTGAGACTGGGATATGATAGATGAAAAGGGATGAAGATGAAAACTTATTTTCAAAACTGGTATGTGGAAAAAGTATTTCATTAGTTTGTATTGGAGTGGTGGGGATGGTAATGGAATGCACTCAGGGTAGAGCAATGCTCCATCTCATTGCAGAAAAAGAGAGCGCGAGAGAGAGAGAGACGTTGTGAGTTGTGGTTAGTTGTGGTGAAAAGTCATTATACAAGAAAGTGGGAAAGTAGGATGTCCTTCTATTCCTATGTTGCAGTATTCTTGGTGTGGGATTTCCTGCCTTTAGGCGACTTGTACATGGGCTCCTATACAAAAGCTTCAGCTTGGCTGTTGCAGCTGCGTGGGATGTCGCACGTAGGGCCATAAACCAGGGACCCTATGTGTGACATCTGTACACACAATCCTCAGAACTTTTCAGCCGCAGGCGACTTCTCATCGTATGATCGCTCTCCAGATGTCGGATCGACTATAGATAAGTAACCCATTGGGTTTTTTGTATTTCTAATATTTTACAGATCTTTCGCATTGCTTAGGCTTGGTTGTTGTAGCTTTCAGCTGATGTCAGGGAAAAAGGGAAAGTGCCAATGCGGGCGACAAATTCTCCATAAGGATGCCCATGACAAATGCGTTTTCTGCTTAGGCCGGAAACACGACCATAACGTCTGCCCTATTTATAAATCTTTTGTTCCTAAGACCTTATGTAGCCACCTGGCAGCTTTACATCTTTACTTAGAAAATCAGCGCCTCAAATGGCTGGCTCTCAGGATGGATCCCGCTTCAGAGGCCGCCCAAGAACCTCCGTGTAAGAAGGCCAAGATGCCTAGGCCTTCATTGCCTGCCGCTTCGTACACGGACGCCCCGCCAACTACCGATGTAGGAGTTGAGGAGCGCTCAGTGGATCTGTCAGCTCCATCGACTTCCCTCGCGGAGGCCGTTGCACAGCCCGACGACCGGCACGTCTGCAGAGCTTTCTCAGGCACCAACGCCTGTCGATGTTGAGGGGGAACCAGATTTGGTGGTTCCTTCGACTGGAATCAGACCTCGGATACAGCTGCTGCCAAACCTGGCTCTAGACCGACTCCTAAGACCACTCCAACCAGAAAGAAGCAGAAAACAAAACACACTACTCCTGCTTCTGAAGTCCCTCCAGACTGGGAGGCCTTCACCTCTTCTCTTATGCAGGCATTCATGGCCCTTAGGCCTTCTGCCTCACCCACAACTACATTGCCTCTGCTAAGCCCTAGGCCTCCCACTGCTTCTTCCATCACCATGGCTCCCCTCCTTGAGGAAGAAGAGCATGAATCTTCTACTCTTCCTTGGATGAATCCATCTCTTATGCATCCCAGATTGCTTCTCCCAAGGAATATTATTCTCCTGATAAGGATTCTGTGGAAGGGGATTCTCCACCTGAAGACATTACATTTGGTGAAACCATCACCAAAATGAAAGATTATTTCAAATGGGATACTTCCCAAATGACAGAAATCCAAAAAAGATACTTTGAACTGCTGCAAGTGGAGTCCCCCTCCCCTACAGCTGTACCCCCTGTTCTTCCAGCATACTTGGATGCCTTTACTGCAGCCTGTAGAACACCTGACTCACAGCCTCCAGCACCTAAGCGCCCAGACCGCTTTTACAAGGTGCCAGAGTTACAAAAATCCCTCATAAAGCCACCCTTAGCAGACCCAGCAATGATTGCCACTACCCCTGATAAACAGTCTAGGTTGTTATCTTCTGCCTCCCTATTACCCACGGATAAAGATAGCAAATCCATGGATAGGATAGGCAAGAAGGTGTACACTTCCTCCACTTTGGCCTTCAGAGCCATTAACTATCAAACACACATGACCAAGTATGCCCTGGACTTAGTATCCCAAGCCACCTCTATGCTGGCTTCAATCCCTGACAGCCCAAATAAGACTGATATTTCCTCCAAATTGTCCTTAGCACTACAAGTGGCTAGACACTCCATAAGATGCAGCTACGATGCTGCAGAAGCTTCTGCTCGCTCTGCAGTATCAGCATTTGTCCTTAGGAGATATTCCTGGTGTAGACTACAGAATCTGCCAGAGGACTTCAAGTCCAAAATCTTGAACGCCCCCCCGGATCACAACTTCCTCTTTGGAAAGCAATCTGCAGACCTATTTAAGAATCTGCAAGAAAAAAGCAAAGAATTACAGGACATAAAACATCTCCTGGTATCCCCTAATCCCAAATTTTATAGGAACTAGTCAGCTAAGACTACTTTTGTTAGGCGTAACCTACATTCTGCTGCCTCCTCATCCAGACCCAGAAGAGGAATTAGAAGGCATTCCTCATAGAGGCCTACTGGCCCACCTCCTCAGCCTAGACAGCCCTTTCAGGACAGGGGAAGTCCTACTAATGTGTTACTGCCTTGCCCATCTGCCCCTCTGAGCTCGCCTTATCCACTGTCTCTCCTTCTGGCAAAAAATTACTACAGACCAATGGGTATTAATCATTATTCAAAAAGGGTACTTTCTATCCTGGAAACAAATTCCCCCTTGGAAGGGCATTCCGTTTCCCCCCAAAAAAACAATGCCATCTCCTTCCACAAATTCTGTCAGACCTGCAACAAAAAGGCACAGTAGAGCCAGTTCCCACAGGACAAAAAGGAAAGGGATTCTACTCCCGTCTGTTCCTAGTCCCTCGAAAGGATTCCTAAACCTTTACCTGCAGGTACCCACCTTCAAAATGCTGTCACTTCCCACTCTCTTACCCCTCATACCCTCAAATGCTTTCATGGTCACCTTGGACCTAAAAGATGCTTACATGCACATTCCCATCAGGGCCTTACACAGACATTTCCTGCGTTTCTCTGGCCCATCCTTGCACTTCCAATTTACGGCCTTGCCCTTTGGTTTATCCACTGCCCCAAGAGTGTTTACAAAGTGCCTAGCTCCAGCCATTGCCTTCTGCAGGATCCAAGGAATCCAGATTTACCCATATCTGGATGACATCCTTATCCTAGCACAGTCCAAAGATTCCCTCTTAAGGCATCTACACTTCACTATGTCCCTTCTACAAAGTCTACGGTTCACCCGAAACCTCAAGAAGCCCTCCCTGAACCCAGACAAGGAGAAGATATGCCTAGGTTGCAGAATCAATACAGAATGAATGAAAGCCTTTCTCCCACAGGACAAGGTTCTATCTCTAACTCCCCACTTCCAGGAAGTCTTGTTCTCCCAAACAGTCACTACAAGGCAATCCCTTTGACTCCTGGGATTGATGGCAGCAACCATTCCCATACTACCATTGGCCAGAATGCGTATGTGAAAACTGCAATGGTACCTCAAAACTATCTGGTCACAACAGCAGAATCACTTGGAATAAGTTATCCCCCTTCTTCCCTGTTTAAAGAAGGAAATCATTTGGTGGATCCAACAAGTACAACTAAACCCGGGGCTTCCACTGTTCCACTGCAGCCCCCTCAACCCACACAAATATTGCATACAGATGCCTTAGACTCAGGCTGGGGAGCCATCTTGCACTCTTACAGAGTCCAAGCCCAGTGGCAACCTCCCATGATAACCAAACACATCAATGTAACGGAGATGACAGCAGTTCTTTTAGCTCTACAGACCTTCCTACCACTACTGCTACCAGGTCCTCTTCTGATAGTGATGGACAGTACCACTGTAATGTGGTACCTCAACAAACAGGGAGGTACCAAGGCATACCAATTGTGCAGGCTAGCCCTATTAATTTGGGACCTAGCATGCCAGCACAACCTGTCCCTGCAAGCCTGTTACATCCCTTTGCAGGACAACAAGCAAGCAGACCTCCTGAGCAGAACATCCTCTCCACAACACGAATGGATGCTGGACAGGACGGTCTTCCTAGACATAGTCCACCGGTGGGGCACTCCACAAATAGACCTGTTTGCCTTCCCCCAGAACAGGCAGCTGCAGAGCTTCTGCACAAAGACTTACTCCCCCCAAGCCTGGAGAGTAGACACCTTCAGTTTCACCTGGGAGGGGATGTTCCTGTACGCCTTCCCCCCCTTCCCTCTGATTCAGAAACTCCTTCTGAAAATCAGGAAGGACAAACCAAAAATCTTGCTAGTGACTCCCTACTGGCCAAGGCAGCACTGGTTCCCCCTTCTATACAATTTAGTCAAGGGCAGTCACTGCAAGTTACCCCACAAGGTGGACCTTCTGACACAAGACAAAGGAACTCTTCTACACCTACAGTTGCAAATGCTATCACTGACTCTGTGGGTGATAAATTACTAACCCCATTCAGACACCACTATTCAGAGGATGTGCTGTCAGTCCTGAGGGAGGCCAGGAAACCCACTACTAGAAAATCATACCTTGCCAAATGGGAAAGATTTACTCAGTGGTGTCTGGGACAGGAAAGAGACCCTTACGTGGCTGACAACCCCCCAGTCCTCTCATATATGTGTCAACTTATAAAGGGTGGACTTTCCTATTCATCAGTGAAAGTGCACCTGTCTGCATTATCAACCTGCTTACCTCTAGATCCTCCCTTGTCAGCCAGGCTACATGTGAAACTCTTCCTTAAAGGGGTCTTACACATCAGACCACCTAAGAAGCCTATTCCTCGTCCATGGCACCTGAACTTCATCCTGGAAAAACTCACCCAGCTCCCCTTCGAACCGGCTAATACAGCCTGTCTACAGTTTTGTACTTGGAAAACAGTATTGTTAATGGTTATTACCTCTGCCAGAAGGGTTTCCAAGCTACAAGCCTTAATGGCATGCTCACTTTGCACCATTTTTCATAGGGACAGGGTCACACTGAGAACTAACCCTTCCTTCATGCCCAAGGTAGTCAATGACTTATCTTTAAATCAATCCATTTACCTACCCAATTTTTTCCCCTCTCCCACTAACCAAGGAGAGAGGATACTCCACTCCCTAGATGTCCACAGGCAACTGAGGTTTTACCTGGACAAGACTAAAGACATTAGGAAATCCAAACAACTCTTTTTGTATCTTTCCACCCCAGGGCATTGGGCAAGGTAGTCACCAAACATACCATTGCATCCTGGATTAGAAAGGCAATCGGTTTCTGCTACTCACACCATGGAAAAAACCCTCCAGTTGGGGTTAAGGCATACTCCACAAGAGCAGTGGCCACTTCCAAAGCCTTTCAAAAAGGCATGGACACAGCTTCCATTATGGAAGCAGCTATATGGTCCACTATCCACACTTTCACCAAACATTACAAATTGGACCAAATCTCCAAAGTACGTGCAGGATTTGCCAGGGCAATCCTACAAGGCTTTGTGGAATCATCTTCTGCATCTGCCACCCTTTCATCAAACTAAGCTGTGGTACTCTCCCACACCAAGAATACTGCAACATAGGAATAGAAGGACATAGAATAGTTGAGTAAAATCTTACCATAACCATAGGTGTCCTTCTCTTCCATGTTGCACTATTCCTTCCCACCCACCATTCCCCCTCACTGACTCTACCAGTCTAACTGCTCCCTGATGCCTCTCTCCATTACAGAAGAGACCCAGGGCCTTATACATATCACCTTTGGCAGCCTATCCTGTTGGGCTATCTACTTTGCCTGCTTAGCTTCAAGTTCTGAGGATTGTGCGTGCAGACGTCACACATAGGGTCTCTGGTTTATGGTCCTACGTGTGACGTTCCACACAGCTGCAACAGCCAAGCTGAAGCTTTTGTATAGGAACCAACATATGAGTCTCCTGAAGGCAGGAAATCCCACACCAAGAATACTGCTACATGGAAGAGAAGGACGTCTATGGTTATGGTAAGATTTTACGCAACTATTTTTTTTGGAAAGAAGTTGCTCAACACTATATTTGTACTGGTGCATTGAGGAATGTGACAGCAAGGGAGATATTTGGAGATGGTGTTATGTAACAGTTTGTATTAAAATTTCAATGAATGGGATAAACTAGGAAAACAGGCAAAAGTGTGGCACTTCCAAAGCTTGCAGCTGATAAAGTAAAGAAGCATTGAGAGGATGGGGACAAAATAACATTGGAAGAGCTGCTTGGAATCAATGTATTGATGCCATTAAAAAGGAGAAAGTTTGTCTGGATTTCTAGAAAAGGTCTTCCAAAAACAAAAGCCAGCACAAGGTGTGTAGAGAGTAACTTTATTATAAAGTTATCACGGACAGACCGGTTTCGGCATACATTTCAAGTCTTCCTCTGTGTAACCAAAACAAAGCATCCACACTCCTTATATATCCTCCCATCCATAAAAAAGGAATACTCATTGGCTGCTCACAAAACTTCATTTAGCCCAGGTGAAATTAAAGCACCTAGCTTTATAATCCATCTTTTTTCTTTATTATTTAATATGCTGTGCCAGCCAATTTTATTTGTTCTGTCCCCCTTAATAATATCAATGATAGTGAATCTAAAATATGCTGAAGGATGATTAACCACATGTTTATATAATGCATTTGCGTACTTTTTCAATTTGATGTCACTTAGATGTGGACTGAGCCTAAACTTCACAGGCCTGGACGTTTGGCCCACGTAAAAGGCCGAGCATGAACAAGTAGCTAAATATATCACCCAGTCAGATGAACAATTAGCAAAAAATTTGATGTCATAAGCCTGACTGGTATTACGACTGGTAAACATTTTGGTGTGATTTTAATCTGTTACAGTGAACACAATGACCACAACTGTAACAACCCTGAAGTACATCACCCATAAGAGTTGACTGTATATTGGGAGCAACTGCCTGTGTTGCCAACTTGTAATGATTAAAGTGAGATAATAATGTCCTACCCCTTCTAAATCCAAATCTACATCTGTCCTGAATCAAGGCCCTAACTTTTTCATCTGCTGATTGTTGGATTATTGTGCACTCCTTGCCTTGACCCGTATTTTCCTACAGTTTATTATTATTTATTTTTGTTCCCCCCCCCCCACATTTTGTCTGCGAATAGTCACCGTATTTGCAGTCCGCTTAGTTAGGCTTTGGCGATTTTATAGTGGACTGGATGACTGGAGGTCGTATTTATCCTTTTTGATTTTATTTTGTGTACTTATGTGTTGACACTTTACAACAGCTGAATTTGGGCACTCCCTCTTCACATTTTCGCTAATGCGATGTCTGATACTGGACTTTATGCTCTGTGCTGTTTTAAGATTCCGGACTAATGTGTGGGATACTAATTGCTGGCATTAACCTCAGTGCTATTTGGGATGTTTTCATGAATACTTTGGGCGTTAGCAAGTGAGCATTTATCCACAGACGTTGTGAGTAATTATGCGATTCCTCTCATGAAGGAAAAGCCATAGTGGGGCATGGAACATTGATAGGGTAATTCTGGCTGGTGGATTCATTTCCTTAAGGTACTTTTTGTTTAAACTTGATGTACTGTGTTCGCCATTGTGTTCAAGTGGTTTCCTGGTCATTGGCTGATTTTGGAACTTTGTTTGGGGCCTAAGCGAGTGATTATTTGACGACGAACGTTGGGAACAACCACGGACTCTCTTTATGAGGGAAAGGCCATACTGGGGCACGAAATATTGATGTGGTGATTCATTTGGTAGATGTATATCCGTCAGAAGACTTTTGGGCTTTGGACTTGATGTACTGTGGTTTAATTGTGCCTAAATGACTTCCTGCCCGTCGGCTGTTTTTTGAACCGGGTTTGGGGAATGCAAACAATCAGACTGTTGAACTTATGTTGCCATTTGTTTTTTATTACCAGTTGTATTATTATAACTAAGGGATTTCTATTTATCATTTTCATTCCAATATACTATACTGTTGGGATTTATGTATGCTTAGGGGCCAAATTAGAGAATAACAATTTTGTTGTTGGATATTTATCTGAACAGTGAACTTGACCGATAGTGTTTGGTGTCTTTTCTTATAATAGGGACACTTCATGTGTATTCCTATAATATTTTCAACAAATATTTAATGGTGTGTCCTCTACCAATGTCTTGGACATGTTTCATAGAATGTAATTTTGGTTTTTAGTTTAAACCAGCCATTGTCTAAAAATACAGGCAACGGGTAATATTAACAGGACATTGGGACTAATATTTTTTGTACCTAGAAAACCAACCTATTGTGAACCATATTACAAGGTTTCAATTATGATATTGAATATTGTGGTTGTTACATTTAGGGCCATTTTTTGGTTATTGTTGTGTTGACTGGTATGGTGGGTCACACCTTGGTGGGTGACACAGTCATTTAACCTTAGCATCTGTATCCTTAACATATGAAGGTTGCTTTATATGAATGGATAGGTTATACTAACAACATACATATAGGGAACAGATTGCAGCTTTGGTCTATAAGACTGAGTCTAGCATGTTTCATGCCTTTATATACAATATAGGCCTTATTTTTCTGCCTTTTGAGTCTAATTTTCTAATTGATTGGGTCCACCATCATTTTAGTATGATAATTTTGGTCAAGCATTAAGATGGTGCATATACTTTTCACATAGATATCACACTGTTTTTATGCAAATTAGATCAAGACTATACTTTATAACTGTTTATATATTTTTTCCTCTGAGTTCGTTGATATATGGGCAGTTAACTGGTTTTCAAATCCTGATATATTGATTCCTATGTTTATATTATATCTTTTCTTTCCTGTTTTTTGGAGCCTCTATATATATTTTTTAGGGGGGATTATACTCCTATGGGTAGTTGTGGTTTCAGGTTCACCCAATTTTTGTATTGGATCACAGTCTGATGATATGCAGGTTGTTTTTGAGTATTTTTAATGAGAATAGCCTGTGAAATAAATATAGTTTGGTCTTGAACATTGTATCCCCGACGTAGCACTACCACGTGGATATTTTTGCTTATAGATGGTAGGGGCTATTTTTGTGAGGGGCCTGAATATATGAGTAACGTAGCACCACCTCATATGGAATATCCAATTTTGTGGGAGCTATTATAGTGCTCTAGTTTCTGGATTGATTTCCAAAGTTGGTCTATTATTACTATTGGTGGAATATCAACCTCATTTTACCAGGGGGTTGATACTCTCCCTTTTTTTTACTTTTATTATCAGTTATAAGATCAGATTTGTTTGTTAGGATGGACCTCAATCAACTACTCGGGGGTATATCCTCTGATAGAGATGATTTAGGTATTTTTGGTGTTGGGGCTCCCACTATGGGTTCGGAAGGGAATGAGCATGTACTATTGGAGTTCGATTGTCAGGACTTGTTTAATCAGTTGTCTAGAAGTATGAAAAACTTAAGAGACAATGTTTGGCATTTACATTTATTTAAAGCCTATTTGTCTAAGAACATCAGTCCCAGGGGATTATGGGCGAGGATCCAACCACTGGTTAATAACATTGATGAGAAACTGCAAAAAGAATGTGAAGATATACAACAACAAGCATCAATGGGATTTGTACAGGCTCTAGCCTCATACCATGACCGGTGTATAGATGCAGGTATATTGGAAGTGACCAAGCTGTGTGAACAATCTAAACAATTTGAGGGACATAGGAATTATTCCACATGTTTACAACAATTAGCACAGGATTGATCAGCCCTAGAAAAACAGCTTAAGGAATGCAAGGTACATAAATTCAACAGGGGCCTTATGGATTATGAAAAAGGGAGACCATTTGGCCCATTTAAAAGTGTAAAATTTTCGAATGTTGGGTCAAAGTCCAATAAAAGGAAACGCCCAAGATCTATATTAAGGAAAACCAGTTTTACATCTATGGGTAAATCAGGGGATGAGTCTTCCTCTTATACGGACTCAGAAGTTACACCTGGGACAACCTCACCCATACCAAAACGTAACAATACCAGCATGGATTTCCCTTTAGGAAACCCAAACACGGGGGGGCGTCAACACAAGAAACATAACAAATGTGGAGACTTTGCTCCAAATCATGACCAACAAATAGGATCTAACAATGTCCTCAACATTTCCTCTCAACCTCTCACTCCTGAACAATTATACTTACTCAATAAAGGCCTAACTTTTGTACCAGCTTTTTTTGTGGCAGAAAATGATTTTGTGTCGGATTTATATTCTTTTGGAAGAACATTGAATTTGAAATTATTTTTTTTTATGCTAATAATGAAACTTGCACTACTGATCATGTTTTTTATTTTCAGAGATCGAATTTTGTGCCACCTATGCATCCGGTGGTACAATTATTTCTACACAATGTTCTCAAAGGTTTACACACTTACCATGGGGAAAGCTGGATTAAATCACATAATCTCTCAAAGACTCAACAAAGGGCACTCATGGAACTTAAATCCAATACTAATATTGTGATTGCACCGGCTGATAAAGGGGGTGCTATTGTGGTGATGGATTTTGATACTTATAATAACAAAGTCTTTAGACAGTTGGACAACTGTATGTTTTATATGGTTATGCCACTGGATCCCACTAATACTTTTAAACATCAGATTGATGACTTTCTTAAGTTGGATGTGGCTGAAGGGATCATATCTAAAACACTGCTAAACATCTTACGGTTGCCAGTCCTAAAAGGCAAAATTTATACTTGCTTCCCAAAATCCATAAATCATTAACTAACCCCCCCCTCCCCGGGAAGACCCATTGTCTCAGGGAGGGGATCATTAACAGAACCCTTGGCAGTCTTTCTTACACAATATTTAAAACCCTTGTTGCCCTTGGTGAGATCAAGAATACAGGATACCACTGAATTTTTACAAATATTAACAGATGCCCAAGTTGAACCCCATTGGTATTTCTGTACTCTGGCTGTGACCTCCCTATATGCAAGCATTCCACATTGGGCTGGCCTCCTGGCCATAGAGTATTGGTTGGGTGTGGCTGAAATATATCCTCCAGACTTTAACACCTTGTTACTTCTCATGACGGAACATGTCTTGACCAAAAATGTTTTTTACTACCAGGACAGATGCGTTTGGCAAACCAGGGGTACGGCTATGGGGGCATCTTTTGCCCCCATTTATGCTGATTTATTCATGGCTTATGTAGAACAACATATTATATATGACCCCTCACATAATCTGTTTTTGCCAGAAATGGACATCTGGTCATGCTATCTGGATGATTGTTGACTTATTTGGAAAAGGGATTTAGAATATATTCGAGAAGTTGTGTAATACCTGAATGAAAACAAATGGGGGATTGAATTCACTTGTACTCATGATTTAAATCAAATCACATTTTTGGATGTTTTAATTACCAAAAACATGGATGGTACCTTGGAAACATGGGTATTCCGCAAATTTTCTGAATACAATTCCCTCCTACATGCGTCTAGCCATCATCCGCCACATGTCATTCAGAATATACCCAAGTCTCGGTTTATGAGAATTAAATGCATCTCTTCTGGCAGTGACAGATAATGAGCATCACAAAATGGACATGGTCCGGAGAGTTAAAGAACAGGGATACAAACCAGGTGTGATTACAATGGCCTGTAGGGAGGTCAGTGGTATGGCCAGACAGGAATTGTTAGAATATAAATGTAAGGTTAATGAGACTTCCCCCATTAGATTAATTACTACATATGGGTGTAACACAGGCATTTTCTGTGATGTTGTACAACAAAATTGGAACATCTTACAGGCAGATGAAAATGTTAAGGCCTTGATTCAGGACAGATGTAGATTTGGATTTAGGAGGGGTAGGACATTATCATCTCACTTTAATCATTACAAGTTGGCAACCCGGGTGGTTGCTCCCAATATACAGTAAACTCTTATGGGTGATATACTTCAGGGTTGTTACAGTTGTGTTCATTGTGTTCACTGTAAAAGATTAAATCAGACCAAAATGTTTACCAGTCGTTATACCAGTCAGGTTTATGACATCAAATTTTTTGCTAATTGTTCATCTGACTGGGTAAAATATTTAGCTACTTGTTCATGCTCGGCCTTTTATGTCGGCCAAACGTCCAGGCCTGTGAAGTTTAGGATCAGTCAGCATCTAAGTGACATCAAATTGAAAAAGTACACAAATGCATTATATAAACATGTGGTTAATCACCCTTCAGCATCTTTTAGATTCACTATCATTAATATTATTAAGGGGGACAGAACAAATAAAATTGGCTGGCACAACATTTTAATTAATAAAGAAAAAAGATGGATTATAAAGCTAGGTGCTTTAATTTCACCTGGGCTAAATGAAGTTTTGTGAGCGGCCAATGGGTATTCTTTTTTTATGGATGGGAGGGTATATAAGGAGTGTGGATGCTTTGTTTTGGTTACACTGAGGAAGGCTTGAAATGTATGCCGAAACCGGTCTGTCTGTGATAACTTTATAATAAAGTTACACTCTGCACACCTTGTGCTGGCTTTTGTTTTTGGAAGACTGTCTCTTTAAGCCATGCACTGCTATACTTGCAGGGGACTTTTTCTGGATTTCTAGAAAAGGGAGAGTTTTTGGCTTTTTTATGATTATAAAGGAAGGAATGGGGAAACAAAAGATGATACAGAGACTGCATGGTCTGTGCAGTTTACTGAGACTGTATGAACAGAACATCTGAAATGTAGAGAAACACAGAACTTCAGAGTGGTCTGAAATAGCCAAGACAGTGTAGACTATGTGTAAGAGTCATGTGTTTTTAGGGGATTGTAAGAGAGGATGAAGTGTTGTGTCTTTTCAGAAATTTGAAGTTGCGGGAGAAACCAACCAAACTGGCTGAAACACACTCTGTTTATTTTATACACATTTTTTCATTACAGTTGGAACTGGAGGCATATCTCCAAAGAGGGTCTATCCTCAGGAAAGAAATACTAGATGTGTATTATTGGAGGTGAATGTGTATGAAACTCATTATCCAGATGATGTGTCACTAGGAGTGCTAATGGAGTTCTTATTAACTTGGTTGTTGAGTAAGCCGTTATCTTTATAAGCAGCTTATGAACACTGCATTATTATTATTATTATTATTATTATTATTATTATTATTATTTTGCATCCAGTCGAGTTTATTGGACTTTATAATCTTTAACAAATTTAGAAGTAACTTTTCAAAAAACAAAAAAAGTTTATACCAAGCACCAAGTAATATATACAGGCACTTTCACTGCCGTATAGAGTATTCAGCATGATATGTTCTGCAGTGTTCAGGTGCCCTATCAAAATGGGTTTCAAAGCCTTGCTTCCATGCAGGGGTAGTCCCTAGCATCCCTTTGACCATTTAAAGGATTAGCTAGGTTTTTGGAAAATGGATGGATGGATGATTTGGTCTATCCTCTTCAAAACTTTCATTACTTACATTACCGTTCTTATAGCCCAGGTCTTGGTCAACTCGACACATGAAACTTTCCTAGGCTCCATCTCCTTTGGTTCATGGGTAAATGCTAGGCTAACTGCCCCAAAGGGCCATTATAAGCCTAGTCAGTAACCTGAGGTCAGAATCAGACTCTGTTCTTTGTGTCTGTGAGATGAAGACCTCAACCATTTTGCCAAACCCACCCATACAGTTGTGCTTCTTGCTCTTCTTTAACTCTCCAAGTCCCTTTTTGCTACTTATCAAGCTTACAGAGAGAAACTTCCTTTCTATTTATATGTATTCGTTGATTATTTGTATTCTTTTTTAGTGTAAGGTGAAATCATTGTAGTTTTCATTTTTTTCTAATCTTTATAATTTGGGGTTTTCTCCTGTCTAGGATGCAGTATTTTTACTGAGTCCTTATTTCAGCTTTGCTCCTTTTTAAAATTGTGTTTGCTTATTGTGTGCACTATTTTCTTTTTGCTTCTAGTTGTACAGAACAGTTGCATCTGCTTTCTGGCAAGGTCTATTGCTGGGAATTCCGTCTCCAAAGCCAAATGATTCTGGTTACCTATAGAGATGAGCTACTGCTAGGGTTTCTTCTTTTCAAACTACTTTGATCAGATGTTTTTCAGCATCTTACTGTCAAACATCATAATAAAACCACCCCATACAGCCTCAAAAACCTTTCCCAGTTGAGTACCTCACTTTAGGCTCCCCAAACAAAACTGCACTGTACAGACCTATCTCCATTCTTGCACCCAAATTCTGGCAATACCCCCTCTGTCACATAAAAGAAGTCTCTCTCTCCACTTTCAGACAACTCAAAAGAAACTTCCTTCAAAAATGTGACTGCAAGTGCTTTTCCACTGGACACATCACTTAATTCCTCCCTCAGATTTATCACTTCTTCCCTCTGTTCTCACTTGATACTCACCTCCCATGTTTACTACTAAAATTAACATTTTTTGTTATCCTCTGTTAATAATATTTGCATATTTCAGTTGTCATTTGGACTCTGTACCTTCTGAGTGTGTGAATTAGTTCTCTTTTTATTTTTATGTGAATTTCTTCACCCAGGCTGTGCCTGCAAATATTACATTGTGATTAGTGTAGTACCCCAGTAAACAAACTATCTAAATAAATAAATAGATTAGCAGTGCATGTTGTTTGTTAAATAGAATTTCAACTTGTTTATATTTTTAGGTATTCGGTTTTGGTTGGTTAATATAATTATGAAGTTAAAAGCTTCAGATACAAATTTCCATCCCACAACAGGCAAATGTGGTATGTGTGGTGTGTATTAGTTCTAAGCATTTGAAAGTTGATTGTGACTTCTTCAGTATATTTGACAAGTGAATGTTAAAGGTTATTTCTTCTGTGAGTTATTATGAAATGATTGCTTCTTAAGGTAGTTTCTTCACCTGTGGGACCTTTCACCTCCCAGTGTTATAAAGACTCAACATAAGAGTTCACAAAACCCCAGTCTGAAGATAAAGCTTATAAAAGGAGGAAGGAGATGAACATGCTTCAGGACTTTGAAGAGTATACTGTCTGTCATTCAAAAAAGAATGGGATTATAGGATGATGAAGAAGTCTGTTTCAGTAATAGAGAAGTGACAAAGCTTGTTGCTAACATGTTGAGAGACAGCAACCTAGATTTTCTTGACATTGCAGCATTTCCTGTTTTTTCTGAGCTTGAGCTGGGCAGGTTGGCATCCCCTGATCATTTTCTGCCAGGTTCATTAGGTCTTTCTTATTCCAGTCTAGCCACTCAGTGTTGATACTGATGATAAGGTGATGATGATGAGGAGGAGATGACTCTTCAGCAAATAGAGATGGGTCCTCTCTTGTTTTCCTTCTGACATGGACAGGGACTCCTAATCCTGCTCTTCTTTTTCTTGTGCCTCCTTGTCAATTCCTATCACAGCCCTCATGTGCTGGAGATAATCCATTTGAAGTAGACTGTGATCTCAACCTTGGGGCCACATCTGTCTACATTGATGTCTTCTGCATCAAAAATTCAACAGTGCAATCAACATCTGTCAGCACCATCTTTATCAATTCTTTTGACACTGAGTATACTTTTAGACCCTGATGCGGAGGCTAGGGGATTTGAAATCAGTTTCAGCTTCAGTGCCCTTAATGCCTTTTTAACTTTCAGATTCACAGTCTTTGAGCTTTCTGTCCAGGGGATCTTGGTGTCAATCATGGTTCTAAGTGACCCCTCGATATCAGTGTTTAGGTTCAACTGGGTGGTGCCAGTGACTGATTTTGACAATACCACTTGGTGCCAGTTATGGTCATTCAGCATCAATGTTGTTAGAGCCAAGAGGGTCCTCAACACTGGCAGCTATGTTAATGTGACAGACTTTTATGTAAGTGCCTCCCCCAGCACTTGTTATAGCTTTGGGCTTGATCCAAAACACTATCTTATCTTATACATTGGCTCCACACTGCTCTTTCTAGAGGGACAGAGTATGGAATGGCCATCATTGAGACTGACTTAGAGGGTTTGGTGGAAGTTTATCCTTCCCCTTCGTCAAAGGTATCCACTGTGTAGAGAGGGAGGAAGCACTTGTGCTAGAGGAAGCAGATCCGTTCCCCTCTGGAATTTTCTATACCAAACACCATTAAGTGAAATGCAGAAGATTCCCCAACTTCACTCTCAGATAACCCCCACATTTGAAGAAAGACTAGAGATGATGCAGAAAAGGGGAAGTGAACCATTGATCCCCATCTCTGGAAAATGTATTACAGGAAGCTTTCTGATACCCCCTACCTCCTCTTGTGTGATCTCCTTGGGATCAAATGGTGTGTTTAGTATTCAGGAATGTTTGGAGAGAACCTGATGTTGAGGTGTCCATACCAAGGAGGCCACATGGGATCCTCTAGCCGAATAAGGTTTGGAAATGTTGAGTCCGGACATAAGTCATTGACTCTGTCATTAGTGTAGGAGCTCTTAAGAAGGCCTCGTACGTCAGTGTCCAGCAGATTTTCTTGGGACAAGGAATTTAGGGCATTTACTTTCTTTGAGAAGCGAGTGGATGCAACCTCCTACTTTTTTTTATGGCACTTAATTATCTTATCTCATGTGCTGCTTCCAGCACAAGCTTGCCGATGAGATGATCAGGATGCTAGAAAAGTGGCCAGTCAGTTGAAGTCCAAATTTATTTCTTAGGTGACAACATTGACATCCATTTCCAGCCTAAACATGTACCTGACCTAGAATTCCATAGCTGATACGATGAAGGCAATGGGTACTGATGTTGTAGTATGCTGTCAGACTTGGCAATATGTGGCTATTTAGCTGAGAATTTCAAGACATCCTGTATTAGTGTCCCATCTAATGAAAATGACTTGTTTGGTATTAAAGTATAAGACATACTGGAGGATTTTGAGGAAAAAGAAAAGCCCAAACTCTTATAGTTTCATAGTTTCATAGTTTAGTACTAGGCTATCTGCCCTGGGGCATTTGTAAGCCTAGCCATAGTGATGTGGCTTTCGCCACCCCATGAAATGGTACAAAAAACCGCACAGAATAGATTTAGAATACTGTGCCTCTGACTAGTAGTGACACAGTGAAGGTCCCTTTATATAATAGAATTAGTTTACTGTGCCCCTGTCTAGTAGTGACACAGATGTGACCCCTGGGGTAAACTTACGATCTCCCATCCACTCATCAAGATTTCTCTTGAAGAGAGTCAGTGAGGGGCTCTGCCTAACATGAACTGGGATCTTGTTCCAGAGCATGGGAAGCCTCTGGGTTATGAATCTATCCCTCCAGCATGTCCTATTCATACTTGTGCCAAGGTTTAAGTCTTTAGCTCTCGTGGTTCTGATGGATTTGGATTTTTTGAGGTGGAGCATGTCCATCAGTTCCTGATTGGACATGGCCTTGTACGTCAGGCAGAGATCACCTCTGAGCAGACTGTATGCTACTGAATAGAGCTGGAGTTTCTTTAGTCTGGCAGAATAAGACCTATGTTGGAGACCCTTGATCCTCTTGGTGAGGTACTTTTGTGGTCTCTCCAGCTGTTGCAAATGCCGGGTGAGGTACATACCAAATGGGGCATTGTACTCAATCATGGGTCTGATGAGGGAGGAGTATAGGGGTACAATGACATCCTTGGATCTGGATGTGAATCCCTTCATGATAAGGTGTGCAAGGTAGAATGTTTTTCTAACCACTTTGGCAACGTGGGTGTCAAATGAGAGGTCGCTGTCGACTTGGGTCCCTAGGTCTCTGATTACTTTTTCCATACTCAGTGGGTTGCTGTCTATGTGATAATTTGTGGGTACTTTGTTTTTCCCAAAAGGGATGACTGTACATTTTTTGGCATTTAGTTTAAGGCCATGACTCCGACACCAGTTGTCCTGTGAGGCCTTTTTGTAGGATGTATGTGTCCGCTGGTGTACCGACTATGGCGCCTAGTTTGCAGTCATCTGCAAACTTTGTTAGCCACAACCCTCCCATGTTTGCTTTAACATCTGAGAAATAAATGCCGAACAAGAGGGGTCCCAGGACAGATCCCTGTGGGACATCACTTGTGACTGGCTTTGAGTCTGACATTGCTCCAGCGATTTTAACTTTATGGGTTTTGTCCTTTAGCCAGTTTGCAACCCATCTAGTGACATAAGGGTTTACGTTTAAGCTGTTGAGCTTATCTGTGATGCCTGAGTGGGGTATTGTGTCGAAGGCCTTAGCCAAGTCCAGGTAGGCTGTATGGACTGCTTTGCCCTCATCAATAGCTCTAGTGACTGTTTCCAAAAAGTCAACAAGGTTCAAAAGGCAGGATCTGCCCTTTACAAAGCCGAACTGGGTGGGGTCAAGTGTCTGTAGGTCCCCAATGTCTCTGTTTATGAGTTCCATAATGATTCTTTCCATAGCTTTGCAGACCAGGCTGGTTAAGCTTATGGGGCGGTAGTTCCCAGGGTCTGTAGAGGTACCCCCTTTGTGGAGTGGGACCACTGTTGCTCTACGCCAGTGTTCAGGTACATATCCTGTAGTAAGGCTAAGGTTAAATAGCATTTTTATGTGCGGGTTTAGCTCCTCTTGGAGTTCACGTAGCACGCAACCCGGGATACCGTCAGGTCCCATTGATGCTGTGTTTTTAGCTTTGTTGAGGGCGGCTCTCACTTGGACATCTGAGATGACAGGGAGATTACTTTCAGCTGGGATAAGTATTTCTTCTTTTGGGGGTGAGGGAGGGGAGAAATTTGCACTGAACCTGTCAGCCAGAATGTTGGCAATATCTGTGGGTTCAGTGTATTTTTTATGTTTTGAACTAACTCTGAGCATATCTGAGGGTTTCCAGGTTTCTAACATAGCTGAAGAAGGCTTTGTGGTTATCTTTAGTGTCCTTAGCTATTTTTCTCTCAAAGTTGGCCTTGGATGTTTTTATGAGAGAACGTAGTTTTCTGCTAGTGTTGATCAGAGATGTCTTCCCTTTATGGGATTTTGCTCTGTCGTGCAGTAGCTTCCTTCTTTTGTTATACAATTTGTTAATGGCTGAGGTCCACCAGACAGGACGCTTGCCTTTGGTGGAGAGGGACTTGGATTTATTTGGGATTGCATGATCCATGCATTCTTGGAGATGTCCATAGAAAGCATTTGTGAAGGGCTTAAAGGATACCATCTCAGTCTTAAGAAGAGTGAAGTCTGCTTTTGAGAAGTTTTTCACTGTGGTGTTTTGTGCTGGGGGTGGAGGTGGGATATGTATATCCATGGTGATTAGTTTGTGGTCAGATCTCACTAGTGAGGGGTATACCTCCGGTGTGGAGCATTTTGTCCCCATGTTTGTGATGATCAGGTCTAGTATATTATCTCCCCTAGTGGGAGAGGTGACTAGTTGTTCCAGTGCATTTGAATTTATGAATTCCAGGAACCTTTGGGCTAGGGTGTTAGGGCTAGAATAATGTACCCAATCTATGTTTGGGTAGTTGAAGTCTCCCAGTATGATGGTATTTTGTGATACATTCATATCCTCCAATGTCTTCAGGAAGGCTGAGTGGGGTTCCTGAGATTGGGAGGGTGATCTGTAACATGTTACCAGTTGTATAGCAGTTTTGCCTATGGTTAGTTGCACCTGTATGGTCTCCGATGCTTCATGTGTTGCTTCTAACCTGGAGGTGTGGGTGTCCTTGATGAATATGGACACTCCCCCTCCCTTTGTGGTTCGGCCCGGGTTTTGGGGCCGAAAAGCATGATACGAGGTATAGCCTGGTAGCGCTGGGGTGCTCTCAGGAGCCTTGAACCAGTTTTCAGTTACTGCACAGACGTCGATGTTCTCCATACTGAGGAGTGCATCGAGAGCATGCATCTTGAGATTTAGACTTCTGGTGTTGAGCAGCATTACCCTTCGTTTTTTCCATTTTTGTTTTCTAAGGAGGTGGGTTTGTCTTTTGAGCCTTGCCTAAAAAAGGCACTATGGGGGTGGCAAGAGCCTTAGCCAATATCGGGAAGCCCAGTGGTGACAGGTGCAAGCCATCCCTTGCGAAGCAGCATGGCTTGTCCAACATGTCATCCCAGGCAGACAGACATTGGATCCCCTTAGAATGACACCAGTACTTGAGCCAGTTATTAAAGCTGATCATCTTGTCTTTGTATTGTGGCATCATTCTTGGTGAGGGCAAGATGCTGCTCAGGGTCAGGGCCATACCAGCCTGGGCTACATAATCAGAGAGCTCCTCTATGTCTCTTTTCATGTAGTCCAGGGAGGTACGTCTCAGGTCATTCACGCCAGCATGGACAATGATGGAGTCATATTTGTACTTGCTTTGGAGTGACCTGAGTGCGTGTGTTATGTGGCAGATCCTAGCTCCCGACAGGCAGCTCACAGTCACCCTCTCCTTGTTCAGCCTGGTAAGCGGGACATCAGTGTGTCTGACTATAGAGTCACCTATTACTAGTGTATCAGGCATGGTGTTTGGCCTTAAGGGCTGTGATTGATTGACACACTGATTTATTGAAGTATGTGTTTTGTTTTGAGGTGGTGGGCTTTTGGATGTCTGCTTTGGGTGCCTCTGTTGTTTTGGTAAGTTTTTTATTAGAGCCTCCGAGTATGTCTTTGGGTTTTTATGTGTTTGGTTTGCAGTTGTGGTAGGTCTATGGGGGACTGGGTTTGTTGTGTGTGTGGTTACCATCTCCTCCTGTCTGGTCGTGCCAGCCCTGAGTTGAGAGAGTTCAGCCTCCAGTTTGGCTATATAGTTGCATCTCTCACATGTATTTGTGTTTGTTGGGAGGAGGAGAGGGTTGTCTGTGTACATGAGACAATTGTAGCATTGTCTCAAGATACCCAGATTTACCAGCTGAACTGGAGTGGACACCAGAAATCTACCACTCGACATGCTAGAACAGTATAAGGGAGTGCTGTGCCTTTAAGGGAAGTGGATATTCACAGGGGTGGTAGGTGGATGTAGTGCTTACTTAGTACGAGAGTGCTTACTTAGTAGAGAAGTTTTGAGAACAAGTACTAGGCTTATAATATAGCGAGTAGTCTGATTATACTAAGAGTAGAGCTTCCTTAAGGGAAAATTTGAAGAGCAAACTTGGCGGAGCCAGAAGAAGTTTAACCGGCGCAAAAGCCGTGCGAACGCGGATTTTAAACAGGGAACTTCAAAAGAGCTAGAAATGGTCCAAAACAACCAATTACTACAGCTCTTCTGCTGAGGTCACTTCCTACAGGGACAGGTAGGCTGCTCAAGGCTCCCCACTCCCACTGGTGAGCAAAGAAACTTCCTTCTATCCAAGTAAGGTAATGGACAACACAAAAACTACACCACAGCCCAGAATACAGCAATGCCTGTAAACTGGTCTAAACTAGTCGAGGAGAGGCGGGAAAACAAGGATTATTTTTTTGGTTTTTTTTGTTTTTAGATAGAAACACACAGAAAATGCAGAGACAGTAATAAATCAGTTACACAGGCTAGCCCACTTTAGTGGGCAGCCTCAACAGTTAAATTAAACAAACAAACAAATAAACTTTCGATCAAATTCGACTAAAATGTAACTTTAAGTGCAGATATTAAAAATAATGCAGCAAACAGCTAAAAAAACAGTTTAAGCTTGTTTAGGGTAAGCTAGAGAAGCTATTCCAAGTAAAAAAACAGCAAAGATACTTAAATCCAGAAAGTAGTCGCTTTTCTGATATTGATATTTGAATTCAGACATCACCTCACACATTTTGAGGATGTAGAAGAGTCTGCATCTTCTGTGGTACAGTTGTGGCCCCCAGCAGCAGAAAAAAAATTAACAGCATAGAAAGAACCAATATGGGAGTGCCAACTTCCAGAATGGATGTTCACACAAAAGTAAATTCTTTTGAAATTAGGGATATAATGACCCTTTATCTGGATGACAGCAAAGGTAGGCTTCCTAAGTGCTTGACTGTCCCACTCTGAAGAAAGTTAGGAGCTATATGTTCTTCCATCTGTCTGCATGGCTGACCATCATTTAAGACAGATGACTTTGGACAATCCTCTCCATGGGCAACAAAATTGCCTTCTATACTTCTCCCGAAATGTGTTGTCTCAACATTGCAGATCTTAACGGTTGCCCAATAGTAACAACCACATAATTTAAAAACTTGGGTTTATGGCTAGACCAGTGACTTAACTTCCAAAGCCACATCGAAAACACTAGAAACAAGATCAGTTCTCATTTATTCTGGTCCTGAAGGATATCTCCGTTTCCCTACAGGCCAGCTAGAGCTGCAATAGGCAAAGTGGTCCTCTTTGCTCAACTTGAATACAGGTTCCCCATCATAGCCCTAGCCCCAATAAAAAAAAAAAAAAAAAAAAAAAAAAAAAAACATTTCCACTCTACAGTCCATTGAAAATAAAATCTACTGATTCATTTGCAATTCCTCCCCTCAGGAACACCACTACATCACCCTGTCCAAGACCAAATGTCTGCCAGTCTCCTACAGAGTTAAGCTACTCCTAAGGTCTCTTGTTTCCAAACTACTTCAACCAGGTGCTTTTCCACTTCTTGTAGCCAAAACCATAATAAAACCACCCCTAAACCTCTACAACCTCTCCCAATTAACTCCCTCACTCTAGACCCCCTCCCAAACTAAACTGCACTGTACCAACCACTCTTCTTTTCTTGCACCCAAAGTCTGGTAGTCCCTTCCCCTTCACCTCAAAGAAGTCTACTATTTCCCCACCTTCAGAGCTCAGCTAAAAAGACAATGCAAGTGCTTTTCCACTGGGCACAACCTAACTCTCTCCTAACCTACATCACTTCTACTTTGACCCTCTGTTCTCTAATACTTCCCTCTTATATTTACTACAAACATTGATTCACATTTGATTTTGTATGTGATTTCTCTGTTTGTGAAAATTTTTTTTGTAAATATTTTCACCTGGGCTGTGCCTGCAAATGGTCTAGAGTGATTGGTGTACTACCCCGGTAAGCAAGCTAAAATAAATATTTTTTTTGGTGTATACCCTGTCAGACACAGAACCTCAGGTCTATTCTGGATGTCAGTGGCCTAAATGATGTGATAATAAAACAGAAGTTCAGACTGGTCACAATGCAATCAGTCCTGTCATGCCTGTCTACAGAAGACTGTTTTTGCTCATTGGACCTCTAAAGTGCCTCCCTCTACCTCAGGATTACCTGGGAGTCTAGGAGGCCTCTGTTCTTTCTAGTGGGAGCCAATCACTACCGATTCAGATGCCTGCTATTTCGTCTCAGCACAGCCCCTAAGGTATTTGGGAGGTGTATGGTAGTAGTAGTGGCTCAGCAGAGGCTGCAGTGTATCAAGGTTTTCTCTCTTACATAGACTGCTGGCTTCTGCGTCATGTTTCTAGAGGTAGCTGATCAACCAAATACACTGATGATACTGAACAATCTCTTGGATGATATGGCTAATGTTCCCAAGTCCTTGGTCTTTTCTGTCCTACACATCATATAGAATTTTTTCCTGTTGAAAAATATTAAGATTCTAAAATTGGCTTTGCAACAGCTTGTTTTGGGACAGGGTGACCACTTCGTTTGTGTTCAAAATCCTGGTGTACATGGCAGTCACTGTAGTCAAAGGTGCATCATGCCAACCACATTTGTAGCCATTACATTGGGCAATCAAGATACGGTGACGTTACACAAGCCAACTTCTGTCCCTCAGAATTATTGGTGGTTTCATACCTCCAGCTTATCCTTGGGAAGTTCATTAAAAGCAGGAAATTATGTACTCTAGAATGAGTTTGGGGGCATACTATTTTGGTGATCCTGGTCCCATCAGGCATTACAGCTGCACATAAGTGTATTGGAGGCCATTTTTTCTGGTCTTTTCAGACCTTTCACTTGGGCAACATGACAGTAGCATGCTGCTTCAAAAAGCAAGGGAGAACACATTATGTCCATCATTTCATCATTGCTGCAGTAGCTCTAGCTGTATGTGAGTTCTAACCTGCTAAAGATATAAAAGCTGTCCAACTTCCAAAGCTTAAAGGCTTCTTCCACACTCCTTAATCATTAAACAACTCCTTCAGAGCTAAAGAAAAAGAGTGATTTTGGGTGCCATATCCTTCAGACCTTTCCATATGGTGAAGAGCACTCCTCTTGTGGGTTTTCAAGGATTGACAGTCAGCTAATGCTTCTCCATTGCTGGGCATATAGGTTCCCATCAGAGAAATAAAATTCCACTTCTTATTTTATGACTAACATTTTTTTTTCTGTTAACATTTTACTATTAAGCTATGAAATTGTGTTTTTACAGACTGTCAGACAACATTTAGTCGCTTTAGATTATGAACTTTAATTTTTACTTTTGAGGGAAAAAAGTCCTTAAAACTTACTTTAAACTATTTTTCCTGTTTGAAAGTTGTTTTAAATTAGTTTGAGGGGGAGCTGGGGTAAGTGTTTAAAGTGCTTTCACTTTTTGGTGAAAAAAAATGCTTACATTTTTACTGACTATTATTGCTATGCTTGCCTGGGATTAAGTAATCTTTTTTTGGATTCAGTACAGAACAATGTACCATTTCTCTCATTTTTCTTTATTCCTGCTATAAACAAAGATCTGCTGTCACCATCACTCATTATTCAGACCAGAGGACTTTTGTCTTGGCTCCCTCTAGTTCAGTCCCTACAGGTATCATGGACTGGAGGTTCAACACTTCCACTGCAGCTGCTGGAGTGCTCTTGGCAGGCAAGTAGGGAATACCTGTCTATCTTACCAGACAGGGATACATGTCCCTGGAGAGGATTTGCCTCTCAAACATAGGTCTGCTTCTTTAGAAAATCCTGTGGAAAAGATGCAAAAAGTCAAGCATTTATTTTTGCCTTTCTCATGTATTTTAGACAGGAGTGATTTATTGGGCTAAGTCGGTTTGGGTTATTGACCCTAACAGTTCTGGCATTTCTGTTAAGAGAAAAAGGGATTCTTCACTGACTGAGGATGTTTAAGACATTGAACAGCAGAATGATTGTGAAGGGACAACTTCCTTTTTCTCTCCCCAGGTTTCTAATTCTGAAAATAGTGTTTCTTCTGTTTTTCTGAAACCTTACCCTGAATGAATCAGTTATTTCAGTGAGAACATAATGATCTGCTACTGTCTTTAAAGACATATTATGATGTATTGCATCTGGAATTTCCTGAACCTAATCCAGTTCCTCCTAATGCCTTTCCAAGATCACTGTTGAAGTATTATTAACAAATGGGCTATCCTACCAAGGATATAGACATATAGCCTGTAATGCCATGCATGCAAAATATGACCTAAGCTCAAAGATAAGAGCTGCATAAGGGACATGTAGGTGTAAATTTCCACGTAACTTCTTTGCCACTAACCTGAATGCAGAATTTCACTTTGTCTTCAGTCTGCGAGATGTGCAACTAGTACAGCTTTTAGCCAATGGGCAGATACATACCTTGTTAGAGGCCCTTCATTTTCTTATTTTCAGTTATTGTACATGTCATGGAAGAAAGGGAAATGTGACTATAGGAGACCTTTTCCTCTTAAAGATTACTATTTAAAGTGCATTTTTTGCTTTGGAAATGTGACTGTGGGAGACACATTCCTCACAGGGATTAAAATTTGAAGTGCTTTTTTTAGGTGTAGAACATAATTACAAAGACTGTGCCATCTATCAATCCTTTGTCATGAAGACCTTTTGCAGCCATCTCAATTCTTTAAAATTATACTTGGAAAACCAAAGGCTTAAAAGGCTCGCACATGGCACAATGTTGTCTGAGCCTTCTTTCCTCGATGTCCAGCCATTACCTAAAAAGAAGCCTATGAAGGCTAAACACAAGGCTTCTGTTGTCCTGACTGATCCAGATGTCTCCATTGTGTCACCTGGAGTCCTTGGACCACAGATTTTTTTGACTGCCTCCTCTGTCATGACCCTATCAGTGGCCATTATAGGGCAGCCCACTTGATTGCCTACAGTAGCTAACCAAATATCTTCATCAAATGAGAATGGAGAGCCTTGGCTATTTATATCCTATGGTCTGGAGAGGATTCTTCAGATTTTAGTTAGGGAGGAGCTATCTGTTTTCCTGATTGAAGCTGTTCAGGGTTCAGTGTTGCAGCATTTTGTTCAGGCATTTGCTGCATTGAAGAAAAGGCAGACATCCAAAACGCAGTTTTCTTACTCAGCAAGTAAGGGGTTCTCAGATGGAATGGCCGGAGTTTATACAAGTGCCGTTTAAAGCCAGTGTGTCTCTCAAGCCCCCAAAATCCATTTGGGCTGCTCTGCTGCTGTTCCTTCCTCTTCCACCTTTTTGAAGAAACAGAGGAATTCTTCCTCTGAGGATTAAGACAAAGATTCAGAAGATGATTATCTAGTATATTTTTCTCAGAAACATTCCCCTTTGGCTGCTGCTTCTGATGAAGATAATGCCCTATCTCCAGATACTCCCTCAGAGGAGCTTTCCTTCGTCGATACTGTAGTCAAAATGATGCAGCATTTTAAATAAGAGGGCACAAAGATCTCATTGTTCATCAGAGTATTATGGTCTTTTGGACATGGGTGCACCCAAATCCTCTGATATTCCCCTTGTCCTGGAAGCTCTTTTGGATACTTTACTGATGCCTCTTAAATCTGTAATCCCAGCCCCCTGCTCCAAAGAAGTCTGTTAGGTTTTATAAAATGTCTGATACTCAAAAATATCTTTATTAAAACTCCTCTTCTGACCTATCTGTGATTCCCCTGTATACAGAGGAACCAGCTAAGCTATTTCCCTCCCCCAGTGTTTTGCCTATAGATCAGGATAGTAAGGCTATGAACAGGTATAATAGCAAAGTTTATATCTCGCCTTCCTTAACCTTTAGAACAATTCATTATCAATCAGTATGAACAGATATCCCCTATCCAGTCTCTTTAGTCTGGATGAGGTGAATAATGTATTTCCAGAAATTGATAATAAGTCTTCTGCTGTGTATTTGCCTAATTCTGCCTCTCAGGTGGCCATCCACTTTATCAAGGGCCGTTATGATACTACTGATGTATTTTCTCTAGTGGCTGGTTGTGGCCCTTTTATCCGCAGGTATTCCTGGCTGGGAGTGAAGACTTTACCAGAGGATGTCAAAGCAAACTCCTGGATTCTGTGCAAGATAAACAATATCTCTTTGGCTGTGTAGCTGCAGAACCTTTTAATCCTTAGAAGAAAAGGCGAAAGATATGTAGGACTTAAAATAGATTTTCCTTTCCCTAGTACCCAAGTTCCAGAGGAGTTAACCCATTTAAGGTTAGTCCTTTTGTCTGTTCGATTCTCGGCAGCAGTGCTTACTGTGTGAGGTCTGCACGTCCTCCTCTATCTGTTTGCGTGGGTTTTCTCTGGGTGCTCTGGTTTCCTCCCACATTTCAAAGACATGCAGTAGGTGGATTGGATACTCTAAATTGGCCGTAGGTGTGAGTGTGCATGCAAGTGTGTGATGTGGAAGGACTACAGTGACAGGACTAGTCACCTGGCAGTGTAAACCTTGGCACTAGATGATTGTCACTGTTGGAAGTGACACCCCGACCCTATGTGTAAAAATGGGAAAAAGGGATTGTGGATGGATGGAAGATTGTTTATTTTATCAAGGGAGGTCAAAAACAGTGACAGAAAGATAAAAGAGCTAATTAAAAGGAGATTTCAGACTAAATCATGGCAGGATGTCAAGGGCTGTAAGCCCCCTTTTCCTGATAAGCCTGCCTCTTTATGACTGTCTGTTCTTTTATTCCCCATTCCCCTCAGCCAAGTTCCCGTATCATAAGGACTTAGCTTTTCTCAGACAACCTGGAAGCAATCACATCAGAGAGATGGGCTCTTTCTGCCATAGCAAAAGGTTAAGGAATGTCTTGGGTGACTCCCCCCCCCCCCTCTTCTAGAATCCCTCAGTTGCCTTTCATTCTGCCTCTTCTGTCAAGGAGCCATTCATCCAGTCACTCACAGTCAGTTAGGCAGGGAATTTTACTCTATGATGTTCCTAGTCCCCAGAAAGGCACCTGGAGGTCAATCCTAGATCTATCTTCTCTCAACACCTCTCTTGCCCTGCATCAGAAAGGAGTTTCTTTGGTGGATCAACCAGGTTACTTTCAACCCCTGGAGTGTTTTCTGTGGTTATTGCTTCTTGCCAAGAACTGCATATGGATTATTTCAGCCTGGCATGGAGATCCTGTTCCAACAACGTTCAGGCGGCTTGTTCAGCCAAAGAAAAGATCGTTTAAACATCAAGGAGATGAAGGCTGTTACTAAGGCCATTCAGTCCTTGAATCATCTTTAGACTCCAGGTCTCCTCAGTGTCTTTACAGACAGCACCATGGTCATGTTGTGTATAAACCAAGTCTCACCGGCTTTGAAACCTAGCCTTGATGGCCTGGGAAATTGCCTTCCAACACAATCCTCTTTCTCACAGTGTATATGTATATATATATATATATATATATATATATATATATATATATATATATATATATATATACATACATACATATATATGTATATATATATATATATATGTATATATATATATATATATATATATATATATATATATATATATATATGCGTGTGTGTATGCCCACAGAAAGGAACACAGTGGCAGATGCACTGAGCAGGCTTAAGGCAGATTCTCATGAATGGATGCTAAACAGAGAGGTCTTCCTGTATATTGTCCATCAGTAGGGTATTCCCCAAGTAGACCTTTTTGTCTCCACTCACAGTAGGCAGTTAAAGTAGTTCTGTTCCAGGGAGCCGTGCTAGAAAGCATTGAAGACTGTTGCCATGTCTTTTACTTGGAAAGAGAGATTCCTCTACGCCCTTGCCACTGATACCAAACGTCCTTCACAAAATCATGAAGCACAAACCAAAAATCTTGCTGGTGACTGCCTTTTGGCACAGACAGTACTGGCTGCCTTTCCTTTCCATTTTGCCAGGGCCAGTCATCATAATTTATCTCATGTGATGGAATTGTTCACAGAGAAAAGGCTCTCTCATTTACCCTCATCTCCAACATTTGCAACTAACCCTTTGGGTGATAGAGTTTTGATTCATTTTGGGACACCACTTTGTAGGGGACATGCTTCAGGTTTTATAGGCAGCTAGAAAACCAACAACTAGAAAATCTTATGTTTCAAAATGGAAAATATTTTCTTGTGATGAAAGTAAAAAACAGGACCGATTTCAAGTGGGAATTCCTACTATTCTTTCTTTGTGTGAGTATCTCAAGTCTGGTCTGTCCTACTTTTCTGTATAACTCATTTGTTGGCCATATCTTCTTGTCTGCCTTTAGATCCACCTCTTGTCTTTTGATTTGAAGTCAAACAGATTTTGAAACACTTCCTCCACCTCAGACCACCAAGAAAACCCATTCCTTCTTCTTGGGACCTCAATTCAGTTACATTCTGGAAAAAAAAATTGACCCTTGCACCTTTTGAACCAGTTGCCAGTTCTTTCTTAAGTTTTGTACTCATAAAAACATTTTGTTTATGGCTCTTATTTCAGCTAAAAGAGCATTTGAAATGCACGCTTTGATTACCATTCTACCCCTCCTTGTTTTTCACAACGAGAGTCACCTCTTGAACTAATTCTTCATTCATGCCCAAAGTGGTTAATGAGTTGTTCTTGAATAAGTCCATTAATCTCCCTTCCTGCTTTCTTTCTCCTCAGAATATAGGGGAAAGAATTCTTCATCCGTTGGATGTGCTTAGGCATCTTACATTCTACCTGGCCAACTAAAGACATTAGAAAATCAAACCCGCTCTTTATCTCTACAGAAGATACTAGGTTTGCCAGTCCTAAGCAAAACATTTCCACTTGGATTTCTAAAGCTGTTTCTCTTTGTCATTCTTTTCATGTCAAACAGGTTCCTGCTTCTGTCAAAGCTCATTCTACCAGGGCAGTAGCATCTGGAGATTTTTTCAACAGCCTAGATTCTAAAACTATTCTAGAAGCAGCTACTTGGTCCTCTCTCTCGTCACATTTACTGAGCTTTACAAGTCTGATGTGTTTTGTAGAGCTAGAACAGGGTTTACAAGGACCATTTTGCAGGGATTGTTGGATCACATTTCTGTGCTCCCTTCCTTCTGAACAGCTTTAGTAATCTCCCATATGTTAGTAATACAGCAACAGTGATCTTGGAAGGACAATGTATAGTTGTGTAAGAACTTACTGTAACAGTAGATTTCTTACTGATCACTGTTGCAGTATTACATCCCACCCTTCTGTCCCCCTTTGGACTTCTTTTGTATTCCTGGCTGTGGTGGACCTCTTCCTTATTTTTTTTCTTTTGTTCTGTGGACATGTACATATGTATATAGTTACCTTTCCTTCTGCGGTGTTTTGGTCTGGGGCAAGTAAGTTCTGAGGTAATTCACACCCGTACATCCCTTATGTACCTCCTACCTTTGGGCTTAGGTCATACAGCAGATGAACAACATGAGAGGAAGGTGCCCAGGATTTGGTATGCTGGCTGGATACAAGGCTATCCTTGGCAGGGTATCTAGTCAGTTAGTAATACTTTTACAGTGATCAGTAGGACATCTACCATTACTGTAAGTTCCTACATTACTGTATTTCCTTCCAGCATTGGAGGATGTATTTACTACAGTCTGTAACTTACCTAACAGCCAAACTGCCCTCCTAAGAAAGCAGATAAATTGTATAAAGCTACTCATTGTTATAAGTCTTTATTTTCTAACTCCAGATCAGAACCAGCAGTGATTTCCCTGGTACCAAGTGCTGCTAAATGTCTAGTTAATGCCAGTCTTTCCCCTAATTACAAGGATGGGAAAGCCTTTGAAAGATTTGGGGTAAAAGTATATTCTTCTGCAACAGTTATTTTCAGAATTCTCACTTGTCAACACACTTGCTAAAGTTTATGCTTGCATCTTTTGAGAATGTGAGGAACTTTATAGCATCTTTTCTATTATATGAGGAAATTTTTTTTTGTATTTTTATCACTTCTGTGTCTCACGTGATAACACATTAGTTGAAATGTGCGTATGACTTAGCTGGAACTTTTATGAGGAGATTTACTTGGTTGCATACTCAAAAAGTTTTTGAGAATATTAAAGCTGGAATTTTGAACTTTCCCTTAGACAGAGAGGTAATCTTTAGATCATCTGCTGTAGAAGTCCTTAAAATGTGGTGAAAGAGGGGAGCTGATACTGGGATTTTCACAGATTTTTCAATTGTCCATCAATTTAAGGGTTTTAATGCTATATCTGCAATATTTTGCAAATAAATAAATAAATAAACAGACAAGACACAGCAAACTGCTGGTAATCAGACTTTTAAAAAAGCAATGGCATGGTGGCGCCAAGAAAAAGCTGGAGTCCCTCCCCCTGAATAAAGAAGAGTCTAACAAGTCTGAATAATTATGTTCAGAATTCCACCTCCTCCTCCCCACCCTGGCAAGCCTTTAATTCTTCCCAAAAAAGTGAACCTCCATGTCTCTTTTCGGCAACTGATACTCTCAGACAAATGAGTTTTGAGTGATCCATTATAGATACAGATGGTAGTTGGCAGCGGGAGTCTCTTCCTCTTTTTCAGGGGATTCTTCCGCATTCACCAGATAAAACTTCTCTTTTCTCTCTTGTCATTCAACATCTGCTAAATCATGGGGTGATAGAACCTATCCCTCTTTCTGTGGATAAGAGAAGGTTTTCATTCAAGAATTTTTCTTCTGCCAAAGAAGAAGTTTCAAGGAGACCAATCCTATATCTTTCCTTTTTAAACTAGGTTATCATGGTCCCAAAGTTCAAAATGTCATTTCTTCATTGCCTATTACCTCTCATTCCCTGTTTTAAATTTTCTTTTTTTTTTGTGACCTGCAATTTAAAAGATGCTTATCACATTTCTCTAGCACCAGATTACGAATTATTTTTAAGATTTTCTTTGTCTGGATCACACTTTCAGTTCTCTGCATCACCCTTTGGGTTATCCACTGTTTCGTGGGTATTCCGAAAATGTCTGTTTCCAGTGATAGTCCAGTGCAAACTGCAAGGTATTCAAATTTGTTCCTTATTTATACAATTGGCTTGTCTTTGCAGAGTCTTTTTCGAAGTGTGATGAATGTCTCAATTTGGTGAGAGATCTGCACAGACTGGGGTTTTAGAACATCCAAAAGTGTTGTTTGACTCCCTCTCACAAGTTTATTTTCGTAGGATGTCTCCTAGATGTCTCACTTCAAAGAGCTTTTCTTCCACAGCAAAATGTATATCTACAGCTAGATGTATTCTTGCATTTTTTACACTCAAACAAAAGTCTCAACAATGGAATTTCCCAGGTTACTAGCATCATAGCATTTATGAGTATAATGATTCCTCCAGCAAGACTTCCTTATGAGAAAAATTCAGTGATACCTAAAGTCACTATGGTCCCAGCATCACCATCCCCTCACATTTCAGAGTCCTGTTTTGAGGTTTGTAAGAAAGGAAGTTTTTTTGGTGGAGAGACCAATCTTATCTGAATCCAGGTCTCCCATTTTCCCTTCCATTTCATGGCAGTCTATAACAACAAATGCATCAGACTTTGCTTGGGAACAAGTGCCTGTGAGGATAAAAGTGCAGGTGCTACAAAAATGACAGACCAAAACACATAAATGTAAAGCCAGTGCTGTCAGTCATAAATGCTGTCAGCTTTCTCAGTCATCTGTGGTCACCCAGACCATTGCAGAAATGATTGCAAATTCACATTAATGTGGTACATAAACAGAAGGGAAGCAGATCTTACATTCTGCGCAAACTGTGCATGGTGCCCTGCCATATAGATTTCCAGTACAATCTTACTTTACAGTCAGACTTTCAAGGTGGCTAAACACTAAGCACCAGATTAATTTCAGCTCTCCCAATGTGAAAAACGAAATGGAGAGAAAAAACAGTGATATTGCTAACTTGAGTAAAATTCATTTACTGGCTTGTAAGTACACTGTATGGACGAGAGCAAAGGATACATTTAGAGTAGCTGAAAGAAAATCAGACAGAAAAGGTGAAGACAAAACTCTAGCTGGGAAGAATCCTACAGCTGTTCAGCAAAAAGCAGTTCATGCTTTGATTTTGGTACAAGAGACTGCTTCTAGGTATTTGGAGGTAAAAAATAGATCAGTTATACTCAGAAGTGATTAAAATAAATTAAGCATTTAGGGGTATATAATCTCAAATAACAAAAGTCTGGAAAAATACAGGAAGCTTTAACTAGATGTTCAGATGAATTGATAAAACTGCAAAAGTCAGAGGTTGAAATGAAGAAAAGTCTGGCTGAATATAAAACTTTTCAAAAAGAACTATTTCAAGAAGTGGTAGAGTTAGACTGAACACACAGAGGAAGCCTAAGATTTTCTACTGTACTAGAGAAACTGGAAGGAGCAGACTGTATTAATTGTGTGAAACCACAAATAAGCACCTGGACTGGTATTCCACAGCAGGATTTGCTAATTGAAAGGGCACCTTGAGTGTATGCACCAAACTTGGCCATGTGAAAGCTGGCAAGACCTGTAGTATTAAAAGGACAATTATACCAGCAGAAACAGTTGATCCTGACCAAAACTGTGAAAGAAAGGAAAAGTATTAAAAACCAGAACATTAGTGTAAAATGATTATTCACTGTACGCATGGCAGAAGAGAATCAAATTTATCCTAGCAATCCAGGGAATGTTGAGAGGCAGGTGAGAGATTCAAGCTTCTCTATCCAGCTGTCTTCAAAATATTTTTTCCCTGGAGGATCAAGACATTTTTGTATACAGAACAGGCTAAATGGAAAATAAAGTTTATCCAGTAAAAAGTGAGCCAACAAACAAAAGGGGACTTTCATTCTTCCAACAATAAAATTCATAGCGAGACTTTACCAGTGAAACCATTTTCATTGTTCCAAAGGAAAATGCTTGAGAGACAGAAAAAAACACAGGAGCTGACTAGAAGAATCTATGGTAGACTTAAAGTAGAGTCTAGTTGGCAGGTGGAGATGACCAGGAAGAAGACCAGGAAACAGAAATTAGTGAATAAACAGGAGACTATAAAGCATCAATCATGTGTGAAATATGGCTTTGCAAGAAAAAGTGGCTGAGAAAGACCAGACTTTTTTTGACTTTGTTAAACTTGTGGGTGGACTGTAAAATATATACTCCGGTTTGTCATTTAATGTTAAGAAAGACACCAAAAGGGGGAAAAGTTAATGTAAATACATACATTTTGGTCTTATTAGTATTTTTGTAAAACATTTTATGATATAAACTACATATTATAAATAATAAAACAATTTTGTATAGTTTATAGTCAGGTGTTTTAAGTGTGTGTGTGTGTGTGTGTGTGTGTGTGTGTGAGAGAGAGAGGGGGGCTTTTCCATGTCTGAAGTATGTGTTAAGATGTTAAAGTAAACAAGTACTTTTTTAGTTGTAAGAAACACATGCTTTACAGTATAGCAAAGAGAAAGGCAGGACAAAAGCAAGTTCAGTGCTAATATGCTGTGGTCTTGGACTGCTGTGGTGGGAGGGGGATGTGAAGGTGCATTGATTATATTATATGTAGACCTAAGATATTTTCTCTTAATTTTACTAAGATGAATGTCTAGATTAATGACCTTCACTTAAACAAGTGTTTTTTTTAAGCAAGTAGGCTTGAAGAATAAGACAAAAATAATGAAAACCATGAAAAATGCTAAGATTCTTACATCGGCAAATATATTACCTTGTTTTTCTGTTGGTAAATGTTCAGTGGGAGTCAAGAAGTCTGCATCCTGAAGCAACAGTATAGTTTATTTAAAGCTAGCCTGTGCACTTTTTTCTTGCTGCCAAAAGTTAATGCTTCTGAAAGCATACAAGGTGTTTTTCACATTTGGAAGGGGATTAGAGGTAAAAGAGCTGACAGCAATCAGTGTAAGTAGGATCACAGGCTGTAGAATTCTATTTAGTATGGGTAACATTAATTTTAGGTTAGGTAATGCTTGTGGATGCAGTTGTCAATTTGGGGCAATTGTTCCTACCTGGAGGGCTAAACTTAATTTTTTTGAGTTTACGTATGTAGTTTTGTGTGTTTGTTCTAAGTTAGTAGGGGATGACAATGTTACAAAAATGTTTTTTTTTTGTTTGTGGGTTTTCATCAAAACAAAATGTCTTGAAAAAAGTAACATAGGTTCAAATTGAAATGAGAAGAAACAATTGTATAAAAGCTTAGCACGGTGTGTGCATGCAACACCAAAGTTGGAAATCCACATTCAGAAAAACTGTCATGTATAATAGATGGGAATAATAGATTTTTATCATACTGATTGTGCTGTCCATATTATTTCAGAACATAAATGGCCTTACAGTTGTAGGCAAAAATGAAAGAGTACTGAATTATATTAAGAAATGCAGTGTAACTAGCAGTGCTGCAAGTAACACATTTGGAAAGAAATGAGCGTGTGAATTTGACAAAGAAAGGATTTCAGGATGAATATTCAGCAGAATATCAGGGACAAAAGAAAATGGAAGTAATTATACTAATTGCTAGAGTCTTGAGGAAGAGGAGTGAGGTTTAAGGGAAATCAAGAATTCAGCAATTTATGTAATGTTGGACTAATGACAGTTACAAAGGATGAGAAAATATGTGATGTATAATGTATGTAAATGGGAAAAATCGTACTTAATAGGCAAGTTACATCCTGTCAGAACAAAACTTTGTGCAGACGAGCTAAGAAAGACCAGGACAGACCCTCATAAATGGAAACTGAATCAGGGGAGTCTTCCAGAAATGAATGCAGCTTTGGGAAACACCTCAGCTAGATCTCTTTGCCTCCTGTCACAACAATCAGTTGACAAATTTCTGCCCCGGAACTAAATGTAAGAAGGCCTGGAAAACATGTTTTTTCCTTTTCCTTGGATAGGATTTTTTCTTATATAGTTTTCCGTCCTTTCCAGTAATATTTAGGGTCATTCTAAAGATTCTGAAGGACTGTCCAAAGATTATTGTGGTGACTGCCTTCTGATCTGAAAAATAGTGGTTCCCTCTTTTACAAATGGCCAAGGGCAGTTAACACAAGCTTCCTCACAGACTGGACTTGCTCTCAAAATATGCGGTGTGTAATACATCTCAACTTGAAACAAGTTCAACTAACTGCTTGAATGATAGGTGCCTAAAAATATTTAAATTCTGTTTTCTGAGGGCGTGCAGCAGGTATTAAAGGAGGCAAGAAAATCTGCTACTAGGCAATTGCATATTATCTAAATTGAAAATATTTTCTTGTTTGTGCTGTAATAAGAACCTGGACCCTTTTAAGGCTTGTATTTGTTTGGTTCTACAATATCTGTGTGAGTTATTATCCTCTGGCCTCATTTGTCAGCCATTTCAGCATGTCTGCCTATGAACGCCTCCCCCATTTCCATGTTAGAATGTTTTGGAAAGGAGTTCTGCATACCCATTGTCCTAGGAAACTGGTGGCTCCTCCTTGAGATCTTAACTTTATTTTGGAAATGTTGATTCTTGCTCCCTTTGAACCAACTCATCAGTCTGATTTGAGGTTCATAACATGGAAAACAGTTTTGTTGATTCCTTTGATGTCTGCAAGAAATTTTTCTGAGTTGTAAGCTCTCATCGTGGGTCAATCTTCTTATTTATCACTGAGATTGGGTTTCCTTGAAAACTAATCCTTCATTAATGTTTAAAATTGTGTTCTTGTTTACTTTTAGCCAAGCTATCCATCACCATGTCTTTTTTTCAGAACCTAAAAATGAGGGAGAAAGAATTCTTCTTACTCTTGATGTCCACAGAAAATTCTTATGTCATCTTGACAGAAGTAACCCATTCAGAATCTCTAATCAGTTATTCATTTTTTATTAAGATAAGGAAAAAAAGGACTTCTTGTATTAAAGAAGACTGTTTCCAAATGGTTGTTCCATGTTCTCTACTTTTGTTATACCCGTCATAACAGGTCAATTCCAGGCAGAGTCAAGGTGCATTCTTCTAGGGCCTTGGCTTTATCAGTGGCTTTTTGGAAAGGGGTAGAGTTTAGAAATATTCTGTAGGCATCAACTTGGTTCTCTGTAAATACTTTTGCAAGGCACTACAAACTAGATTCCTTTCCATTTGTAGAGCAGGCTTTGCTAGGACCATTTTTGAGTGGCTATTGGATTGTCAGCCTTGCTCCTCCCACTCCCTATATGCTGTGGTATTCTATCCATATACCTATGACTACTGCATCAGTTATCAAATGATGAAAATAGTATAGTTGTTTAAATAAACTTACCATAACAGTGGGTGTTCGGATGATCACTGCTGCAGTAGCCACTCCCTCCTGCCACCCCCCCCCCCCTTATTTTGGTTGTATGTTTTTTTTTTCTGCCATAGTGTGGACATTGAACTTGATTTACCTAGTACTGCCTTTTTCGGGGTTCTAGCTTCTCTGTTATAGCTCTGAAGGGCTTTGCAATTTTGAATTTTTATATAGCTCTGCTCAGGCTGTCAACTGTCTGGATGCATGAAAAGGTACCTTAAACTTTGGAAGCTGGCCTGCTGTTGTATCTTATGCAGGATATAACACGTATAGCTAAGGTTACTGTAACAGCAATCTTTCAAGCATCTTCTAATATAGTAAGTTTACTTACACAACTGTACTTTCCTGTTGGTATATTAACTAGACATCTTGGAGCTTTTTTAATCTTGTATGAGAGAAATCCTGGTTTGCTTCTAGTGCTGAAAAGAACTTGGCATTTTACATTTCTGAGGTCAGTTCTTCAACTGTTCAGCAGGTAGTGCTGTGTATTAATCACTTGATTCAGATTTTGGGGATCGATATGGATAGAAATTATATGTTGCTTTATAACAGGAGCCATAATATTCACTTTTCTGTTCACCCTAATTGCTTCATAATGGCCCTCTGAGCATTCAGTTTCCTTATTTTCCTAAATGGTTCTACTCCTTAGAGCTGCTGGTACATTTCCCAGAAGATAGGATTTCCTTGTATATGATGTTCTTCTGGCACACTTCCTAAGTCTATAAATAAATTGTCATTTTGTGCAGTACATTAATGTGATTCTGTATAAAGTTCAAGATGTTTTTTTTACTGTGCAGCTGTTCCTTAATGTGCACAGGAGCACATTTTCTCTCTGATTTCATACTTTAAATTTGTTTGGCTATTCATAGCTTCTCTCAAACCAAATAAACAAGAATGTCAGGAAAAGTAACTGCTTTTCACAGCTGTGATTTGAAACTGGATCTTGTACTACATATTTTTATATTTACATGTCGGCAGATAATTGGCACTATGAATATGTTAATCAAAATCCTTGTTCTGTGCCTTTTACCTCCAATGCTTCAAAAGCATATGTAATACACTGTGCACCTTTGTCTAGTTTAAATTACTCCTCACTAGTTCTTTTTATCAATGTGACTTGCAGTTGACATAATGTTTCTGATATATTTTAGATTTCATTGTTTCAGTCCTTTGTATGTGAATAATTCCAGTAGATAAACAAATGTTGTGCTTTATTCAACATCTGCATTCTTTTGAACCCATCTTTTTACAAATCTTTGAAAAATGGCTCATTTGTGAAACTTCAGTGCAGGACAGTGTGCTTTCCTGTGAGTATAACTACACCTAGTATTTGAGAATTGTCTTTACAACTCCATTATTGCTGCAACACATTTTCACTTTATTTTTATTTTTCTCCTTTCCCTTCAACTCCATTTTATCTTGCCCTCTTCTGTTTCCTAGTTAATTAATAGTAGGTATGTAATTTCACTTACTATTCATTCATATTTCTAAAATATTTGATAAACTCATCTCTCCTTTTTAGAGGCTGTCCTATATTTAATTATTTCTTATGCTACAAACTATTTTGTCTTCCTCTAATGAATCATTTAACTCAACAATGTTTGAAAATACAAAATCACCCAAAATGCCACTGAAGAAGAATCTTTTATTCAGTTGAGTGCTTTTGTCCAAAAAAGGACTTCATCAGAATAAACGTCAGTATAACTTCACAGTATTTACAACTGACCAATCAAAAAAGAACAGCAATTAAACAGTTATCTTCATCCTTTCACATTTAAAAACAGCTTTACAAACGTATTACAATTAATTATTTAATGTAATTACTGTCTTTTAGAAAACACTTAATATTAACTTAATATTAACAATTTTCTTCAGGCAAGGAAATTTATCAGACTACAGTTTTAATTGCCATAAAGTTCTTTCTTTTCAAGAGTATTCTTATAACAACCCCTCATAATCCAAAACAACACTTTCCAATGTAGTAAAATAAAACCTCCATAAAAAAGGAACAAACCTGTGTGCGTTTAAACAAAGCATTATTTTCATCCTTTGATTTAATAGAATATAAATGCTCTTTAATCCTTTTAGATGGCTTGCAAATAGCCATACACAACAATTTCACATTCTTTTGGCTAGATTCTTCAGCTTAGTAACATAAACATCTGTAGTTGAATCTGTAATCTCTGTAGGACTGTGTACTCTTATAGAGACAGAATGGTAAATAAATGGCGTTTTCTTTGTAGGCTTATTGTAATTACAGAACTTGTGTCTAATTTCTTCTATCTTGTTTTTTTTCTTTAAAAAAAAGTATTAAATACCTTAAAGATTTCTTATGCAGTGACACACACAAATGTGGGTTACTCTGACTTTTCAAACTTCTTAACTATTCTGCTCTTATTGAACAGTCAGATTTCTGCATCCAAATGTTGTATACATTGCCTTGCATGGAGAGGATTCCTGGTGGATGCAGCAGGACCATTTATTCTGCCTCCAGTTTGTACATCTACACATCTAAGTTATTGAAAATGTATATTTCCTTATTTCTGCATATATGGTTCTTAAATGCTGGCACAATGTCATAATGAACCACAAACATAACAGATATTATAAGGGCTACTGATCTGTATGAGGTTTTTATTTTATCTATTTCTAGATTAGTGTGCCAGAAGGCATTCAACTTTCTGTAACTGGCCACTAGCTCCTTTTAATGCATGCACGTTATGTATTACAGTACTTCTCCCAATCTTTATTAATTCAAAAGACTGTCGTGTTATAGCAAAGCCCATCAGAAATCAAGAGGTCAGTCTCCATTTTGGACTCCAAAAATGTCACAATTCTGTTGTCTTTGAATTGCTGAGCATGAAGTTCTTTTGTAACCCAGGACATATTCCTATCTTTGCCCCATTCTTTCCAATAAACTAAGTGAATCGTCTGAGGTGTCAAAAGCGCTAACTTACTATTATCCAATGTTTTTTTACAGCAACAAGTCCAAGTCCCTAAAATCATTTCTTTTGTCACAGAAAATTACCAAGAAATGTTACAGATCACATCCTGAGGTCGCCTTACTGTATCTGGTAGCATCTCTTTGCTGATCAGATCTTGGATCCCAGCTTATTTGTCTCAGTTAACTCCATCTCCCAAACCTGCTAGGGACTTTTGTATCTCTGAGACAGTCAACTAAAAAGTGTGCAACTTCTGTAATAATATATTAGCTTCCTCCTTTCCTACAGATTTACTTCTGGCCATAAAATCTTATTTAACCTGGAATACAGCACGTGCCTAACAGTAACTGAATAGCATCTGTGACATTGTGAGGTATTGCCAGCTGTGCCAGAAGAAGTGAGACAGTGCACATGTGGCATATGCCAGCATGGCTGACTGAAGTTTTGTCAATAATCTTATGTCATTTGACTGTTACATTAATTTGTACAGCTGCTTGTATTAAAAATGTATTTGTAAAAGCTGCTTATGTTAAAAAAAACATGCTGCAGCAGAATATTAACATAGTTTTGAATGTGAACTGTGACAGAGTCAGGTGGCTAGACATGATGTAATTCTATAACCAGCTGGAGGACGGAACTCTGGCAGCAGCAGTTTGTTTTTGTTTTTCTTTGGAATCTGATATATAAAAGATCTATGTCAGTTATCACAGTTCAATAGTTTGTACAGTTCAGTGTGTTGATTATTTTAACTTGTGGAAGTGAGCATTTCAGCAGTACATCTTGCCTTGTGATATTAAGTGAGTTAACTAGGGATGGTTTCCCTTTAGTTAGGAAAATACTGTGAGGTTAATTTAGTATTTCGTTTTCTGCATGTGAGATTCTGTCCAACTGTGTTATTTTTGTATTTCCTGTGACTGAAAACTCTGATTTTATTGTAACTAAATATTAAGTATTTTCCTGTTTTCTATTTTTATTATCCATTATGAAATATTTTCATTGTGTCTGGTCTTTTAGTGAATACTTTTAGTATCTTGAGAGTACCTGTGTTTATTTCAGTGTCACTGCGGCCACTCTGAGACAAAGAATAGTAAAAGGAACTGACATATGGCAAAATCCCATCTCTCTCCCATTGTGAAAGGATTTGCCTCTGGCTTCTAATGCTGTGGCAACACAAGCAGAAGTACAGAAACTGGCATACCTGATGTGCCTCATGCAAGCTAAATCTCCCTGAAATGTTTATTAAAATTAACTATCTTTAATATGACAGAAATCCCATTGAAAAAACCTTGCTTAGAACCTTAGTGGCTTGTAGTTGTTGCCTGTATTTCCGCAGCCCCACTGGCAGATACTTCCAATGAAGTTTCTCACTTTCTGGCCATCAATGTTCATGGCCTGAGCAGTGTCCTATTTTCTTTTTTTGCCTTCTTGAAAACGCATACAACTCAACAGATGCTGTCCTAAGCTGTCTTAGTACAATAAATCTGACTTGGTCAGGAAGGACCAGCACTCCAAACACGGAACAATCCTCTGGGCCTACATATTATGTAAAGCTTTTGTTTATGTTAAGGGTATGCACAGAATGAATTCCACAGGTCAGAGGAATGCTTTTCTAGATTCCTAATTGAGGATATCAAGGTAGCTTTCCAGGATGTTGGTGAATTTTTTGTTGGTGTAGTGGTGTGAAAAGTATAGCCCTTTGGAAGCTGAACTGTCAGCTGGGCAGGAATAAATCTGTACCAATTGGCAGGCTGGCTTGCCATCTGGTCCTGCTGTTTTCCCAAGTTTCAAAGCTTTTAATATTGGCTATTAAGCATACCTAGAAGGTTTTTTCACAGAAGCTATTTCTGTCTTTATCACACTGGGAAGAGCCAACCCATCTAGAAAGGCCAAAAACTGCATTAGGTCTACACCATACTCAAAGGTTACAATTTTCCACTTGTTTTAGAATAGTTGAATTATATGTTTGGTGAAAAGCAATTCACCATTTGAAGGGTGGCCTGATTCCTCACAGTTCCTCCATTCTATCCAACTTGCGTAATCTAACAAGAAGATTGAGGTACTTTTGGGTTGCAGCATGCAGAACTGCCTTGACCTTCTTCATGGTCACACTTTCAAGTAAAGCATGCCTCTTCTTTTGTTCTCATCCCATTTTTGTTGCTCATCTAGCTAGCTTTTTGCAGTTTGGCTTGCTTTCTTTGTTCTAGCCCCATTGCAGTCTCTTGGCCAAACACATTCCAGTGTTCTTATGACCTTTTAATGTACTCAGAGGAACTGGATTACAGATATTTATATAAAGTTTGTCAACCAGCTTAGTTAACACCCTTTTCAGCCATTACCTGGGCCATAAGGCATCACTGTAAACATACAAAGACAAGTATCTCAAATGTTATGTTACTATATCTGTATCTGAACATGCATGTGCTCAGACCCACCTATGAAATTCTCAGAGTGCTTTCATTTCAGCTTTGAACCCAGGAAGTTGGTTGACAGTACCAGAAGTCTCCATAGAGCTGTAGCAAAGATTTGTGATGCATTTTGGCATTCATCTGTGAAATTCATTGAGATCCATATCCTAAAAGATTGAGGAAAAGACTTCCAGGATGAGCTACTACCCAGTAAATCTTTGGCTAGTCAAATCTTGTCTGTACTGGACCATATGCCATTTATTCTTGTCACTGTCAGTGGCCCAACAGGTAAAACAGTTGTCTTTGGTGTTGGATGATCAGAAAGCTATGAGTTCTAGTCCCACACCAAGTGCTTGGATTTATTTTGTAATACTGACACCACAGTGCAGCATAAGACAGGCACTGCACTCTTGATCGTACTGGCTTTCAAATGAGATGTTAAACTGATGTCCCATTTCCCTGAGTTGGTGGTAGCTCAATTAGATGTAAAAGATCCCATGGCACTTATAGAAAAGGGTAACAGAGTTGTATTAAAAGTTTTATATTAAAATATTTATGTACATGAGCAATACACATTAAAATATTCTATCATTCATTAAAAAACATTTTTTATTCTTTCAACTTCCACTCTTTCATATAACCATGTTTTAGTTTTTTTTTTATACAGCAGCTATTACTTTTTTTTAAAGAACCATAAGAGTTCTGTATTTCCCTAATCATAATCACATTTTCTTGTCAACTACTTTCCGTTCTTCTTTAACTTTACTTTCACAATATCCAAACAAGATCACATTCATATTTACATTCTTTTCTCCATTCAACAAATCCCTTTTATGTACATATTTCCGTACTCTCCAAACTTGCTGACACTGTAAAACTACATGCATTGATGTTTCCTCTTTTTTATAATAGTATAAACTTTCATTCATCATGTTATACTTCAACTCTTCTTTGACAGGCAACTTCAGAATAATTCCCCCTATACAGTCTTGCCAAATTACCAAACCTCTTCTGGTCTAGCTATTTTTTTTTTTGTTATTAGTCATTCCTAACAATGAGTCCACATAATATGGTGCCATAATGTCCTCCTACTATACTCTCCTATTTTTAACAGTTATTCGGGTCTGTCGTACATAACTTAATCTTTCTTTAATATTCTAAAATTTCTCTTTTTTCATGCTACTCATTCTTTTTTCTTCAGTTATTTTTGCCAGATTAATCCATATTTTCATTTGTTACCTTTGCAATCATTCCTTCATTATTCCCTTTTATTATCTTAAGTGCCCAAGAGAAATGCAGTCTTGTCTGGTGTACAGTTGGATTATTTTAACATAATTCACTTGTGTGACTCTGTTTGTAGAAAACATTACTTTTTATCTACAACACTTATGATAGAAAAAAAAAGGTGCAGCAAATCTTTTTCTTTACTGTCACAAAATATATATAAAAATGATGCATATCAAAGAATACCCAAAGTAACTGTGTTTATTAAGTACACATTTATTTGTAATTATCAACTTTAAAGTTCTCTGTAACTCAGTAATGTCACTAATTTCCCTTAATATTTCCGTACAGTTTTCCTCAAAAATTCCTTATCTCCCAAACCGTACTCTCAAAGTAAAATCTTGTTCATAGAAAAGTAAATGCCTTCCCCTCTTATTGTATTATTCCCTCTCTTGTTTTTCTCTTTATTCGGTTGTAGTAGTACACCATTCATGCTTTTTTAATCACTTCTGCAGTCCATAATTTAGCAGTAATATCTTATCGTATCATCAGCCTTAAGAAAGAAAAACATGGAATTTTAATATTTTCCCAACCCCAAAAGCTGTGTCCCTAAATTCTCTATTTACCTGTATTATAACATCAGAGAAAGTAACATCCAATTCATAGGCACCCTTGCCTAACCCTCTTTTGGTACAAATCTTATCACTTTAGACACCCATTAATCCAAATATTAACCAAGTTCTTTCATATAGTGTTTGTAACAAATGTATAATTCTTCCACCCATTCATTTTTTTTTAATTTTCCACATTTGTTTATTGTCAGAATTACCTTAAGCTTTAGCTCATCTGCGGTTACCACATTTGCATAATTTTCTTTTTGCACAATTCCAGCCCCCACATCTTTAATTCTAACAGGTTTTGAGTTTTCCTCTCCTCAACACCATATAGTCCTTCCACTAACATATCAGTCATCATCTTTCCCGTCCTCCTCTGTATACATTTTCACTAAAATTGTTTAATCTTCATTATTTTTTTTTTAATTGGTCTCCAGCTGCCAATATGATTCTTATCTGCCTTTTTCCAAATTAATTTAATTAGTCCTTCACATAATCCTTTATTCTTGAACTCCTTATTCTTCAACTCATTTAATACTTCTTTTAAAACTTGTCTTTGCCTTCTGATCAATATCCATGTCCTTATGTACATTATACCCCATTCTATCAGCTCCTGGTATGGTGTTCTCATTAACTTTAATACCTCTATAACTGCTGAACAGCTCTATCTTCTTCTGTGTTATCCACATTTCTAACTTAAACTTGGGTATTCTCCACAGAATTCTTTCTTCCTTTACCTCTTTTTACTATACATTTTAGTGAAATTACCTGTGTAGGAGATTATATAGGAGTAAGAGATGTACTGACTAGTTCTTTGAGAGAAAAGTTGACACCTGGAATAGACTACCATACTTTATTAAGCAGACATTAATGTAGATATTATTAAGAATAAGTTGGATATTTATTGTGGAGATAACTGTTTTGGTATATTGGCAGGCTAGAAGGGCATTATTGTCTGTGCCTGAAATATTAGTATATATGTATCACCTCTGTAATTTTTTAACACCTTGCTTTCCCATTGTCGCTCATCTGGTCAGGATAAAACAGACAAACATTCATGGGTTCTGTTTAAGCAGCTTTGTTATGTACAATCCCATCAGGATTGAGGTTTAGTACTTTAACTTATAAACAAATTAGCCATAATACATATACATGTTCACACTCCGGCTGCACTCTCAAAATGGCACTGAAGCTAGCACATGCTTGCTATTTATATGCACGTACTGTCCTTGGAAATGCTTCTTAAAAGTACAACGCAGAACACTATTCTACATCCTCCCTCTTTGAGAAATGAGTCATGCATTATTGACAACTATTGGTAAAAATAATTCTTTGACATCCAATTATACAGAACTAAATACATATGTATATATGTGTATGTATGTATGTATGTATATATATATATATATATATATATATATATATATGTGTATATATATATATATATATATATATATATATATATATATATATATGTAGTTACATCCAGGTCGTTGTGTATTTCACACTAGGTCTGCAAAATATGACCAAATTGTGTGACATAGAAATTAGAATTAGGTCTGGCAACTGGGATTGTCTCTGCTGAATGTTCAGCTTTGGGGACATCAGGAACATCATCAGAAACTGAAGTAGGAGTCGAGACACATTCTGCAACAGGAACATTGTCTAAATTGCTCTGAGATTTAAAGTCTGTTTCACAGGAACAATGCTGCGATATTGATTCTGATATAGGAAGAAGATGTCTGTGATTTCTCCTGTACTCCACACCCTCAGATTTCACAAAGTAGAATCTCTGCTCGGCACATATACTTGTTACTTGACCAATCCGGTCAAAACCTTTCACCGTTTGTATCCTCACTGTCTGTCCGTCTTTCAGTGGATGAAGAAATCTGCTCTATTTGTCATAGCTGGACTTCTGGAAAGAACACTTTCTGAATTATTTTGCTTTGATTGCTCTGCTGTTTTTAGCTTTAGGCCTCAACAAACTGGAACTGATAGGCAATGTTCTTCTGGTTTGCCTAGATAGAAGTCTGTGAGCAGGCAAGCCAAGTATATTGTCACAGGGTATGTTTCTGACATTGGTATTGTCATGCTTTGATTTTTCTAGTAATTTTTTTGCACTCTGTACTGCACGTTCAGCTAGTCCATTTGACTGTGGATATTCTGGACTACTAGTAACATGTACGAAGTCCCATTCTCTTTCACATTTCTGAAACAACTGACTGGTAAATTGGGTTCCCTTGTCAGAGATACGTTTCTCTGGACTTCCATAGACTGAAAAATTACATTTCAACTTGGTGATAGCAGTGGATGTTAGGTTAGGTAGTAAATTGATCTCAAACCAGTTTGAATAAGAGTCTGCTAACACTAAGTAATGCTGATTGTTCCACTCAAATATAGCAGTGGCTACAGTTGACCAAGGTAGCTCAGGAACTTGACTTAGCTGAAGTGGTTCTTTTTGCAAATGTGGTTTAGTACTATTGCATACTGAACAAGAAAGTACTTTATCAATCTCTTTTGCTAGAGAAGTCCAAAATACTAGTCCTCTCGTCCTTCTTTTGGTAGCTTTGGAACCTGAGTGACCACAATGTAAAATCTGGTATATCCTTGTTGTAAGGAAGCAGAAACACGCAATTTTAGGGCCGTTGAAAATAATGCTATCTTCCGTCAACATCTCATCTCTTTAAGGAAAATAAGGGTGCACTTCAAGTGGTACACTAGGTTGCTTTGACGGCCATCCAGCATTAATGTAGAGGTTGAGCTTTTGCAAAATTGAATCAGTCTTTGTATGATCTCTCAGCTCATCAAGAATCGTGGTAGAAAAATTATGCACTTCCATGACATCAAATTCTCTGCATCAAGCTGTTCCGTTCTATTTCTGGGTGATCTGGGTAAGGTAGCAGCCAGGTAAAGAAGTTTCCATTTTGTATAGACCATTTTAAAGTTGTACTTTTGCAATTTGAGCATCATTCTTTGTAATCTCGCTAGAACTAAATTCATAAAGTTCTTTAAAATAGTAACTAGAGGTTGATGATCAGTTTCAATCTGTATTTCTCGACCATAGATATAATCATGAAATTTGAAACATGCAAATACTATTGCAAAAAGTTCTTTCTCAATTTGAGCATTTTGCATTTTAGTTTGGATAAATGTTCTAGATGGACAGGCTACTGGTCTGCTTTCTTGAAGAATAAGTGCACCAAGACCAAATTTTGAAGCATCACAGGAAAGAGTGACTGGTTTACTGACATCATAGTATCTTGATGTAGGTGCCGTAGCTATATTCTGCTTAAGGTCTTCAAATGCTCTCTGGTGCTGTTTTAACCAAGACCATGTAACATTTTTGCATGTCAGCTCTCTCAAAGGCACTGTCCACTCACTGAAGTCTGGTATAAACTTGCCTAAATAGTTGACCATACCAAGAAAACGTTGTAGAGTTTGAACATTATCTGGTGCTGTCATCTCAAGAGCGGCTGCTTGCTTCGTTGGATCTGGTCTCAAGCCAATGCTAGTAAACAAATGACCTACATATGTAACTTCTGGTAGTCTGAATTTGCACTTTAGAGGATTGAGCTTCAAGCTCACTACATGTGCTCTGTCTAGAACTCCGTTTAGATTTCTGTCATGCTCTGCTTCACGATTGCCTCCAACCAATAAATTGTAATAAATCATCTACTGTTATGGCACAAGGATAACCTGAAAAAAATTTGCTCCATTGCACGCTGAAAGACTTCACTTGCAGAGTTTATTCCAAATGGCATCATAAGGAATCTATAGTTTCCAAATGGGGTACTGAAAGTAGGCAGTAATGAAGATTTGCGATCAACCATCAGTTGCCAAAATGTGCTTTTTGCAACCAAGACAGAAAAAATAGTTGCATTTGGTATCAGAGCTGCGACCTCTTTGACTGTAAGCATAGGATGATGCAATCTCTTTAATGCTTTGTTTAAATCTCTTGGGTCGATGCTTACTCTGATTTCGTCTGAGCCCTCTTTTTGTTAATGGCTAAGATGGACGACACCCATTCAGTAGGTTCTATAACTGGACAAATTATGCCTTGCTGCACCATTTTATCCAACTGAGCTTTGGCTTTATTCTGTATAACTATCAGAACTTTTCTTGCTGGCCTGACCACCGGACTGACCTTTGAGTCTAACTTCATAGAATACACAACTGGAAGTTTGCCCAACTTGTCATCAAAAACATCACCGTACTCTGAAAAGATAGTATTAGTGAAGCAGGAACTGGGACATGTGCTTATTTGATGAACTTTGGTAAAAGAAAGCAAATTCATTCTCAAACTGTCTCTGAGACCCAGTAGTGACTGCACAGGTCTTCGAATAGTAAGCTGTAACAGTTCTTGGCCAAATAACATGAAAGCTTTACTGAGCCTTCAGCTGGAATTTCTTCACCTCCATAAGCAACAAGTTTTGCACAACTGACAACATTTAGTTGCTCACCAGCTCTCACCTTAGCAAATGTGTCTGCTGACATAACATTACACTTTGAACCAGTATCTACTTTGAGCTTGGTGGATTTACCATTGATCTGGACAGTAAAAAATACTTCATTCTTTGCTAATAAATCTACTGCATCAATCTTTTCACCAATTACCAATAGGCCATCCTCATAGAAAGTAGACTGCAGCCCTACTTGATCGGTTTGCTTTTTTTGAATGACCCTTCTTTATAGCAGTGTGAGGTTTACTTGATTTGCAAAACTTTTGAAAATGGTTCCATTTTTACAGTTGTGGCATTGCTGACCAAATGCTAAGCACTTTTCTCTTTTAGACTCATGGTTGGCACCACAGTTGTGACAGTTAACAGTAAAGCTTGATTTGAGTTTTGCTGATTCATCTTGTACTGCACTGAGCATGCCCTTTTTACTGAGCTAGTCTTAGAACTTGCTGGAAGACTACAGGTTTTATCTGGGGAGCCCGCAGGGGTAGCAGGTGCCATGTGTTTAGGCCTGCTTCTGCTAGTCACATGCTGCATGATGTCTACATTTGCTGTGGAGCCTGCTGAAATCATGCTCTTATCCCTTGCAAGCATATTTGTGTGCCTTTCTGTAACTTTGTGGATTTGACAAATCTCAGTAGCTTTGCTCAGGGTTAAATCACTGTTGCAAAGTAAAATCGTTCTCACTGCAGCTGCACTATTAATACCACACACAAGCCTGTCCTTTATTAGCTTATCTTTTAAATCACCAAACTTGCATGTTTTACCTTTGTTTCTCAGGTCAGTAATATAAGATGCAATATTTCTCCTGGCTTTTGACCTCTTGTGTAAAACAAATGCCTCTGTAAAGTAGCATTAGTCTGGGGGTTGCACATTTCCTTTAATGTGCGTTTCAAACACTCAGGATCTTCTCTTGATTCATCCTGTACAACAATGCGACAATTTTCCCTTTCACCTTCATATCCTGCTGGTGCATATACAAGTGAACGCTCTCTTTCAGTGGCCTCCGACCCAGCTAGGTTTAGCAAAATGAATGCCCTGGTGTGTGCAACTTTGTCAGACTAAGCTGCTTGTTTAAAAATATTGTACTTTTGCTCAAATATTTTTCAGTTCTCTGCAATATTCTGATCAAATACAAGTGGACCTGATCTGCAAAATGCCTCTGCCATATTAACATATTCCAGTGATGGCTTTTACAAGTATGCACGAACGCATGCACACACATACATATGCCAGAAATTTATGCCAATATTTATAACTGTGCCCATTAGCACAACAAGCCTCTGAATAAGTGAACATTGTGAAGTAATGCTCCTGGGCACAGTAATACTCTTGAAATAACTGTTCTGTAAAAAGTCACCTGTCATCAGTGTAAGAAACATTTCAAAATAACTGCACTGTGTGGATACACTGGGCAGAAGAAGCTCAGAGTAAGAAACATTTCAAAGTAACTGTACTTTGCGAATAAACAGTACACAACACACTGAAATTTCTCAGGATGGCTGTACTTTGCCAAATAACTCTGTATAGTGCAAGAAACACTGTAATGGCAGCACTCTGTGAATAGACACACCTAGCACAATAAACTTTTTGAAATGGCTATATTTTGACTGCACTTCACAAAATAGTTACACTTTGCACACCATAACCTCTTCAGAATAAATGCACAGTAATAAAACATACACTGCAAGCACTTTTACACACTTAGAATAATTCTAGTTATGCACTGAATAGCTTCAATCAATGCGAAATAGTAGTTCATGCCAAAACACAGTAATTTACCGAAAAACATGCAGTCGCCTTGCTTTATTTATACTCAGTGTGCCCTTTTTGCCCCTATTTATATTTGTTTTGCTCATTTAATCTCTCTTCATGCCCGTTATACTTTTCTTGTGCTCATCTTAATGCTAAACATGCTAGTTTTACTTCAGACATGTCTGTTTTGAAATTCTGAGGTAATTCCGAACCCCTTATGTACTTTTCTGATAATCGTTTTATCAAATATCTTAATTTCAAACATTATGTTTAATTAATAACATTTTTATGGCATTTGTTTGCTTAATAAACATTTCCGTGCTATTCGTTTACTTAATAATGTGTTCTGTGCCCTTGTAGTGCTCTGTCTTATCTTTTTTATAAAATAAATAGTTTGTGCAAGTTTTCATTACCTTTAGTTCATTTCTAGCCATTTTTTGCACTCGGTCCATTTAGTTTACCTTCACTGTTAACTCTGTACCTCATGGCTGTGGAAGGCAGTCTCTGGTATTCCGGTTCTGACACCATGCCACTCGTCTGGTCAGGATAAAACAGACTAACATTCATGGGTTCTGTTTAAGCAGCTTTATTATATATAAACGCATCAGGATTGAGATTTAGTAATTTTAACTTATAAACAAACTAGCTGTAATGCATATACTTGTTCACCCTCTGGCTCCACTCTCAAAATGGCACTGAAGCTAGCACATGCTTGCTATTTATATGTATGTGCTGTCCTTGGAAATGCTTCTTAAAGGTACAACACAGCACACTATTCTACACCCATTTTTTTTTTTTTCTTAGTGTCTCATTTCAGGCCACCTAATAAAACAATTCTCATATTTACTGAAACTTAAGGTTTTAGCTCCTTAAATATGTCTTCTCTATTTTTATGGAATGCACACACATATTTACAGGTGTACAGAAATATAGGAGTATATCCTAACATCTACTGTCGATACAGTAAGTGCTCTAACAAGAACATAACCCAAAATACTAACACTCGAGTTTAAAAAAAAAATGAGCTCCTTAACACGTGACTGGCCTGAATTCCATAACATCTTATTTCTCTATAGTTTTTCTGTCTGAATATATTCTGCCTGACATAAAAATTGTGTATTGAATAGTACAGTGTCTGCCATACCCGCAAGTACCATTGCACCACACTTCTACATATTGCCTTATTAATAGTAACTGAAGCTAGCATGCTAACTCTTCTTTCTCTTTTAAACAACTGGTAGATTGATTTTTAACTTCCTTACTTGTACCCTCTCCAAAATGGAATTATTTTTATATTCTCATCCTTTCTTCTCTTCTGTTTCTTCTTCAGTTTGTCTAGTCTTCCATTAAGCTGGCAAATCTATTATGGGTACGCAGCTCCACTTCTTGCCACTCTGTACTTCTTCAGTGTTAAACTAATCATAACGTGCCCCTTTTTTTTTTCTTCCACAAACCTCACTACCCTTTTCTGTTTTGTCCTTAGTTGATTCCACTTTCTCCTTTTTATTGTTCTGTTTGTGTATCTTTTTGTTTCTTCCCTCACCATTTCCTCCTCTTCCTTTCATAGGTTCATAAGTTAATAGGTAAGTACTAGGTAAGCTGCCCTTGAGGACAGTTTTAAGCTTAGCCATTCCCTTTTTTGCTTGAATTAACCTGTCCCATTTGGTTAGGGATTGGCCTTACCTATCCCATGGCCGATAATTATATATTACCCCTAATGAGAATAACTTGGATCATACCATGGATAATTTGAGGGGACACATGCATGGGATAAAGCATTTAGGAGCTGATTGTGTCCATTTTAATTTAATTAATTTTTTTTATTTTTACAGCACCACCTTGCCCTTTTCCCTACTTTCACACCATAACTTTTCTCTCTTACTGCATTATTGTCAATTTACTCTTGCTTAAAATCCTTTCTTTTCCTTCCACTTCTGCAGTTTTTTTTTTTTTTTATCTTACCCTCTTCTACCCACCAACACTTTTCTCACAGTTCCTATCTAGTTCAAGCTACCTGTCTTTTCTCACCTCCTTTCAATCCGTAAGGTTTATATTTTCCTCTGAGTTCCACTTGTAAATTATTATCTATTTTTTTAAACATTATATCATATATACACCAGTATGTACTCTAATTTTTCTCAAATGCTGTTATACTGTACTGTTCTGTTGAAACTGCTGTATATGTATTGATTCATAATATTTTTAGTCCACTGTCTAAAATGTACTATATGTTCTTGAAGCTTTTCTCCCCGGGTCTCTGCTGAAAATGGGCTCCCAACCCAGTAAACAAATGTAAAATAAAAATAACTAAGCCAATAAGCACCAGAGGAGAAAGGCAACACAAACCTTGCTGAATAAAATATATAGATTTTATTGCCACTGTTCCGGCTGGAACACAGAAAATAGATCCAAAAGCTGTTCAGCACACAAAATCCAAAACTGTTGAAAGCACAAACGCTATGTCTCCACACCTGCGTTTTCATTTAGGACACTTCTTCAGATGCACTACCTGCATCTACCTAAATAAAATAAATACATTTGTAGTACGGGGGGAGTCCTAGGGTAAATTTTCTGTTTCCCATTCGTAGATCCATGTTGTGCTTGAATATGGACAGAGATGAACTTTGTTTTATGTGGATGGAGAGTCTGTTCCAGAGAAATGGTACTCTGTGAAATATACCTGTCCCTCCCAACTGCTCTATTGATGGTGTAGAAGAGGTTTAGAACCCTAGATGAAGTATTTCTGATGCTTTGTAATTGTTTCCTTCATGCCTATAATCAAATCTAAACTGCCTCAATCCATGACAGATTCTACATTCTTGCTGCCAGTTATTATCATATTGTGACCCATTTCTCCACATTGTTGATCTCATTTTTTGCATTCATTAATTAAATGGCTTCTTTCTACCCAAAAATAAAATTATTTGGCTGCCATACATGCTGTGACACCACTTGCCCTCTCCGTATATAGTGCACCTGGTAAATGTGAAACTGTTTCATGTATGTTTTAAAAAAATCCCTTCCCATTTATCACTCCAAAGTTCTGTATTGTATTTTGTCTTTTTAACGTTGGCATAGTTCACTGGAAGTATTTAACCACACTTTTTTCTGATATATCATCAGTTTTAAATTCTAAATACACTTCTTTGTTAAACTGAATGTTTTGTCCTGTAAAAACCAATGTATTCCAGGGATAAATATGTGTACTTTCAGATGTAGCCATAAATTTCTCCAGCAATGTAAAAGTTTTAAAGATTAAATCACAAAAGTTTTCCCACCCAAGATGTATAAATGATCTTATTCTCTGTGCTTTAAAACCCAAAGGCATGCTTTTTTTTTTGTTTAAAGTAAAATATCTCCCTATGGATAAATCTTTCCTAACTCATGATTCTTATGGTAGATGATCTGGATTTCTTGTAAATCCAGCAGTTTTATAGAATTGGTCAGTGCCCTGCAGCCAGCACAGAAACATAACATTTATACAAAATATTCTGTTTTAATGTAGTGTTTTCCCCCCTTATAAGCACTGCAGTCTACATTTGCCTTGCATCCAATGGTGCTGTGTTCCTGTCCTGTAGCTCTTCAGAAAGTCAGCCTACAGCTTTCCCCAACGAAAGCAGTGATTCCTCATTAGGATCTTCTTTCTGTATTAATGCTACTGGTGCAGCGGTAGCGTTGTTGCCTCACAGCAAGAGGTTCTCCCGTTCGATTCTCGGCTGGAGTGCAGGGAGTGCCTTCTGTGTGGAGTCTGCATGTCCTCCTCGTGGTTGGGTGGGCGTTCGAAAGACATATGTAAATGGGCATGCCTTCGTTGAAGGTTGAACATCGAGCTGGTACCTCGGCATTCATGAAAATCTATTGCCAATCATTAGCGGACCGGGATTCCGCTGGCACGACCCCTAACTGGGAAAAGCCGAAAGACAAACAACAACAGCTCCTGTGTATTTAGTCATCCAGAATGATGATCTGTAATTTGTATTTCCTGCGCTTACTACTCATTGGGAATACCATCACTCTCCTTACTATGCAGTCTGTTCTCTGTTACTACCATACCCAACGTTGCAGTGGAATCATCAACAAGACTTTTGATTCATTTGTCATTATCTGAAGGTATTTCTACATCCATTGTAGGCATTGCCTCAGCCTTCTTGCTCCACTCTACAGTCTACTCACTTTCCACCATTGTGCAATTTCTCCCAGCTACCTGTGTACTAGGAAATATGAATCTTGCATGAAAACAGTAGAGGAATGTCCCCAGTGACTTGTCAAGTTTGCCCTAGTCAATTGAATGTTATTTCGGGTCTCCTCTAACCTGGCCAGCAAAGCGTAAGTAAATAAATTCTTGAATAATGAGTAAATGCCACCTTTTCAGCTGTCTCTGGGAAGCTTGAACCTCTTAGTCCCAAACACTTCTTGGACATTTTTTATGCCTGTAGTTTTGATGGTTTCTGCTTGTTTACTGTTCTGCTACAACATACACATATGCAGTCATTTTTTTCCAAACATTTTATTGATTTTTTTCTCTATTTTTAGTGTGTGATTGATTTTATGGATTCTCAGTTTTAACGGTGATCTGATGAAGCCATGTGGGTGAAAATGCTTTTCTTTTTTGTTTTTTCATATACTTATGATTACAGTTTTTATTTTTATTTTGATAATATTTTTTTCTGTGATTTTTTTTTTATATTGTATCTTTTCTATGGTTGCTATAGGGTGTGATGTTTCCTTGATTCATGTACCTGTTGTCGCACATGCATTCAGTGCCCTGACTTTTTATGTTTCTTTTTAGCTTTCTAGTTTATCACTCCTTTTGGAAGGATCTTGTTGTCACATTGGTGCTAAATAGCCTTTAGTGATGGGAGGTTTGTGACACCTTCTCCCTGTCTGGATACAGACTAGGAGTTAATTACCAGTTCTGCACATCAGTTTATTTGGACATTTTATTTATTTATTTAACATTTGTTTACTGGGGAAGTCCGACTAGGTTTGTTGCCCATTTTCAGCGGAGGCCCAGGGAGAAAAACACCACATACAGACAAGTGCACAGTATAAAAGCACAGATATTATGCAGATAAAAACATTAGTCTAGTACATAGTGTTAATAGCACAGTAATTATACAGAAAATAAAAAGCAAACTATACAATAATGCAGATCATAAAGACAAAGTATACAGTATAATATGTTTCAAACATTTCTCAAGTATTTTAAAAGAAGTGTCTGCCAACATTTTATATGCATTAGAGTAGACGGTTGTAGACAGAGTTGAGTGTGTGCTGATTTGTGGAAATGTTGAGCGTGTTCATCTGGGAAAGGAGCAGGAGCATGACCAGTTTTTATTTAGATGGTTCTTTAGCAGGTTTTTGAATTAGCTTAAGTTGCTGTTGTTTAGAATTCTGTGGGGATGGAGTTCTATACTTTAGGGATGTAATTAGAGTAAAGTGAGTCTCCAAAGCTGTTGCTGTATTTTGTAACTTTTAGTAGTTTTCCGAAGGATATTAGAGTCTTGTTGTTGAGATGGATTTGTACTAGGTTGCGAATGGCTGGGCATTTATCAAGTTGGAATACTATGGAGTGGGACAGGGTAAGCTGGTTTAAGGATAGGAGGTTAGATAGTTCTAGTGATTTGATTTGTTTTATGGTGAGGCGGTGATGGGTTCTGTGGGGTAGATTGGCAGTAAGTCTGACTATATTGTGGTAGCGTGTTTTGAGTTTGTTTAGGTCTGTTTTCCTTAGGTCTGTTAGTATAGGGGAGATGTAGAATAGGGTGAGTAGTAGGTGAGTCCTTGCGATTGCTTGTCTGGAGGAGTTGGTTAGGAAAGACGTAAATCCTGTATAGAGAACCTAACTTAATGTAGGTCTTTTTTATTGTCCGTGATGTGTGCTTGTCAAATTGTAGACTGTTGTCAATTGTGATGCCTAGTAGTTTAGTTTCAAAGGATGGTTCAGTTCAAGTGTTGTTGGATGAGGAGATATTTTGTTGGATGAGGCGATATTAAAATATTTGTTTTGTGACTGCTGTTGGAGAATAGCATTAGCTTGGTTTTATTGGGGTTTAAGATGAACTGATATTTATCTAGGAAAGATTCGATAGCAGTGAAGGATATTTGGGTAAGGTCTTGATGCAGGGGCAAGGAGGGGGTGGAGCAAATGACTGTGGAGTCATCTTCATATTGTATGATGGTAGAAAGGTTAGTTGCAGTGTGGAGGTTATTGGTTAGTACAAAGAAGAGCAGTGGACTTAGAATTGACCCTTGAGGCACCCCTACTGTTACAGGAAGTAAATAAGAGATATAATTTTGCCACTTGATGGCTTGCTGGCAATCTGAGAGGTAGTTTTGGAAACATGCTAAGGTATTTTTAGAGATGTCAAGGGATGCTAGTTCTTGTAGGAGCTGTTCGTGAGACACTGTCAAATGCCTTTGACATGTTTAGAAATATGGAGGAGACCATATGACCATTTTTTTTAAAGTTAATTTACAGTGTTGGTAAAGTGTAGCAGGCTGATGGTGGTACTGTGGCCTGGGCGGAAGTTGGCAGGGAGCTTATTAGTTTGTAGATGGTCCATTAGCTGTGAGTGAACTCATTTCTCTAGAATTTTCAAAAGAGGAGATAGTATGGAAATTGGTCTATAGTTGAAGAGCTCTAATGAAGAGCCCATGCATTGTTCTAAGATGGATCTATTGATTAGAATGGAGACTGGGTAACAGATGACATCAGCTGCTATTTTAAGGTATTCGTTTGGTAGTTTGTCAATGGTAGGAGTTGTAGGTTTTAGCTTGTTCAGTAATTTCTTTATTTTGCATATTTGAATGGGTTTGAGAGTGAGTGAGTATGGGGTGGCTTTGGTTACAGGTTGCGGGCTTTGTAGGGATCTCTCTTTATTTTTTATTAGTGACATAATAAAATTTATGAAAAAGGAGTGAAATTGGGATGATATACTTTCCTCTGAGGTATTGGTATTTGGGGTTGGTATGGAAGTACGACCTGGCTGAATATGTTGTTTGAGTGTTCCCCTGAATTGTTGTGGGATGTTTTGATGTTTGTGCTGCATTGTTGAGTAGTGCTGTTTTTTTATCATTTTTGGTTTGTTTGTTGCAAATATTTCTTAGGTGATGATAGTTGTCAAGGGAGGTTTTTGTTTTGTTAGCCTGATATTGGTACCACAGTTTATCTCTTTGCTGTAGTAGTTTTCTTGTTTCCTTTGTGAGCCATGGGCAGTAGTTTGTTTTTGAACTAATGTGTCTAGTAGAGGCCAGGGAATTTATTATCTCAAGAAATTCATTGTTAAAATATTGGACTGCTGCATCAAATGGGAGATATCTTAGTGGGGACCAGTTACAGTTTTGGAGCAATAGTTTAAAGGCGCCAGTGGAGAAGTTCTTTGTGTTATGTACTTGTTTGTATGACAGCGTTTTTGTTGAAGAGTTACGGTGTCTCAAGATATATATTAGGTGGTGGTGATTAAGACTGTCTGGCAGACAACCTGAGTGATAGAGAAGTGTGGATTTGTTTGTTATGGTCCAGTCAAGAATAGATTTTTGTTGCTGCTTTATGTACTGTAGTGGGTGTTTGTATTAGTTGGGAGAACCCATTTAAGTTTATATAGTTGGAGGGTGTTTCAGAAGTATAGGTTTGCCAATCAGTACTGAAGTCGACAGCTATAATGGTTTCTTGGCTAAAGGCAGTAGATGCCCAGGAGAGTAAGTTTTCTATTACAGATAGGTTGTTATTGGGTGGGATGTATATTGCTAGTAGGATTATTTGTCTATTGTTGATTTTTAGGCTTGAGGCTAGTAGTGCTGTGTTGATGAGGTCTGTGGGGTTAACTTTTAGTAGCTCAAGCTTAAGAGAGCCCTTATATATTATCTTTCCACCTCCAAATTGCTTATTTGTTCTGTCTTGTCTCAGAATGTAATGGTTGGGGGGATAATTTCATTTTTGTTGTTGTTTACATAGGGTTTGAGCCAGGTTTCTGTTAGAATAGCTATCTCTGGATTGTACAGGGAGAAGGTAGCATAGAATTTGTGTATTTTTTGACACACGTTTGAGATTTATGTTTATAAGGAAGAAGTCAGATTTACTTTTGGGTGTGTTGTTAAGTTGTGAGGTATTAGGGTTTTTTGTTATTTGGGGTTTTATTTGTGTATTGATATCATTTAGTTGGGTTTCATTTAAGCCTGGGTTATCATATATGTCTCCACATTGTTGGAGATTTGATTTTTTGGGAGTAGTTGGGCTGAAGCATTTAGTCAGTGTTTGGGATTGTTTCAGTGATATGGGTGGTGATGAAGGCAGATGACAATGTCTGTATGTGAATGGTGCAGTTGTAGATTTTAGGTGTAATTGTAAGGTCTGGAATTTGTGTTAGTGGAGAATTTGTGGATGGGAGGGTGGGGGATTTTATGTAGCTAATTGAAAGGTTGTGAGGTGTGGTTAAAATAAAGGCTATAGTTAGAACAGAGATTATTATGCAAGTGATTAGCATGTTTGAATTAGGAGTCTGATGCAGTGCAGTGGGTGTAATGGAAGTTTTATATGTGAGGAATAAGAGTAGTGTATGTGTGGCAGTGTGTGTGGAGATTGAGGTGGGATCAGTGGATGGGTGGGGTTGAGAAGCGATGTGATGTAATGAAGGTGTGGTTGTGTAAGACTGGATGATGAGTTATGGTGGGTGTGGAGAGGTTAGTGTAAATGTAATTGATGTGGGGGTGGTAAGGAATGGGGGTAGGATAGAGAAGCGCAGTGAGCCCGAGCCTAGCGACTTTGTTTTATTAGTACTCTCTCAGTTTCTTATTTTAGTTTGGATTGGAAAAATTACTTGTGTTAGTTACATCAGGCTACCTTTTAGGCACGGGCTAGGTTCATTACTATGTATGAAGTTGTCGGTCATTATTTATGATCCTTAGTATGTTTATGTATGTATTAGTTTTCCATAGGTTAAAGCTGTTATTGAAAAGTTGATCCTATGAAGTCTAATTGGTGGTACTTCTCATAAATTAAAGCTGAGCTGTTCCACTGACTAAGTCTGTTTGAGGTTGTTTCTTCAGTAGAGAAGAATTAACATCTGAAGTTTTGGACTTATTTACTGTTGGCCTAATTTTGTAATGGTTAAGTGTTTTTTTCATTGTTCAGAAATAAGGAAGTGAAGTCAGTTCTGTACCGCAACACTGGAGACAGCTATATCTTTGCATCTCTGTTGTGGTTTTAGTACCAAACAGTCAGATGTACATCATTTACTAGGAAAGCATGATGGTAGCCATTTTGTTGAAGTGAGAATGGACTGTTTTATCAGAAACTTTGCAGTGCTAACAGAGGGATCATGGAACAGGAGTAAGGGAATTCTTCCTCTTAGAGGTAGTATAGTTGTTTTTCAGCACTGTTTAGTACAGTACAACGACACAACTATGGAAGAGAGTCTTTACCTAAAATTTCATAACAATCTTATTACTAGAGTAAATCAGCAAACTAGAATTACAGTAGCTGCTATTGGTAACATTTTAGATCCTTATTCCTTCTCTTCCACAGCAGTCTTATCATACCTTCAGGGTAAGGTACCATAGGTCTTGTTAAACAGTACCATCCCATAGTTGCCACTTAGAGGTAGTTGTGGTCCTGAAACTCTGTTTCTGTTCAGTATCCTCTTTTGCATCCCTTTAACCTCTTGCATTAATTGTATCACCTGGTGTATCTGGAGTGGTACATCCTTCTTCCAGTGTCTCATAATAGTTTTCTTTGCAACCAAAATAATTAAATATAGCATCTCCTTCTTAGGGGAATTCTCATTTAGACCAGTGTCGTAGTTTAGCAAAAAACAATATACTTTGTGTATAATCTGGTCCGCAGATTCTCATCATTAATGTTTTTAGCTGTGTCTTAAATCCATGTAGTCTTGGACAGTCCCAAATATATATATATATATATATATATATATATATATATATATAGATAGATATATTTATATATATATATATATATATATATATATATATATATATATATACATATATATGTTCCCACTCTGCCTTCTGCGACTAGAAGCACCTCCAACAGTTCCTCACTGCTGAAAAACTTTAAGCAGGATGGGGTGTAAAAATATTGTGGAGGCATGTCTGGGTGCGAGAGCTCATGCTTTCCATTGTGCCTCTGAGATTACTATATTTAATGTTCTCTCACAGGTTACCCTTGTATCATGGGCTAGTCATGTGACTTCCTCCGTTAATGTCTTTAAACCCTGCTAATTAATACTTTCAGGTTGAGTGCCATAGATCTTGACTCAGTCTAGAACCTTATTAATTCTGGCATTTCTTCTAAGGATCCTGCAGTCTTCTGTCTTTATTTTCTATATCTGACTTGTGATAAGGCAGATAAAACTTGTTGGGTAGGTTGAAATAGGTTTTTGTTTCTTCACATTTTATTATATTGCAGTCTTTAACCATCTGTTTCCAGCATCTTTGTTCCACTGAAAACAAGGCCCATTTTCTGCTTACATTTTCCTCCACACTTTTCTACCTCTTTGAGCAAGAAATATGGACAAAGCCATAAATAATGGGGGGGGGGACAAAGGCCCCAAAATAGGGAAAATTTTAAGTACTGCTCTTAAAATTGTAGAAAGTTGATAGAATAACAGGTTTCGCATTATCTTGAATTTTCTAAAGGATATGAAGTCTGAAACTTAAATGTCTGTCTATATTCTCCGACTTTAATCCTCATCAGTTTGCAAAAGATTACCCAGTAAAACAAACTTTTATGAGAAATAGTCCAAGAATATGAAGGAAATATTTGGATATCCTGTGAAAATCTGAACAGTTGAGACTAAGGTATGTCCTCTTCCCATATCTGTCTTCTAGGTGGTCTATTTTGAATCCTATTGAGAGCAGTTCAATCCTCCATGGACAGTAACAATTGCAGGCTAGGTGTTTCTTTACCAGCTGTAATACATATCGACTCAAGTGGCTGTCTTTTTTTTGTATTTGTAGCCTGTTCCCAAAAACCTACTTTCTTTTGTTTATTTGTGCTACCTGGGAAATTGATTTCCAGTTGTTTACACATGGAGGAGTGGAGTCTAGCTTGCAAGAGGTAAACTAATCTCGATTATGAGGTCTCAAAGTACTTCCTCAGGTTGGATTGTCTAAAGCCTCCCTGCTCCACTGACAGCATCATTTTTTCACACTCTTGGTCTCTGCTTTCCTTAAATTAACTTCTTATCTTCCTTCTCTATTTCATTCCATATACTCTCTTCCAGTTTGTAAAGGTAGGATTGATCTACATACAGCACAAGTGAGCAATAAACATTTCTATCACTTGTATTTTGTCATCCAGATCTAGGAGTAGAAGTACTGCATCTTTTATTTTCCTGACCATTTATCTTCACCTCTATCCACACCTCTTTTGCTGCCAGGGAAATCCATATCCCTAAATATTTGAGTTTATTGAGCCTAATACGTAGGGAAATTTATACACTAATAACTTTGCAAAAAATGCTGTCTTTTGAGGGTTACCATTCCACATAAATCCATGGATAAGGTAGGTTTGGATTCTAGTCACCACAGGTTCAATATATAGGGTGAACAGGAGTGGGGACAGGGAACAACCCTGCCTGGTACTGATACCCTCATGTTTGGTTCATTACCAGTTTTAAACCTAAGGCTCTACACTCTTAGATTTTGTTTGTTTAATGGCATAAAAATGCTTCTCTTGATTCTTGTATGTTAAGACTAGTCACATTCCAAGAAAACTCTGTCTGCCACGACTGTTAACCTTTTCTCTTTCTGCCACAACTTTGACAAGAGTTTATCTTTGGGGGCAGATAATTATAATGTTACTATTTTTTGGAGTAGAAGTTCTTTTTCTCAGTGTAGCAGGGTATACACTCTGTGGGCCTCTCATAGCATGTGTCAGTCTGGCAGCTCATCTGTGTTTGCATAAAGAAACAGCAGCCTGACCCGTACATTTTTTTCAGGTACTTCCATTAAGTACAAGTTTTCATACTAAGCCCCATCTTCTACATCAGTAAGTTTCGCCAGAATATATTTGTGTTTTGCCTTCTATTCTGCCACCATACTTCTGATGTTTGCTTCATCTTTTCAAAGTTTAGTGATGTCAACTGAATGTGCATGGAGGACCTCTTCCATCACAGTGTCACTTTTTGTTTGTTTTAACATATTCTTTCAGACAGTCCCTTATTTTTGTAAGCTGTACAAACATTTGGTCCATTTTTTCTTCAGTCTGCTCGGCTTAGAATTTGCAGCTGCCTTCATTTCTCATCTCTCTTTTTTTTTTTTTTTTTTGCTTTACCTGGCTCCTTCCTCGACAGTTTTTCTTGGTTTCTTGTACTATCAAATTTTTTTCAGCTCACTTACTTTTTGTTTTTATTTTTATTCTTTTGAAGAGGGAGCAAAATTGTGTGTATTCAACACGGCTGCAGAGTGCAGACTAAAGTTCAGAGGTAATCTATTATTTAGAAATGTATAGAAAAAGAGGCAGCCTGTCCTTTTGCAAAAATACTGTTTTTATTATTTAATTTTAGTTGATTTTTTTTTAAATTTTGGTTAAATTCAGTGGTGTGGCTCACTAGCTCCTCTTTGACTAAAATGATCACTGTCAAAAAAAAATCAATCAGTGTTTAGTAATGCACCCTTTTATAGCACGGGTGTGTGGTCATATGCCCCTTCCGCCTCTCAAATTAAGATCCAGGACATGAACTCTCCCATGCAGATCCACTGCTTTTTCAGATTTTCCTTTTACTTCAATAACATTTTTAGATCTTCCCACTGAGAAGTGGGGTCCACAGGTTTTAAGAACCAACAGTTAACAGGATATTGCCCCCATTACATTGATATTTATTTATCTTTTGTGGACTGAGTTAGTACTTCTAGCCCAGGAGCCTGTTTTTCGGAGAGAATCAAGGTGATATTCGTTATGACTAGGGGAAATTTTGCCAAAGTACAGAGAAACCTCCTGTACTGTCTTTGCAGATATCCATACATCCATCATAGGCATTATCTTAACTACCATGGGATCGTTTACATCCTCTTCCTGAGCTGGTGGTAGCACAGGTAGGACCTTAGTTTAACATGTCATCCAAAAAGCAACATACTCAAGAGTGCAACACCATGTTAGGATATTGCCTACACCACTGTCCTATCTGAAAAAAAATCCAAAAGATCTAAATAGCCTCCAGTATCACTACATTCCAATTGTACTACTCTCTGTCCTCCAACAAGGCTCAGATGTTGTTTCCTGACTTAGATAACTCTCGTACACTAGATACTTGAGGTATGTCTCGAGAAGATATACTTAGGTGCTGAAGAAACTTTGGCTTTTTTTAAAGGATTACACATAGTGTTTATGGTCTATGACAGCAAAACCCATAGCATTTTTTTTTTATTTTTTTTTTAGAATTCATCTTTCATATGACTCCAATGATACCTGTTCCAAATCTCAGGTCTGCAAAATGTAGTTATCTCTGTACTTCGTGACCATGCAGTCACTTAACTGGAAAAAGAAGTCCTAATAATACACAAACCCACAATAATTTGTCCACCAGAATGATTTGCATAACTAGGACAACTTAGGCATGCTGAATAAATCAGCCAAATGGAAGATCAGCCCTTCTGACTAATTAACATATCCAGCTCTAATACAAATAGATCTTTCACTGACTCCCTTTTGGCCATCATAAGAATGCCTAGTGCCATGTGATGTGATGGACACAGGTGGGTTGTGTGTGCACTGAATTTGGATTAACTCTCATCAACACCAGCCCCCAAACTGGTATAGTACCTTTAGCAAAAATGGAACCCGCCATTTCATACTCTACTTGTTTGAACAATAGAGGAAAGTGTGCTTGCGTGTGTGTGTGTGTGTGTGTGTGTGTGTGTGTGTGTGTGTGTGTGTGTGTGTGTGTGTGTGTGTATACCCTTCACACTTCTAACTATCAACATCTTGAACTACAGAAACAGCAGAAAGTAACTGCAAATGCAAACCAATACAGAAAGAAGTGGTTCAGGCACAACAGAAAACAGCTCACAGTTAATTTATTAAAATAAAAGTTCTACACAAGCGCTTTTGCCCTGCCACAATGCAGGGCTTTATCAAGTGACTAAAACACACAGCATCCCAGTCTCTTGAATACCCTATTTCTTAAAAAAGGCGCCAAAGCATCTTAAAGGTACATGGACTGAAAATTAAATAATTGAAAAACAGTTCACGTTTTTCCCTTCAATGTAAAAAAACTCTACAAAAACTAAAAAAAACATAAAACTTTGCTTAGATATTAACATGAGATTACAATATGTTCCTATTTTAAAGTTTACTGGCCTTCTTTATTAAATATGGCTTAACAGATATCTGGTCATTCAGACCTGAGGGGTTCATGGCATCAAGTTTCACCTGCCAGTGGGTTTCCCTACAACTGAACCAGTTCTCCCAGTCACCCCCCCTGGGGTCCATATAGACCTGCTCCAAAATTCCAAATAAAAATCCTGTGTGGGTAGGCTGTAAAGAAAGGTGCTTGTAAAAGGCATTATTCAAGTTCTTCTTCTTAATATTGTAAGTGTGTTCGTATATACGCTTTCCCAATGTTCTTTCAGATTTCTCCACGTAGAAACTGGGACAGTCTTTACATAAAGCCAAATAAAAAAGGGGCTTTACATAAAGCCAAAAAAAAGGGGATCCAGTGTCTGTCAGCCTGGGATGACATGCTCAACAAGCCACGTTGCTTCGCTAGGGACAGCTTGCACCTGTCACCCTTAGGCTTTCGTATACTGGCCAAGGCTCTTGCCACCCCCACAGTGCCTTTTTTAGGAAAGGCTCAAAGGACAAACCCACCTCCATAGACAACCCAAGGATAAAAAAACTAAAGGTAATGCTACTCAATGCCAGAAGTCTAAACCTCAAGATGCAAGCACTCGAGGCTCTCCTCAGTATGGAGAAAATCGATGTATGTGCAGTAACAGAAACCTGGTTCAAGGCTCCTGAGAGCACCCCAGCACTACCAGGTTATAACTCATACCATGCGTTTCGGCCCCAAAACTCGGACCGAAGCACAAAAGGAGGGGGAGTATCTATATTCATCAAAGATACCTACACCTCCAGGTTAGTGGCACTGCACGAAGCATCGGAAACTATCCATGTGCAACTAACAGCGGGCAAAACTGCCTTTCAGTTTGTAGCCTGCTACAGAACATCCTCCCTATTACAGGAACCCCACTTGGCATTCCTGAGAACACTGGAGAATATGAAGGTCTCTCCAAACACTATGTTATTGGGTGACTTTAACTACCCAAGCATTGACTGGGAAAACTACTCAAGCCCAAACACCCTCGCCCAACGGTTCCTTGAATTTATAAACTCTAACGCAATGGAACAACTGGTCACCACTCCCACAAGAGGGAATAACATATTGGACCTGGTCATCACCAACATGGGGACTCTGTTCCACACCAGAGGTAAACTCCTCATTGGTAAGATCAGACCATAAACAAATTTCCCTGGCCATCCATATCCCGTCCCCACCCCCAGCCAAGGAAATCACTGTAAAGAATTTCTCAAAAGCTAACTTTGCACTTCACAAGACTTAGGTGGAATCCTTCAAAGCCCCTGGGCCAAAGGATAATACAGCCCAATCCGCAGGATCCTTTACAAATGCATTCTATGAGCACCTGCAGGAATGCATGGATCGTGCTATCCCAAATAAAACCAAGACTCACTCCTCCAAAAACAGGAGACTGGTCTGGTGGACCCCGGCCATAAATAAGCTATACAACAGAAGGAGGAAGCTACTACATGACAGAGCAAAATCCCAAAAAGGGAAGGCATCTCTGATCAGTATTAGCAAGAAACTTCGATCCCTCATAAAATCATCAAAGGCCAGCTTCGAAAGAAAAATTGCCCTAGACACTAAAGATAATCACAAGGCCTTCTTTAGTTATGTCAGGAACATGGGCGGAAACTCCCAGATATGCTCTGAATTGTTGCATAACGGCACAAAATATACCAAACCTACAGACATAGCCAACATCCTGGCAGACAGGTTCAGTGCAAACCCCCCCCCTTCCCCCCAAAGGAGCAAATGCCTATCCCAACTGAATGTAACCTCCCTGACATCACAGATGCACAGGTGAAAGCTGCCCTCTCCAAAGCAAAAAACACAGCATCTATGGGACCGGACGGTGTCCCAGGCTGTGTCTTACACGAGATCCAAGAAGAACTGAACCCTCACATTAAGTCACTGTTCAAACTTAGCCTTACTACAGGATATGTACCCAAAGAATGGCATACAACTACAGTGGTCCCATTCCACAAAGGTGGTGCCACCACGGACCCCGGAAACTATCGCCCCATAAGCCTGACTAGTCTGGTCTGTAAAGCTATGGAGCGTATTATCATGGAACTCATAAACAAAGACATTGGGAGCCTCCAGACACTGGACCCTACCCAATTCGGCTTTGTTAAGGGCAGATCTTGCCTCTTAAACCTAGTTGATTTCTTTGAAACAGTTACCAAAGCCATAGATGAGGGCAAGGTAGTCCACACAGACTACCTGGACCTCGCAAAAGCCTTCGACACAATACCCCACTCGGGCATCATAAATAAGCTTACCAGCTTAAATATCAACCCCTATATCACAAGATGGGTTGCAAACTGGCTCAGAGATAGAACTCACATGGTCAGAATCGCAGGTGCCATGTCCGAATCCAAACCAGTTACAAGTGGCGTCCCACAGGGTTCAGTTCTGGGACCTCTCTTGTTCGGTATATACTTCTCTGAGGTTCAGGCTAACACGGGGGGATTATGGCTGACCAAGTTCGCAGATGACTGCAAACTGGGGGCTATAATCGAATCTCCAGCTGACACAAGCATCCCCCAAAAGGGTCTCACAGAGACAGATGCTTGGTGCCAGAGCCACGGCCTCAAGCTAAATGCTAAAAAGTGCATAGTCATCCCCTTTGGGAAAAACAAGGTGCCCGCAAATTACCACATAGGTGGTAATCCATTAAGTACGGAAGAAGTAATTAGAGATTTGGAGACCAACGTAGATGGTAATCTCTCCTTTGATAATCACGTTGCCAGAGTGGTTAGAAAGATCTTCTATATAGTCCACCTTATCACGAAAGGGTTCGCATCTAGATCAAGAGAGGTCATTGTGCCCCTCTACTCGTCACTCATCAGGCCCATAATTGAATACAATGTACCTTACCCGACACCTGCAGCAACTGGAGAGACCCCAAAAGTACCTCACTAAGAGGATCATGGGATACAAACAGATGTCCTGTACAACTCGACTAAAGGCACTCCAACTCTACTCAGTTGCTTACCGCTTACTCAGAGGCGATTTATGCCTGACGTACAAAACCATGTCAAACCCAGAATTAGTGGACATGCTCCACCTCAAAAAATCCAAGTCCCTTAGAGCTACACGCTCCAGGGACCTAAACCTCAGCGCAAAAATAAATAGGACATGCTGGAGGGACAGATTCATTTCCCAGAGGCTCCCCTCACTCCGGAATAGAATCCCAATTCATGTTAGACATAGCCCCTCACTGACACTCTTCAAGCGAAATCTGGACACGTGGATGGCAAATCGCAAATTCACCCCTGGGTTCTCTTCTGTGTCCCTGCTAGACAGAGGCACAGTAAACTAATCTTAAAAGGGTACCTTCTGTGACCTACTTTACAGAGGCACAGTAGGCTAATCTAATAGGGAGGTGGAAGCCAAATATACTCTGGCTAGGCTTATAAATGCCCTAGGACAGATAGCCTAGTATCTACCTATGAACCTATAAACTATACCCTTAGTCATACAGTTACCCCTCCTAAAGTGTATTGCACGCTTCACGTTATTGTCCAGCACTATCTGTTCTTTCCCAGTAATATATCTGCACTACCCACGTCTCCCACATTTTCTAGTTCCAAGCCCTCCCTAATGTTTTGTCTAATTCTTATTTCTTTCAAAAACCTTTTTCAAATTAGTGCCCATCTTAAAAACAAATTTGGGACTTTCACCAATTTTTTGCACAATATCTTGGTTACATTTTAACATTTTCCAATTGTCCTTAATCAAGTCCTTGATTTCCTGTGAAGCATAATTATATTGAGTAACGAACGCCCTTGTAAAATGTTCATTGTCACCCCTATTACATGAAAGAGCTTGCTGAGTTTCACCTAGTAAGGGCACATATTTGACACCCCACCCCTCAATGACTTCTAACGCTACCTCCTCATTTAAACTTACAGGATACCCACTGTCATTAAATAGTTTAGGAATCAATTCTATTTCATCCAAGAAGTCAGTTCTTTCCAAGGTCATTCTAGCTGCCCTGACTATCTGACCTTTCACAATACTTCTCTTTTGTTTCCAAGGGTGCGCACTGGTGTAGGGGAGGTAAGAATTACTAAATGTAGTTTTTCTATGTATCTTAGATTTTAACTGTCCTTCAGTCTTGTCCACACTCGCATCCAAATAATCAATCCCGGTCTTGTCATATTTGTATGTAAATCTTAGGAAATTTGTAGTGGTGTTCAAATACTCTATAAAATGGTCTAAAGTGTCTTCAGGTGCTTCCCATATAACAAAAATATCATCCATAAAATGCCAATATAATCTGATATGTTTCCAGTAATCATTATTAAACCCACACAAAGTTCCCATTTCAAAAGGACTAGATTGACGTATATGGGGGCACAAGCTGCCCCCATAGCTACACCTCTAATCCGTTTGAAGGTCTTCCTCTAAAAATAGATGTAATTATTCTCTAATACCATCCTCATGAGTTCAACTAGTACATACACCTCTAGTTGAGTAGGGAACTTTTGTCATTAAGAACTGCATAAAAAAACTCCAGTCTTTAAAAACAAATCGACTACATCAATGGTTAAAAAACACATTTCTCCTACACAAGTTTCAGGGGTTAAGCTCCACAAAAAATCCCAAGAATCTTTTAGCAAGTGTGGGTACCCATCTACAGTGTGTTTAAGTGAATGGTCTAAAAATGTTGCTATAGAGTAAGTTTTAGACCCTTCTCTGGAAACAATAGGTCTATAGGTTGGGTTGGTGGAACTCTTTATGTATCTTGGGAATACCGAAAAATGAAGCTAGTCTTGGCTTCTTAATCTGCAGTATTCCACCTGTTTTCTGGCCAAGCCTATTTTCTAATATAAATTATTCTATTGCCAAATCCAACTTCCTATAAGAAATGTTAATTTTGTTAGTAGAAACTGGCACAAAGACATTGGTGTCATTCAAAATTTCTAGCATCATCCTTGAATAATCAGTGGCATTGACCAGAACCATACCACCCCCCGTCCGGTTTTGTAATACGGGTCTCTTTATTACTTATCAGTTCGTCCATTACCTGCTTCTCCCTTATGGTTAAATCGTGTTTATATCCACACCTCCTCCTAAAGTTCTTGTCTATGCTCAACGCATAAATATCAGATGCACATACTGGTTCAAAAACTTGTAGTGCAGGGTGTAAAGGTGGATTATATATACTTGCCTGCTTAAAGATGATGTCACCCCTATTGTTTTGCTGGTCAAATAGTAAAGCAAGATTTAGCTTTCTAATAAATAATTTTAACTCAATGAGGGCATCACAGTCCTCAAATCCAGCTGAAGGAACACATTTAAAACCCTTTTCAAAAAGTTGAAAATGCTTTAATTTGATTTCATTTCCACTCAAATTAAAAATCTTAAAACCATTAAGAGAAAGGGTCACTCTGTCTTCACCAACCACTATACCTTCCCCTTCTTTTTGGTCTTCAGTTGATTCTTCCCTTTCCCCTTGCCTGTAGAAAAATCCTGTTCATTCACATCCTCTTCACCCCCCCCCCCATCAGAATGTGCAATAAAGTCTAAACCAACTTTTGGGTCCAAAGGGTTCAGTGTTTTAGGCCCAATGTACTCAATGACTGCCACGTGTGTTATCAATTTCACTTAGGGCCTGCACATTACCACCATCACTAGGTGTTCCCTCACTTGGGTTGTTGTTTAACTGAATGAACCCATTTATGCTACCAACATTTGTAGTTTCGTACACATTTTTCCTACTAAACCTCCCTTTAAATAAGTAGGCCCTATTGTCCTTGTATTGCTTTAAATCCCCGATTAACTTTTTTTGGTTTTCTTAAAATAACCTCCTCACATTTTCTATCAACACGTACAAAACAATGTTCATAAACATCCTTGTGAAATTCAAACAGTAAATCATCTCTGATGGCCTTATTTAACCTTTCCGCTTCTCTTAATAAGAACTCCACTTTCTTTTTAGCATATTTTAACATTAAGGCCATCATCCTAAAACCACATTCACCAAAAATTTGATTAAACTCTTGAATCATAACATTGTCATATAAAAACCATTTTGGGTATTTACATACACGCAGCCCCTGTGGGACTATATGCTTGTTTAAACATTCCTCCAAATAAGCAATGCCTAAATTTACATTTTTTATTTTAAATAATTTGTCCTCTAAGTCTCTTATTCCTGCCTTTAATGAAGCCATTGCAACAGAATGTCCATGATTTACAGAGACAGTCTTGGGTTCCAAGTTTCCACAAAATACATTTACTTTGCTCTTAAACGTTTCAACCCGATCGTTTAAATTGTCAAAACCTACTACTTTTAAAATAGGTTCATGAACAGAGTAAACTGAAGCATTAACAGTACCTAAATGTTGAATTGAAAAAGTTCCTTGATTATCTGTATTATGTGCTTCAATTCGCACTCTGTTAGGTGAAATAGGGCTCGTTCTCCTTCTTCCAGTGTTAATTTCCACACTAGAGGCCGTAGTAAATAGTGACTGACTTCCAAAGCCAGCCTGGGTTGAAGAAACAAATTCATGGGGCAAGCGGTTGCTTGTTTTGTGGACGCCTCCTTTCTCTTGTGCGTCAACCCGATTGGTTGTTTCTCCGTTGGCCTGCCCACAAGGGAGTGTGCTGCTCCTTTGTGTTAAATGCTCCATTAAATGAGAGAAGTCAGCTTTCAGACTTCTCATTTCAGTATTGAGACAAGAAATAGCAGAAAGCACATTACTCTGCTGTGAACTCAAATTAGAAAGGTCCGATTGACCTGTTCCTTCCTCAACTCCATAACACAGTCCATCCTCTGTGTATAGTGTAGCCATATCCAGCAGGCCCAGTTCCACTCAAAAACAACTAAGAACCACAGAAACAGCAGAAAGTAACCACAAATGTAAACCAATACAGAAAGAAATGGTTCGGGCACACCAGAAAACGGCTCACAGTTAATTTATTAAAATAAAAGTTCCACACAAGCACTTTCGCCCTGCCACAATGTAAGGCTTTATCAAGTGAATAAAACACACACCATCCCAGTCTCTTAAGTACCCTATTTCTTAAAAAGGTGCCAAAGCATCTTAAAGGTACATGGACTGAAAAATTAAATAATTGAAAAACAGTTCATAGTTTTCCCTTCAATGTAAAAAAAAACTACAACAACTAAAAAAACATAAAACATTGCTTAGATATTAATATGAGATTACAATATGTCCCTATTTTAAACTTTACTGGTCTTCTTTATTAAATATGGCTTAATAGAAATGTGGTCATTCAGACCTGTGGGTTCACGGCATTAAGTTTCACCTGCCAGTGGGTTTCCCTACAACTGAGCCAGTTCTCCCAGTCACCCCCCAGGGTCTATACAGACCTGCTCCAAAATTCCACACACACACACACACAGTTCACCATCTGGGTGAAAAGCTTTCGCTGCCTTATTTGTTGCAAGGAGGTTTGGAAAACAGATTATTCTTTCTCCTCTCCTCACACTCTGATGTGACTACCCCTCTCCTTGCACTCTGATATGACTACACCTTGCCTCCATTTTCAATGCTTCTGTGGTGGCTACTTAAAGTAAAGCAACACAACATCTTTCTTAATGTCTGCATTGTTTTTGTTCAGAAAACCTTTTTTTCTCTTTTATTTGAAAAGCAAATAAGTCCCACAGCACATTTTATATAGGATGAAACCAGCGATGCTGTCAAAACAGAGTTGCCACCTGAAGAAAAACAAACATGCTTTCATGAGGACATCACAGGAGATATATAATCACCCCTTAAAGATACACCAGTGTTTCAGTTCAGTGGATTTACAGTGCATAATATCCCTTTACTTAATTCTGGGCCAATATCCTGGTATCATCCTGTGAAGAAGATGACCTTTAGGATATACAAGCATTCCATCTCAGTGGCCTTTGAATGCAGAATGACCCTTTGCTTATTTTAACAGGTCTTTATTAATGATTTTATTTACCCTGGCCATTCTTCTCCCTTGGCTGTAGCACTTGTAAAAGTCCTTACTGACTCAACAACAAGACAAAGTGCTGCATCCCATTCTCAAGATTCTAGACATGTTGGACTTCCAAGATGGCTGCAGACTGAGCAGCATCCTAACTTCAGCTCTCCTAGTGTGAAACGGAAACAGAGAAAAAGGAGTACCACTGAAACCCTTTTTTTTTTTTGGTAAAATTCAGTAGAAAATACACAGCCTGGATGCCAGCAAATAAGAAATTTGGAAAACCTGAAATGAAATCAACTAGAAAAGGTAAAGAGAAAACATTGCCTGGAAAGAATCTACAGCTGTTTAGCAAAAATCAATTCAGGTTTCAACTTTGGTTCAAGAGATGGCTTCCAGCAATTTATTAAAAAAAATAAATCAAATGTACTCAGAAGTGACTAAAATAAATGAAACATTGAAGAAATTTATCAATTCAAACAACAAAAGGCTGTAGAAAATAGAAGATGAACTGATAAAACAAAAAATAAGAGGTTGACATGAAGAAAAAACTGGCTGAACATGAGATTTCTCAAGAACTACTGTTTAGAAAATAGTGTAGTCCGATGACAGCGTGCACAGAGAAAACCTGAGATTTTCTGCTGTACCAGAGAAATTGGAAGGAACAGAATGTATTAATTTTATGAAAGCACAAATAAGCAACTGGATTGGTGTTCCACAGCAGAATTTGTTAGTTGAAAGGACACCTGGAGTGTATACTCTGAACCTGGCCAAGAGAAAGCAGTAACGACCTGTATTGTTAAAGGTGAAATCATACCAGCAGAAAGAGATGATCCTGACAAAATTGTTTGATGGGCAAAGTGTTACAAATTGGACATATCAGACTGCTTGTAAAAAATAATTTTTCACTGTACACCAGGCAGAGGAGAAGCAAGTATATCCCAGCAATTAGGGGGTGTTGAGAGTCAGGTGTGAGATTTAAGCTGCAGAATCCAGCTGTCTTCAGAGTGTTTTTCCCTGGAGTATCAAAGTAATTTTTTGATGCAGAACAGGCTATGGAGGAAAAAGTGAGTCAGTAAACAGAAAGGGACTCTGCTTCTCATTTTTATGATGGTAAGGTTCAGATAGAGACTTTGCCAGTGAAATTTTTTCCAATGTTCCAATGGAAAATGCTTGTGAGAATAAAACACAGGAGTTATCTAGAAGAATCAGCAGTACCTTGGGCTTGAAACAGAGTCTTGTGTTGGAAGATGGTGATGAACAGGAAGAAGACCAGCAACTCTGAAATTGGTGAATAACTGTAAGACTGTAAAGCATCATATTACATTCATGAAATATGTTTTTTCAAGAAAAGGTGGCTGAAAAACACTGGACTTTTCTTGAATTTTTTTAAACTTGTGGGTTGACTGTGAAGCATTATCCTTCCATCCACAACCCCTTTTTCTTATTTTTGCACATGGGATCGGGTGTCACTCCTGCTGTATACTCCATTTTATATCAATAGTATTTATAAGGACACTAAAAAGGGGAAAACTAACTGTAAGTAAAACATTTTTTGTTCTTATTAGTATTTATATAAAACATGTCATGATAGCAACTGCATAATGTATGCATACAAGCAGTTTAGTGTAGTCCTGGGTATTTTAAATGTGAGGGGAGTCTTTTCAGTGAATATTGTATGTGTCAAAGTTATTAAAGTAAACAAAAACATTTTTTAGTTGCAAGAAATACAGGTTTTATAGTATAATGAGAAAAACAGCTGGACAAAAGCAAGTATAATATTCATAATGATAAAAAATATGAAAATGCTAAGCATCTCAAAATGGCAGAGAAATTAGCTTGTTTGTTTTCCTCTGGCAAATATTCAGTGGGGTCCAGGTGTCTGCAGCTGAGGGCAGCTGTGATTTCTTTTCTGAGTGAAATTTACAAAGACTCATTGCTGAGTATATTTTCATGGAGACAAGCTGTCTACAGCTGCATGCAGTTAATTTTGAGATTTATGAGTATTCCTTGCTGAAGGAAATGCAAAGTTTAAAGGTGCAGTGGTAAGCAGGTCAGAGAAGAAAATTGAGTTTGCAATTATGAGAACTGAATAAGAGTTAACCTCTCTAGCAACCTTAATACTTTCATGCAACTAATAGAACAGTGCACAATTTAGTTTTATTTAAAGATAGCCAGTGCACTTTTCTTAAGGCTAAAAGTTAATGTTTTCTGAAAGCACACAAAGTGTTTTTCATATTTGAGAGGGGAAGAGGGATAAGAAAAGAACTGAAAGCAAAAGTAGAAAAATGGGCTGTAGCATGCGTAACCTTAATTTTAGGGTAGATAATGCCTGTTGGTGCAGCTTTCAGTTTGCGGCAAGTGTTCCCTTCTGGAGGGTTAAACTTCATGTTTTGAAGATGTACATAGTTTTGTGTGTTTGTTCCAAGTTATTGTGGAGGGTGGTGTTTTGTATTTATTTTTTGAGGGTTTTCATTAAAACAAAAATTCTTGAAAAATGTGACATAGGTTCAAATGGAGATGAGAAGAAAGAACTGTACAAAAGATCAACCTGCCAAACATTAGTATATGCATGTAACAGAAAAGCTGGAAATACATATTAAAAAACTGTCATGTATAATAGGTGGGAACAGTAGCTTTTTATCAGGATGGCTATGCTGTGGATATTATGCTGGAACATGAATGGCATTATGGGTAATAATAAAAAGGAAAGAGTACTGTAGAGTATTGTAGAATAAAGGGAACAAGAGGAGAAGCAAATGCAGAGTGCTAAAGAGAAAATAAGAGAATATCTGGATAATATGCATGAGTTTAGAAAGATTGCAGTTAAGCAACTATTTTTTGATAACTCTACTACACAAAAACTTTTAACACAAAGATTTGGGGAACAGAGTGTTGAAAGGGTTGTTGCCAAACTTGGGGAACCTGTAACAAGAAAAATAACCAGAAACCCTGTAGAGGTTTTAGAGAAATTCAGGAAATGTTATGCAAATTTGTATAAAGCAGAGAAATGTGGAAATCAAGAAAGAGTACAGTTGGAAATATGTATGGAAGACTTAACCATGCCATGGTTAGAGGCAGCTGAGGCTGACCAACTAACAGTTAAGATAGGAAGTGATGAGATAAAAAAACAGTGATGTATAATCAATCTTCAGGAAAGTCTCCAGGAATGGATGGTATTCTTGTGGAAGTTTGGAAATTATTAGGGAAGAAAGTGATAAAGATATAGAAGATTTTGTTAAACAGTATTTTAAAAGGAGGAGAAGCACTGACATCTTGAAAGAAACCTGTAGTGGCTGTTTCTTAAAGATGGCAAAGACCCTTCAGACCCAGGTTCATGTAGAACCGTTTCAGTTTTAAACCATGATTATAACGTGTTTATACCTATACTAGTTTAAAAATGGCAAAGGTGTTGCCAGAATTGAGAGATGTGTAGATGTGTATTAATGTGGTTTTGTGGAGGAGAGACAGACATTTGACAACATTAATAGAACAATGAAAAAGAAAATACCTCTGTTGTTCGTGGGTCTTGATGCAAAAAAAGTATTTGATAAAGTAAGCTGGGATTTTGAGTTGTGAGTGACTATGTGTGTTTCCTTTTAGATCAGTTGTGTTTGAACAGAGGAACCAGGCAGGGATGTCCTCTTTCCCCTGTGTTATTGCTTTGTATTTTGAGCCATTGGCAAAGAAAATAAGGGACTCAGAAATACAAGGATATAATTTGTATGGTAATCAAGAAAAGTTGGCTTTATTTGCAAATGATATTATTTCATACCTGATAAATCCAGAAAAGGACATTGCAGTGTTATGAAACATTTTGAAACAGTTTCAAGTCTTTACGTGATATAAAATTAATGAAAATAAAACAAAGGTTATAGCTGTGTAAATTATGTACCCACACATGAATTGGTTCACCGATACTCATATTTATGGGAGCACAATAAACTGAAGATTTAGGAGTATGGATTAAAAAGGTTTCTGTTATGGCAGCTAAGGCTATGTTGGAAGAGACTAAAAAAATAATGCAAAAACTGAGAAACTGAAAACTCTTATTTATGGATATTGATAGTAAGATACAAGTAGTGAAAATGTTTTATTTATTTTAGTATTGTACATGAGTCAGGCATACCTTTATCAACCCGAGGAGATTTTGCGAACAATAATAAATAATTGATGGAATTTATCTGGTAGGGAAAGAGGGCAAGAGTTAAATAGGGTAAGGTGATCCTTCCAATAGAACAAGGTAGTTTAGATTTAACTGATGTGAAGGGATATTTTAGAGCTACACAGTTAAGGCTCATATACATAACTCAAGCAGAAGGTTATAATTCGAAGTAGAAAGGGATGATCATAAAGCAAGGGGCAAATTCAAGAAACAGAGAGAGAGTGGTATTATGGATGCAGATCCTTAAGGAGAATAATAACAACCTTACAGAATATTATATTCGTAAAGTAGCAGAAAGTGTTCTAAGAACTAAGCCGGTATGAAAATGGAGAAAAGAGAATTTGCCAAAAGGGATGACTGCAAGTAGGGGGTATGGAAAATAGGCAAGAGGGGGCTGGAATTTACTGGAGAGACCTGGCAAAGGAACCAAGATATTGGGAGCAGATAACTCAAGAAGGAAAGGGAATAGAGTGGAATGAATCTGGGAAGACTTTTGGATTGCAGACTACAGACTGTCTTCCCTACCAGGGCTTGATTTCTGAGTACAGGAAAAGAGAAAGGGATAGGGGAATTTTAAGTGAAAGACCTGCTCTGGTGGAGTTTTTAGTTGAATGTAGAACAGATGCAGCTGTTAAAAGGGGTAATTTGCAGGGCATATAAAATATTGCATGATAACTACAAGAACGAATCAGAGGAGGTTAGAAAAGATTGGGAAAAGCAACTGGAAAAGCAATTTATAAGATGACAATAAGAAGACATATGGATGGCTCCCAAGTATGGAAACAAGTCCAGAACATTATAATTTTTGCTTGGAAGTGTTTACTTAGGTATTTTTATACTCCAAGCACACTTTAAAGAATTTTTCCACTGATAGATATCAAATGTTGGAGGTGTGGTGGAGAAGAAAGAGGTAACTGGGAACATATGTTTGGGCATGTAATGAGTTGGCAGATTTTAAAAATTCCCTACGTTGTATTCTGTCAGAAATATTGAATTAGCAAATTGCTGTAAGTAAGCAAATGATTCTTTTAAACTGGGTTACAGGATCTGAATTACCTAGACATAGTAAGGCCGTATTAAGTTTAATTTTGTAGTCTGCCAAAAAAGCAGTTACAGGAAAATGAAAATCAAAGTGTACACCAACAGTATCTGAGGTATTGAATATTATAAAAGAGATAGAAGAACAAGAAGAGGGATCTTTAGAAAAAGGAAGGCGCAAATTACATAGAAGTAAATGGAAATTTTGGGAACAAGACATACATAATAATGTTCAGGAAAGGAAAGCAGGAATTCAGCAATTTTTTGTAGTGTTGGACTGATGATAGTACCAATGAAAATGTATGTGATGTATATTGTATTTAAATGGAAAAATGTTAAAATGATCTGTTTTTTTTTTTCAGTGAATGTATGTTTGCTTATGACTTAAGTGATAATTTAATAAGGGTGTTAAAAAGTCTCTAAACCTGTCACCTTGGAGGACAGAACTTTATTTCCTAAAAAATTATTCCTTTTCTTCTGAAGTACTGAAATTTATAAAAAAAAATTCTGGATTGCCAGATGCAAGAAAACATTGCCGTCAAAACTGGAAGAAGTTTGCTGCTTAGACTGCTTCTGAATGCTAAGCCGTCCTACACCAAAGCTGTTATAGCTTAAACCATTTACTTCAATCAGACTTGGAGTTTTCAGCAGTACCTTTAAATGAGTCCATTTATCTACGGCTGTTTTATCCAAACTACCTAAATGGCGTCCATCTTCTTCACTTTCTATAGTTGCTCAAGTGCTAAACCAAGAAGATTCATCAGTTCCAGAAGTAGGCCAGTGATTTGTCCCCTTCAGAAAAGGGAAAAAGGGGGAAAAAAAGCTTGCCTGTCAGTACTCAAACTGTCTAAATGGTTGACCTGCTGTGCTGCCTTTTGTTATGAAAAGAAGAGTAAAGCCTTGCAAACCACAGGCAGAGAGAACTGTACCAGCACAGAAGCAACTTAAGTAATTACTGTAGAAATGTTTATGCATAAGTTAGTTTTCAACATAAACTCAGCTTACACTTTTATAAAACTTTGTAAGCTGGAATCATCATTATTTGGACAGGATTTGACACAGCATTGCTAAACTATATCTTATTATCATCTGCCTTCCAGACCTGACAAAAATGTACTTGGTAGTCTACAAAGTGAGTATATAATTCATTGTTGTAGTGACCCACTATACAAAGATCCTTAATGTGGAGAGATAGATCTTCAAGAAGTCACTGTAACTGTAACGCTACCATCACCCCCGTGAAATGTTATATAGTGTTAGATCTGATGTCTTTTTCATCCATTCTTCAACTGATGGGTTCTGAGTCCGACTTCGCATCTGGCTTCAGCCACTTCAGTAGAGTTTGGGTCCATAGATTGAGTTCCTCCCCATACCCACAATCCTCTTCTTAGCCTGGATTACTTCAGATCTTGTTTGCCAGGCATGAAGGGACAGATAAGTCATTGTTGTCATTTTATTCTTAGGAAGATTGTGTTTTGCTCTTAATGTTTCCCCTACTCTCCCCTTTACTGTAGCAAAAAAAAAAAAAAACAAAAAAAAAAGGTTTCTCATTATATATAGAAAAAGTTGTTTTAATTGGGTCTTCTCATTCTGTGAGAGCCTCGTGCCTTTTCTTTAGTTGTTTCTAGCGTGTAGACTTTCTCTTTCTACCCAGTTGTGGGTACTCCCAGGTATACCATTGCTGGTATTTTTCCCTTTATTACCATAGCTAGTATTTGACTGGTATTCTTCTGTTGTTACCTTGATAGTTGACTCATTGTCTTATTCTTTTCCTTATTGTTAATGTTTTGCTTCTGCTGTTTCTGTGCTTGGAAGGATGGCTGACAAGCCAACTGGTTTCAAAAAATGTTCTTTATTTGGGCAGAAGATTCTGAACTTGGATGTCCACTCGGAGTGTGCCTATTGCTTGGGCAACTCATCTCAATGTGGAATGTGAAATTTGTTTGGAGTTTAATCACCATGGGCTCAATGAGCTCTCTAACATACTTTTTCTGAAACACCTGCTTCTATCTTCCTCTTCATTTTCTGGAGCCCCCCCCCCTTCCAAGAAAACTTTAGGAAAAAAAAACAAGGATGATTCTACTGGAAAGGCCAAGGATTCAATGAAGCAATTCCCAGTCATTCTCCTTCCTCCACTTCAGACTTGGCTCCACCTGAAAAGTACCAATATCTTCAGATCCACCTGGCTGCTTGGATCCAGCTTGATCTAAGTCCTAGTCTCCAATCCATCATTCACCTAGATTTTCTTTGGAGCCTGTCCCCCTTGAGTCTTCATTCACCATTTTTACAAGAGACTCCTCAAAGGGCTTCCTGACCACCTTCAACCTATTCATCCCTCAGGCCAGGTAGAAGTCTGATAGAAGCAGTTGTTGATAGGATGATGAGAAAAATTCTCAGGATCCAGATTCAGATGGGATTTTTATGATCTTTGTCTCCCAGTGGACCTGTGAGCCTACCACTAGTCCAGCCCCAGCTTGTAACTCCTACACTGATACATCCTTTGGTTTCAGAACCTTCAGACCACAGGATTATAAGCTTGTCTGTGTCAGATCTGAAGGCCTGGCCTTTGTCAACTCCAACACTCTTTGATCCAGACAACGCCAGCTCTTTCAGAGACAGAAGGATCTTAGAGCTGTACCATCAGTGCCAGATCCAGAGTGCTGGGTTTGACTCTGATGTTCTCGGAGCTCTCCCTCCCTCTTAGGGCTTTGGCCAGGGGCAGTTTGGATCCATCCTGTGTGTCAAAGCAGGATCATGGGGATGCTGTGAGCCATTCTGGACAGGTGGCTTTGGCTTCTACCAGGCTGGTTCTTGGATCCCCATGACTTCTGCCTTTGATGTAGTGGTGAGAGCATTTTCCACCTTTGTGGATTGGATATCCTTGCTCCCCCCCATGTGGTGTGGGTGCTGAGTCATTTCATTCTGTCCCATCAGGACAGCTGGCACAATCAAGCCTGGAGACGGTCCTCATCCAGGTCTCTGCTCACACTTCTGAGTCCTCCCCAGATCACTCCACCCAGAGAGCTCCCTTGGAAGTGGAAGTGTAAAAGGAGACACTTACATTCTCCATAGAAATCCTTGATGGAAGACACCAACTTGAATGAAAGAGAGGGACCTCCCAGATCACCCCTTGAGGATGTGTCATTCAGTGAAATCCTCAAACTTTTGAGACAGAAAGGTGGTTGGTCTTCCAACCCCCCCCCCCCCTGAGGAGTCAGTGTTCCTTGAAGCTTTCTGAACCATCTCTGCTTCATCCTGAGTAGTTCCTCCAGGCTTGGAAGGATCTGACTGTCACATAACCAGTCCCCAGAAGGCCGAATAAATACCTGGTTGTATCAAAAGATCAAGCCCATTCGAGCAAGGGACCAAGTAGATGCTATGGTGGTAGCAGCAGCCACAAAAAAGAACTTGAAAACTGAGTTCTTCTGTCCATCCGCTGAACAGAGTCCAGGGTGTTGGACAGATTTGAGAAAAATGTTTATGCTTCAGTAAAGGACGCTGAACTATTTGGCGTATGTAACAAGATTTTGGAGGGACTTGATCAGAGTCTTCCAATGCTCTTTCAGAATCCTTGTCTGTGGAGGACAAAAAAAACATTTTTTTTGCAACTGGCCACCCTTCAGTCTCTTATTGAATCCTTCCATGAGGCTGATTTCTCATGTCTTGGGGGAGGGTGGAGAGCTGTGGTGTCAGGAATTGCCATGAGAATGCATGCCTGGATCTGTCTTTATGATTTTGCAGAGCCCTTCAAGTCATTATTCATAAATGCACTCTTTGATGGATCCATCTTACTTGGCTCCAAGGTGAAGGAAACTCTGTCCAGGATTGAACCGGATGAGAAGACATTGTCTGCCATAGAGATGCATTTTTCTACCCTTCAGAGGACTTTTTCATGGAACCAGAGAGGGGTTTAGGAAGACAGCTATAGAAATAGAAAAACTGCTGGCAAAAATAGTTTTCTGAGCAGTCTTCACAGACCACCAAGGATTCAGAACTTACTCAAGATTCTTCTTGGTGTGAAAGAAAAATGGGTACCTAAGATCAATATTGGATTTGAGTAATTTGAATGAGTCTGTCAAACACTTGAAGTTCTGGATAGTCACAGGTCAGTCCATTCTGCCACTGTCGCACAAAGACAATTGGATGTGCTCAGTAGGTCTCCAGAATGCATACTATTACATCAAAATAGACAGATGATCCAGGAGATACCTCCGCTTCTGGCTGGAAGCCAGTCACTACCAGTTGAGAGACCTGGCCTTTGGTCTTAGCACAATCCCCAGGGTGTTCACCAAGTGCATGGCAGTGGTTGTACCTCACTTGAGACTGCTGCGATTCTGGGTGTTTCGTTATCATGACAACTGGCTCCTGTCTGCTCCCACTAAGCCTCTACTGATTCAAGCAAGGGACTACTTACCCAATATTTCATCAGCTGGGCATCACAGTGAACTACGTCAAGTATCCCTCACTCATGTCCTGGAATTCATTGGTGCTCATCTGGATACAGTGGCACAGATTGCAAGCTTACCACAGACAAGGCTAAACACATTGCAGAGCCAAGCATCACACATTGTTTCTCTTCCTTCCCCTCCAGCCAGGTTAGTTTTGTAAATTCTCAGATCTGTGGTAGCTTCCATTGCTCTGGTACCTTTAGCAAGGTTTCATGAGGGTACTGCAGTGGACATTGACAGTGCAGTGATCAATAGGGCATCACCCCCTCCCCGACTGCACCAGTTTGGATTACAAGGATTTGCAGAGAACACACAGACTGGTGGATCCATGCAGAGGTTTCTCATTGCCATGGTTTTATCCTTCCTGTACCCAAGGCAACAGTGAATACTTGCGCCTCCCAACTTGGGTGGGGGTGGGGCATCACTTGGGAAGGATAGTTCAAGGCATGTGGTCTCAGCTGGAGGTCAGTCTCAACATTAGTGTCAAAGACATGAGAGCAGTCCTGTTAGAGTTGCAGGCATGTCAAGATTTTCTCTCTGTAGAGATGACTGCAGTTCAGAAAGACAGCATGTTAGTGGTCTGGTACATCAGCAAAAGGGAGGGAACCCAGTCTTACGCCTTTATATCGAGAATCATTGAGTGTGCAGCAATAGATGATCTCCTCTGGCCACTTTCTATTGGCAATGAATACTCCATGGAAATCCAGCATGCTAGCAGAGGAACTGAGCAGGTCCATCTTACTCCCTTGTGAGGGGTCTCTCAACCTATCAGTGGCAAAGATGATTTTTCATCAATGGAGCCAACTGTGCTGTGACCCCTTTGCTTCCTCCTACAATTCCAGATGCAGCAGGTACTTTACCTTGATCCCTCCAGAAGGAGAGTCACTGAGAGACTCTGTTTCATGATTGCCCCCTCCCCCCACTGGTCTCCTTTATGCCTTCCCCCCACCCATCCCATCCCCAAGTTTCTTCAGAAAGCATCTCACTGGAAGAGCAAAGTAATCCTTATTCCTCCATTCTGGCCACGACAAGTGTGCCTTCCCTTCTTGTGGCCTCCTTTAGTGCACAGTCCCTGAGTTTGGATTTTACTCAGGACCTTCTATCTCATCCATCTGGGATACTTCAACAAGACATTCAGATTCTCAAGATGACTCCATGGTGTCTGCACTTCTAGTGGTGGCTAGACAGTCCAGGCTTTCATTGTAGCCTTACATATTTACAGAAAGATTCTACTAGAAAGATTTATACAAGCAAATGGGAGAGATTTTCCATCTAGGCTCTCCAGAGACAACTAGATACTTTCTCAGCACCTATTCCAGCTGTACTTTACTTTCTTGCCTCTATTTTCAATAGTGGATCTAGTTACTCTACTGTTAAGGTCCAGCTTGCTGCTAGTTCAAATTTTTACATAGGCGGAAAACATCCTTCCTTGACATCAAGATTATGTAAAGCTTTTCTCAAAGGTACCTTTCTACTTCAACCACCTAAAAAGGATCCTACTCTTCCATGGGATTTAACAGTACTTCTTCAGACTTTGACACAGTCCCCCCTTTGAGCCCTCTGCCAAAGTGGACTTAAACTTTTTGTCTTGGAAAACCAATTTTATGGTTGCATCAGTTAGATGAGTATTAAAACCACAGGCACACTCTTCCCAGCCACTGTATCTATTTTTTTCAAAAGGATATGGTTTCTCTCCAGACTAACTCTTCCTTCCTACCTAAAGTGGCATCGGAAACAGCTATCGACCAGTCCATCACGCTACCTGTTTCTTTCCAAAGTTTTCCAACAAGGAGGAATAAATACTGCACCTGTTAGATGTACACAAACAGCTTATATTCTGTCTTCATAGAACTAAATTTTCAGGAAATCAGACCAGTTATTTGTTTCCTTGTCAAGCCTAAATTGGGCAAGGCAGCATCAAAAGCAACTTTAGCTAGATTGCTCACTGATTGCATATTTTTTTTTTGTTTATAAGAAGAAAGGGTTGACATTACCTAAACCTCCTATCAATCCACCAGATCTGTGACCACATTTCCTCCTTTCTGGTCCAGAGTTCCATAGATGACATTTGTGTGGTTTACTATCAAAATTTCAAACCGCACTCCGTCGACTGTACTGTCGTCGAACACAGAAGTTCGAAAACGGGAATGTCGAAGTCAAAAAAACAATCTAGGAATGGGTTTTAACATGGGTTGAGATAGGGGAGATGTTTGTAGTTCAGAATAATACTGGAACACCTACCTCGACCCATGTTAAAACCCATTCCTAGATTGTTTTTTTGACTTCGACATTCCCGTTTTCGAACTTCCATGTTCGACGATAGTACAGTCGACGGAGTGCGGTTTGAAATTTTGATATTAAACCCATTTTTGTAGCTACCACTTGGTCCAGTGCTCATACCTTTATTGCTCATTACAAATTGACATTTTATCTGGCGATAGAGTTGCATTTGGCTCCACTGTACTTAAGAATATCCTTTCTTGAGGACCACCTAGGGTTTCTATATCTGGGAACTCTGTCCCATCTGTTGAGGAATGGATGAAAAACATAAAATCGGATATAAAAGTTATGTACTCACCGTAACAATGCATTTGTGTTATCTCTCTTTATCCTTCCTCAACCTCCTGCCTTCCAAGCCCCTTCCTGCTTTGGAAGATTTACATATGGGCTCCTTGTATGTCCTAAGGAGTGATTCCTGTCTGCCTTTCTGAATGAGCACCTCCTACTTTCCTTCTACTCTGATTGGAATGTGATTTAATTTGGAAAGTGTTTTGCTGAGTATCTGGGTGTTTTGCAAGATAGCAAGCTGACTAGAGAACAAACTTGATTTGAGGTAATCCAGACTAAGAAGAGGATTATGGGTAAGTGAAGGAGCTCAAGCTATGGAGCCAAAGTCCCTGAGACCCATCGGTTGAGGAAGAACGAAAAGAGACAACACAGATGTATCATTATGGAGAGTACATAACTTATGTTTATAACTGTTTTATGTGGAATATTCTACAGTATTTGAAATGATGTAATGTGTCGTTTTCTGTGCAAAGTGTAGTTGACCACTGCAAACACACCTCCCTGTTGATTAACAGAATGTAGTACATGGAGCAGTTTGATTACACTTTAGAATCAGTAAAAAAGATAAACCTGTTATGCGCTTCTGTAGTGTGAGACCTGACTGTAACAGCACTTTCAAATGTGTGTAACATTTGTTACAAACCCCCTAAGAGCTGTTACAGTCTGGTATAAGGGAAGGGATGTTCCTTCGCTCCCTGAACATCTTTTCTCCTATGTCCATGATAGTTTATAGACATTAGTCTGTAAGTTATTTAAATTAGGACAGTATTAAACTGTCCCTGACTTTTTCTTTACTTAATGTGTATGTGACCACACTTGCTAAGTGCTTAATTACTTTCAAAACCGGTAAAACACATTTTTTTGTAATTGATACTACATGAAATAGGTAAGACTCCCTGCACTGCAAAGAGTTATAAGCAGGTCTCACCAGTTGTAACCTGTTATTGTGCGTCTTGATGTGGATGCCAAGGTTCACCTCTCAAGCTTCGGTCTCACTGTGAATTCTTGGCATCCATGTCTCAAGCGCATAATAATGTGGTTACAATTGGAGACCCACTCTTAAACCATTGTGAAGACATTAGCAATGCTGGCTATATAAGAGTGCTTTGTATGCCTTCCAAAGTTCCAGCATATCTGGACTTGAGACTTGGGAGTAAAGACACAACTGATGAGAACTATAACCAGAAAAAGAAGGAAGAAATGGTGGTAAAACACAATTATTATGGTGTGTTGTTTCACTGATCTCTGCTTGAAGATATATTATTATTGTTAGTATCACAGAAGTGTTTTTTCTGCTTGTTCTTATCCTCTTCTGTAAGTCATAATCTGTTTTAGTTCTTTTTAAATTTGCAAGTGCCTTTATTACATTGCAGTCAACTTAATGTTTTTTTTATTTAGTTTTTCAAATTGTTGCTGCTTTCTCCCCTTACTTTTCCAAAATGTGGAATTAACCCCCACTGACTGCTGTCCATCAGCTGTCCCGTGGCCAGTTATGATCATCCCCCACTGAAATTGGGAACTGATTAAAGAAGACCATCATTTAAGCAGCCATCAGTTGTTTTCTAGTGTAGCTTAGCTGTTCACTATTTGGCAGCTAACATACATGATTCCTAATGTGAGGATCCTGAAGTGCCCTTCTTATAGCTGCAGGATGTGCATGCTTTCATTCATGCCCTTCCCAGGAAGCAGCACCCTTTCAAAGGACTGCAGCAAGCACAAATTGGTGGAAGCTGAGTGTGTTTACCCAGACTATTCACTGCATGTAGTATTCCTGTCTTCAGTAGGATCCAGTGTTGCAGTAGGCCAGACCACCACCCCTGTTCTCCTAGGATGGGTGATTTGTCATAAGCTTCAATGAATTGATATGGTTTCTTTGTATACATTCCTAGCATTATTCACCTTTATTTCTTTAGTGATTTTTCTGATACTAGTGCTTACATTTCATGTTCTTTTACTCTAATATGCAAAAGTACATAAGCTGCTACTAGGCTCCTTACACTCTTGAAAAGCTGTCACTTATTGCAGTGTGACAGGTTCAGTCATTTGGCTCTCCTACTAGTGAAGTAAATTTAAATTAGAAAATAGTCTAATCAGGAAGGGGGTGGTGAATAATGGCATAGTAAGATCTTGTCTGAAGGAATATAAGTAATTAATTTTACTGTTACAAAGTATCAATAGTTGTAGCTGACTGTGAGCCTGTGCTGGAGGAGCATATTTACATTGTGTGGCAAATAAGAGTAGTTCACAGACTGGCAAAGCTGAAACCCCTAGTGGTTGTCAGTAATCACTTCTCTTAAGTACACTCAGACACCTAACTAAAAGACTTTCACGCACTGTTACACGTTACTGATGTTACACAGAACTTGCTATATGAGCAGCACAGACTCTACCTATACTGTGCACATATTCCGGGATTAAGGAAAGCAGCAAATCGGAGAAAGGAAAAGAGATTTGGAAATGAGATAGGTATAGTGTGTTAGGTGATATGTCCCTTGTTGAAGCGGGAGCATTTGGCTTGGATGAAGAAATGTTTTTAGAGCTGCATACTGAATCTGGAGTAAGTGTCATTTTCCTTTTGGTCAATGGGAAAGCTAGCCAAAGAGTAGGTAGTTGAAAGGAGAATGCATGTGCAGTGCTGTGGAGTTTGATTCTAGGAGTAATGAGAGTTGGTGTGGCTTGTGAGTCTTATCTCAGGTTGCATGAGGAGTTTTTTTTCTCCTAAAGTCTAGCTGCAGGGGGAGTAAATTTGGAGTGTGAGTAGTTTTTAGAGTTGGGATCCTAACAGTAGGTTAGATCTTTGTTTTATGGGTAGCCATTTGGCTTTTTCTAGGGTGATACAGTGACACTCAGAGAGGTGAGTTTGTAATGATTGGTGGATGCTGTTAGATATTGTCTGGAGTGTGGTGGTGTTTATCTTGTAGGCAGAAGTGAAAATAGGAAGTCCATATTCAGGGTGAGAAAGGAGAACTCTTTCTGGCATGTACATGACCATTTGGCTATTTGTAAACATAAACATGTAAGAGAGAAATTGCTTACCTTTTTAAAGTATCATCATTGTGTGATGCATTTAGAAATTGCTTACCTTTTTAAAGTGTCATCATTGTGTGATGCATTTAGTTTCTTTCCATGTCTTGTGTCAGGTGCTGATGTACTGCGTATGTTTATGTCATATGTATCTACATGTTTACACAGAACATCAGTGAAACGCAGGAGTGAAGACACAGAAGGTGCAAGCTTTTTGCTAGCCTCACTGTCATAAGCTCTTATCTTCCTTTTCCTGTGTTTTGCTGTATAGTATACCTATATCATGCCCAGTTGTATAATACTTGTTGTATAAACCTCAATTTTTACAGCATTTCCTTAAGTTCTACTCTAGCTTTTTGGACTGAATTCCTAAATTGGCCAGACTGACTCTATTCAGTATTATGTAAGTTTTCTTACATTTGACATTTCTTTTGATCTTTTCTACATCATTGTATATTACAGTACAGTGTATGCCCATTCTTTTTGACTTTTGAACTACTAGTATTTTTCTGGAGCTTTTCTCCTCGGGTTTCCACTGAAAAGGGTCTATCTGGCCTGATCCCGGTAAAAAATAAAATAAATAAATAATTTATTGTTGCATTTAAAATTGTGTACCTTAATTCCATCAGTCCATGTTTTCCACTTGTAGTCGACATCTTGTAACACAAATTTATAGGGTTGTTCATGACATTCTGGGACAGCAGTGGACAGAACGTTTATTATTTGGTTTATAATATAACAGTTAAATGTATACCTAAGCATGGACTGTTGAACACAAACATTTAAGTGTGCATTTTCAGAACTTTTTTCCAGTAACTATGTTTAAAACCTTCTGTTTGACAGCGCTTCACCAATGAAGACCATTTGGCTGTTCATAAACATAAACATGAGATGACATTGAAGTTTGGTCCAGCTCGTAATGACAGTGTCATTGTGGCAGGTCAGTATTTTGTTTTCAGATTTGCATTTCTTTCTTTCTATTCTGTTTCTAAATATACTTGATAATTTTGACTGAGGCATGAAAAATATTGGACTACATGCTTTCATTCTGCCTTAAAGAAGTGTCACTGTGTTCAGAAATATCTCAGTTTGTTTAAGCTGTGTTAAAGAAGATAACATAACCTCTGCAAGAGTATAATCTAGTCTCGACATGGCATCTTTCCTGCCCTATAACATGGGACACTTCTTGCTTATTCATGTTTTAAGTGTAATCAAACGCCTACAAAACATAGATGAGCACAGTAGCAACCAAGGCAAATGGAGTGAAGTAATGTAACAAAAGTAGGCGTCAGAGAAATGGAAGAAAAGGAACAACAGGGTAAAGAAAATGTGTTCCATAACTTTTCTGTATTGGGCCTCTTAACCGAAGTAAGCAGAGCTGGTGTATTTATGCACAACAAGCCAGTAGAATTTTAGAAAATGAGTGTTTTTATGCACAACAAGCCAGTAGAATTTTAGAAAATGAGAGGGAAAAAAAAAACAGATTTCAAGGCAGTTTGTCTTTAAAAATTAAACTGAAAAAGGCTTCTCAGATTCATTCATTTTCTGGTATTTACTGTATCCTTTTCTTGGTTAAGACGTTGCTGGAGGACTTTCTGACAAACCACATCAAAGCAAAGAACCAGTCCTGGATAGAGTGCAGTGCAGTGTAAGAAGCATTACACACTAGGGTTACCACCTGTCCCACTTTGCGAGGGACAGTCCCTCTTTGGGCATTGTGTCCTGACAAAAAATATTAAAAATGGCAAATGTCCTGAGATTGTAGGACATAATTATGTCCCATATTTTATGTAATAGTTATTTCTGTATCTAAAATACCTAAATGTTACAAGAAACGGAATAAGCAACTAAACTGCTACAAGAATAAGCTTTTATTTAGGCAAAAAAGTTAAGTTCTATCCTTTGTACTGACTGTGGGTATTTGTCGGCCTGTAAAATCTGATGTGTGTCCAGAAAAATGTCCCACTTTGTCCATTTGAAAAATTGGCAACCCTATTACACACACACACACACACACACACACACACACACACACACACACACACACACACACAGACACGCACCTATGGGCAGTTTAAAGGATCACCTGATTGCCTGCCAGCATGTCTGAAGTGTAAAGGGAATGTGAGACACTGGCAAAAACCTACACAGAAGCAGTGAGGAAATACAGACTCCACAAAGGAGGTAACTCAGCTGGGAGCCAAACTGGAGAACAAACTACTGTTAAAACCTACACAGAAGCAGTGAGGAAATACAGACTCCACAAAGGAGGTAACCCAGCTGGGAGCCAAACTGGAGAACAAACTACTGTTAAGCATTTTTCATTTTCAGAGTACTTTGCTTTTTTTTTTTTTTTTTTTTAAAAGGGTGGCGGTGGTTGATCTGGTTGCATGATTCATTTTCGTACTAGGCAGACAAAACACAATAATTGGAATTTTCTGTTTTAAATACTGTGCAAATAATAATTTTTTTAAAATTTTCAGTTAATGTATATAAGTTTCCTTTGCACATTTTGGCTACCTGATGGAACGGTTAAATTTTTTTTGGTTTTCTTTTTGCTTTTGTTGTACATTGAAATTTTTAATTTATATAAATTTAACAAAAAAAAAACACACACACAAAAACTTGAAGTAGAAAGGCAAAGCACAATGAGAAAAATAACTGTATGCTTAACCCATTTAACTACAGTGAGAAGTTAACTCATCGCTAGTAAAATGAGTTGAACTGTAGGTGCTGAGTAAATGCATTTTTACTTTATTTATTTTTTGTAATTTTATGATTTTAAACGTATGACTTTAAATAACTTCCCACTCATAGGACATTTTGGGTATAATTCTTTCATGAATACATTAGTTTAAGTCATGAAATAATTTTACAGAGATGGCCTAATTATGCTGTGCTTTTGTGGTGAACCCGTTACAAATGAAAGAGATGTTTAATGTTTTATGTATGTATTTATTTATTTTTGTTACTTAAAATTAGTTAACTTTCCTGGTTTGGGACTTTGCTCTGATTTCTGCTAAAAATGCTTCCTTCCTTGCCTGAGCTGTTTTCAGAATAGACCAGTGTTCAGATTACATCCCAGCTACACAGAAACAGTAAGGAAATGCATACTCCACAAAGGAGGCAACCAAGCTGGGAGCCAAACTGGAGAACAAACAATTAAGCATTTTACAAAAGTAGAGTACAGTGAAATTGAAAATTGTTTTCAAATTAGGCAGACAAAGCACAAAATTCTGACTTATTAGTTACTGTTTTGGAGGGGCCAAAGTGGAGCTTCAGTCAGAGCTGGTTGACGTGTGTGTGTGTGTTTGTGTGTGTGTGTGTGTGTGTGTGTGTGTGTGTGTGTGTGTGTGTGTGTGTGTGTATTTGTGTTTCTGAGTGAGTGTAATCAGTATGTATGAGAGAGGGGTCTACTTCAAAGTAGCAAAAGACCACATCAGTGAAGCCCATATTATCGAGAAGACTTCACCGAATCCTCAAAACATCGAACACCCGGAACTGTGAAAACTAACCCCGGAAAGAGAACTACTTGGCTACCAGGACAAAAAAAAAAAAAAAAAAACGAAGTTATTAAAACCCAACAAAGTGGGAGACTTCTCCCCCCCCACTTCCCCTAACCAAATATACCAACTCCAAGATTGCACTACAGTGGGGAAAGGGCAGAGTTCACCATGATGACCAAGTGGTTCTCTTCCTGGGATTAGTTTTTGCAGTTCTGGGTGTTCGATGTTTTGAGGATTCAGCAATGTCATCTCAATAATATGGTCTTCACTGATGTGGTCTTTTGATAATTTGAGGTAGACCTATGAGAGAGCAATACCTCTCCACTGGCCCTGGTTTTTAGTTCCAGATTTAGCTCTGTCCCTCCTGAAATATGTGGTATTTTACAGTAAGGTTGTAGAATACAATTAACAAATAATTACAATTATTAAAGCTGTAGACTTTTCTTACTTTTGAAAATGCATACTAATTCAAGTTTTCTAATTCTGTCAGTTTTGTTTCTCAGTATTATTAGTACTTAAAAAGTGATCCTGATTTGTGATCTTTTTTTCTCCTATTCTGTATATGCAATATGTTGAGAGCTACTGTGTTTGTGTGATTTACTGGATGTGTTGCAGTGGTTGCACTTAGCTTGGCGACCAGAATTGAGCTGAAACACATTACTGTGGCCATTGTTTGCTTGCTTGGTTCAACACATTTCTATCAGAAAAACATTGATGCTCCTCAGCAAGAATTTTCTTTGAATATTTTGCCTACTGGATGTACTACTTTTTTCTTTTTATTTTATATCACATTTATTTACATATGCTGATTTGTAATAAAAAATGGTCAACTTTTCCATTTTTAGACTTTGTTCTGATTTCTTTTAAAATGCCAGCTTACTCAACTGAGCTGTTTTCAAAATAGCTCATCATTTACATGTCCACCTCAGTAGAGAATAAAGTGATTACACTTTATTTCATTTGTTCCTGCCATTTTGATGGGATCGAAATAGTGCTTCAGTGGAGGCTACTTGGTAAAGCAGTGAGCAGACATTTTCCATGGGCTCAGGCTGCTTCAGGTGACTGGAGTTGTGGCAGCCTGATAATCAAGGGAAAATATACGTATCAGTCCTTGTGAACTAGCAGAGATGGAGCAAGACTTATTTGTTTTCTTTAAAGTACTTTTTAATCAAGGAATAATATGTTGTGCAGTGTGACTTGACTTTGAACATTTTCAGTTGCCTTTGCCAGCCAGTTTCAGTACTGCTGCCAGGACACTGTATATTTTTCCTTTAGTGCAGTTAAGTAATGTGTGCTAAAATATTTTGTGTGGGTGTGTGGGGGGTGTTAGTGATTGAACTGTTGTGTGTGTCTAATAACAATGGGCTGAAATCATTGTGGTAATTGCTTGTTTATTTATGCATTTATCTATTTGATCACAATCAGACATTTGGTCTGAGGTGTACACAATCAAGATGACTAATTTGTTGTCGTGTGAGCTTGCGAGTGCCCAAGATGAAAGATTGATGTGGGTTTCATTATATGTGACTGACAGCAATGAGTTGAAATGCATTACTGTGCCTGTTCTTTATGCATTTAATCGCAATCATAGTTTGATGTGTACACAGTCAGTAGAGTGGCTGTAATTGGTGGGTACATCTGTGTTCATGTGTGCTGCACACTGGGGCAGGCTGCAGTGGGTTGCACTGTATATATTTGACAACAACAATCTGAAATATATTGTATATTCATTGATCTGATCAAAATTTTACACCTGAGGTGTATACTTTCATTGAAGTTGCTGTAACTGGTGAGTACATATGTGCATATGTGGGTATGTTTGTGGGGTGTATTGCAGTGAGTGGCTGTCTATACATCAGAAGCTATCAGTGAATATCTAACTTATGATCTCACCTTGAAGTGAGCTGTTGGCTATCTGTTAGCATGGCTTTTCACTCCCTTTGCTCTTACATGATCATTGGTCATTGCTAGTCAGTCCATGTCCTGTTACTGTGCTCTGCTGCTCACAGCAGCTGATTCCAATGCTTACCCAGAGATCTCTAGTCTTTTTGAGGAAAGATTACTAATGGTGACAAAAGATCAAATCTTCAGGTATTGTTTTCTGCTGTCAGGTATGTTGAAAAAAGAACTAGCAGAACACTATACACCTTTATGAGCAGAGGTATCAATATACTGCTCATAGTAGCAATCCATTCACTTTTCTAGTTTTTTAAATCTGGATGCTTGGGAGTGGGGAAATGTGTATGAGATCAAGAAAGAAAAATATATTGTTGTGGCCGTAGTTTCTTTAACTATGGTCACAGTCTTACATCAAATTGGGTGTATAAATAGGTGGGTGAAAGATGGAGAGGTAAACTGTGTGAAAGCAAAATGGTCTTACTTCGTCATTGTTAAATTAACATTGATGTGGCTTACCAAGAAGGAAGAGCTGTTGTGTTAGAGCAGCAAGCTGAAATAGATTCCTGTGGCCTTATGTTTTCTGTTTAATTGTAGTCTGACATCTAAGGGTCGAACAAAGGTGGGTGTAGAGAGGAAGACTCCGTGTAAAAAAAAACAAAAAAAAAACTAAAGTTACAAAATCACTGACAAATGATTGTTGATATAACTTGGTGGGGATGGTTAAGGTGTGTTTGTGTGGATAGCAGCAATTTAAAATACATTACTTTGATTATTATTTATTTTATTTTCATCACAATTAACCTTCAGAGGTATAGGTAGAAAGTGACCATCTTTCAGGGATGACGGTGTGAGAAACTCGGGCTGTATTTAAAATTAATTATTAGCTGCTGTCACTTGATCACAGTCATTGAATTGGCTTATCAAAAAGAGTATGTGTGGGGGCATTTTGTGGAAATAGTTATTACATCTTTTATTTGTTGGCAGTTTGTGATTTTTTAAAGAGGAGGTATACCCCATTGAAAAGATCTGAAACTGGTGTTTTTGAAACAGTGAGGAGACAATCTTTACTTTTGCTTTCATATTGCTAACTTTAATTGAAATGCATTACTATGACAGTTTCTTTCACTTAGATCATAGACAGACATCTGGGGCACAGCCATCAGAATATGGTAGCTCTTTGAGTGGGAGGAGAAGAGGCAGACTTTATAAAAGCAGACAGTCAGTAATTGATCTTTTTAAAAGCTCAGTGATTTAGCTTGCCAGGAAGGAAAGTTCATGCATATTAGAGCAGCAAAGTGAAGTACATTGCTGTGGTAGTTGCTGTTTCTTTTACTATGATAGCAGTCAAACATCAGAGATGTACAAAATTTCTTAAGCCATTTCGAGAAGTCTGCATATGAAATAAAAGGTTATTAGTTACATAATCATGAGGGACTGTATATGTGCCAGGGAGTAGAAAGCTGGAATACAGTACTGTGGACATTATTTTTTTTTACATTCATTACATTTGAACATCTGAGTTGTACAGAGAAAGTGGCCATTTTTAAAATGGGAAGTCGGCTGTATCTTAAAGCAAGAGGCATCTTACATTATCACTGTTAAACAATTGCTGATACAAGTCATTTACCCATACACCTAAAATTATAATCTATGTACAGTTTATATAAAGTCACACTAATAATTCTCATGCAGGTGCGAAAATGGCAGGAGCTTCGTTTTTGTATATCTTTAAACAGTCCAAGTTAGACAGCTACACGACTTGCAATTGTCGAAGATACAGGCAACCAATGTAATTCTGCATAAAGTTTATTTGTGCACAGTGAGCGCTTTCACCCGAAGGCTTTCTCAAACTATTACAGCACCCATCTTTCATTTCATGTTTAAATAAAGCTATAAAAGCACACAATTGGTCAATACAACTTCACCTAATTAACATACATAATTAATTGTTAAAAGGCTCATTTTATAGCACTAAATTTAAAAACACTATTAGAAACAACAAAATAATATGGAAAAATATATAAAACTAAAACCACTCAATATCAGCATACGTAAATACAAATCATAAAAGCACTTCTCATAAAAATACATATACTTATAAAAGTACATATAAAACCCATTGCTTATACATCAATCAAGAACGGGGCTTACTAAATCTAATATATGTGCTGAATATACACACCCTATTCTAAACTTATGTCCCGGTATACATATCATATTTCTAACCTTTAAACTATTGGACAAACATCATGACCCAAAAGAACCATGGACAAAAGGAGTAGACATGTGTGCAAATATAAATGCAAGTAAATTTATATGATGGTGATCACAAGGGGGAAAAGCCTAACAGTAGACCTAAAAATTTCCCAATAACAGACACAAAAATGAAAACAAGAAGGACCTATAGAGCGGAGTTTAAAAATGGAGTCCTGGGTCTAAAAGGAACAGGAATCTACACTAGCAGAACATATAGGATGGAAATTCAAAGGAAGTGTAAACCGGTATTACAAATGAAGCCCTAGATCTAGAAGGAACGGGAAGGGACTAACCACAACAAGGAAGGATGTAACATAAATACTGTCTATGCAGAACCATATGGATGTTAAAATCCTACCATCATGTGCATAGTAAATAATGGCATAACTCTATAACGGGAAGAAAAGTAACATTCAAGGTTTAAATAACCGTTTCTTCCGTAAAATGGGATTTAACTGCACTCTGTCATTCAAACCTGGATACCTGTCAGATCTCATCCTGATGATCCATTTCAACTCACATTCCAGTAGATAGTTGTCAATATCACCCCCTCTGGCACTAGGTTCTACTTTCTGTATCACACAGAAACCAAAGTAGTGGTCCGGTCCAGCATTCTTAATATGTTTCGCCAGAGCATTATTCATAGAACCTAGGCGTATATGGTAAACATGATCTCTTACTCTTTCTCTCAATTGTCTCGAGGTTTTCCCTATATAGAAAACATCACAACAAATACATGTGGCTAAATAGACAACATACATGCTCTTACAACATGTTCTTGTTTTAAAATTATATTCAAACTGAGTAACGGGGTGAATGAAACCCATACTAGTGTCTATAAACCTACACTGATTACACTCATTGCAGGGACGTGTGTTAAAAATTTCATCTGTAATATTTATGTCATACCGGAATGATCTATGGCATAACTTACGTTTAAGGTTAGGTTTATTCTTATAGACAAAGTTGGGATCTAACCCTACCACAGTATCAATCTCTTGGTCTAATTTAAAAATATCCCAATATTTAACTATTATTTCCTTAACCTCCTTAACATCCCTTGTAAAATACAGGGGAAATCTAATACCATTCCTTTCCTCTTTTCCCTCATTATAGGCCACATCTGCCCAATCAGAAAAATATGGGCGTGCTTTACTATTCCTTAAATCCTCAACAACTTTAACCTTCCTATCTAAATCTGACTCACAATACCCTCTTTCCAAAAACCTACTTGTTAAATTTTCAATTTCTTTTGTATAACCCGAGGTTGTGGGGTTGAGCCTTGAGGCTCTCATCATCTGTCCCTTTATAATATTATCAAACACAAACCTCGGGTGCATGCTACTCCGATGTAGTAGCGTGTTTCTAAAGCACGGTTTTCTGTGGATACTAGTATTCAAAATACCACTCTGTAGCCTATATAAGCTGACATCTAAATAGGAAATATATTCTTCAGAGTAATTGAGTGTAAATTTAAGAAAACTAGTCATAGCATTCATTTCCCTGACGAAAGCAAGTAGGGATTCTTCAGGCCCCTTCCAAATAAAGAAGAGGTCATCGACAAACCTCCGATAGAAGCCAACATTATTCCTAAAAGATGCATTCGGTAGGAGTAGCTCATTCTCCCAATCAGCCATTACCAGGTTGGCGTAGCTATTGGCACAAGAAGTGCCCATAGCTACGCCATCCTTCTGAATATAAACCTCTTCACCGTATATGAATACATTGTTCTGGAGGATAATTTCCAGAAACAACGCAATCAACTCTATAGTTCTAACATCAAAGTCTGTCCTAGCATTTAAATACCTTTGCATTCTAAAAATGCCTTCCTCATTAGGTATTACTGTGAATAAGCTAACGACATCCAACGTAACTAAAATAAAATGTTGGTGAATATCCAATCCTTTAACATACTCATATAAATCCAAGAGGAACTGTTTACTATCTCGCAGGGTAAATTGATTCTCATCTACTACCGGTCTTAATTGGTGTTCAAGAAAAATGGAGAATGGTTCAGTTGTACAGTTTATAGTAAAATGTCCACATTTGATGACTTGTCAGTTTTATTACACAATTGCATACCTTTTGAGAGATGCATCTTTGTTTAATAGATTCCACCAGTAGGCCTACATAAGCATCACAGCCAGTCAAGCTTGAGAGTTACATTGTACAAGTGACACAAGCTCAAAGTGGGGCTTTGGTACATAGCTGGAATGTACTTATGGAGTTGTCATTGTAACAGAAGTATTGCATACCAAGAACAATTTTTAGTACTTCAAACATGGCATGGTACCAGCTTCTCTGTTAAAAGGGACATTGTAATGCAATCAAAGTTAGTATATGAATGCATGAAAGTCCTTGATGGTAGAATGGCAGTCATAGGTTCTTTTTGTACCTGTTATAATTCCCTGAAAGTTTTGTTATGAACTCTAAAAATGGGACTGCTGTGTAGCATGCCATATACAGGTGCCAAATACAGTGTTTCACAGGTACTTCATTGTTACATTTTGTCATATTGCATTATAATCTGTTTCCATAAGAGTGAGTATATGTCTTTTATGTCGGGCAAATAATGCAGTACATATCCAAAAGGTACCTTTACTGAGTTGTTATTACATCATCATGTATATTTCATCAGAAAAAAGGAAGCTTGCTGTCAGGAACTATCATCAGGGGATTGGGTACACACTGTATTCATTCTTTATTCATTTACTTAATCCAGTATAGGGCCGTAGGGTGACTGGCTCCTGTCCTGGCACTTGTTGGCCACAAGACAGTAAAATGTTATACTGTCCAGGTTGATAATCCAGTGCAGGGCACGCGCACGCACACACACACACACACACACACACACACACACACACACACACACACACACACACACACACACTCTCTGTCTCTCTCTCTCTCTCTCTCTCTCTCTCTCTCTCTCTCTCTCTCTCTGTCTCTCTCTCTCTCTCTCATTCACTTACTCACTCATTGTCACAGAGAATATGACCCAGCAGGTAACTTGGAGGCGCTTCAGTTCACCTGTGGCAGATTTTTAGTATATAGGAGGATATTGGAACATCTGGTGAAATCCATGTGAACATATGGAGGATGTGCAGAGTCCACACAGAATGCAGCACTACTGCAAAATAGATTGAGATGCTGGCTGTTAGTTATAGGTCTACATAATTATTTCCCAGTTATAGTTTTACTTCTGATGTTATGACATCTCCGCATATTCTGTTGCATTGTACTGTATTCTGTTTCTCCTGTGATTAATATATGATTTCTGTTCAGAGAGGAGAAAGCAACACTTGTTCAGAATATGTCTGTATTTAGTTGTGATTTCATGAGAAAAAAAATAGAGTTTCTCTAGAAATTACAAGTTGATGTGTCTATGGAATCAGACTTTGATTGAATCTCACATATTGATAATGGCAGTGTGGTTGGGCCAGGTTCAGTATTGAGTTGCACTGGTCTGTGAATGAAGATAGGAGTCACAGGTACATTTTGTCCCCCCCCCCCCCCCAAGGATAATTCCCTGAAAGCTTTGTCAAGACTGGCAGAGGTGGATTGATGTCAGCCTTTTAGAGAGAGGCATGCACAGTAATCACACAAGGATAATCTGGCATCTTGCATTACACTGAGCTTCCATTAAGGAAGGGCATATCATTTTTCTTGAGGGTGAGACGTGCTCAGAGTAGGAACACTGTATATAGTTGTTCTTGCATTAGTGCGGCAGGCATGTTTTTAGTGACAATTCAGGAATGCCACGGATTCATTAATTTGTATGCAGGAGTGTTGTTTTTTTAACTCTGTGGTTTGTCTGAGATTAGCCTGCTTGAACTAAAGGGAAAAGATGAGTTTGTTTTAATAATTTCCTTTTTTGGAGTTTGTTAGCTTGGAGGTAGTAGACATGTGGACAGAGCTTCCATGTTTGGGGATACCCCTGTTCAAAAGCAGTTACATTTGGGTGTGTGGTGATGCTTTGTTTTTTGGCCATTTGACTTTCTAGTGTTGTAACTTTTATTAATTGTACGATTGTTTTTTTGAGTCCTGACATAATGGTGCTTCGCCTTCTATTAGGAATCTACCCCTACTGAAATGTTTTGACATCAGAAGTAGAAATCATATATATTTTCACCATGTATGGCAACATTTATGTCATTGTGGTAATTAAGTGGGCAGAGTTTTATGCTCAGATTCAACATTACAGTCCATAACAGAATGTTGGCAGCCATAGGAACATTGAGTCCCTGAGTATCCAAGGGTAATTCTATGGGGTCTACTTTAAAAGACCGAACCGTCGATTCCCCGACACGCGGAAAAGGAAGACTAAACGACCGACAGGTAAGTTTATCGAAAGGGTGATTTGCCGACAGCGGAAAGACCGACAAGGGCAATGTGTGATCGAGACTGGGTAAGTGTGCGACAGTGACGGAGTTAGGAGCGTTCAGGTAAGTGTGCGATATTGTGGGATTTTGGGTTAGGCTGTGGGAAAGGTGAGTGTGTGTTAGTGTCGGAGTTAGGGTTCAGGTAAGGTAAGTGTGTGATAGTGAGGGACTGTAGTGTAGGGACGGGTTAAGTGAGGTAGGTTTAGAGTGCGGGTAGGGTGTGTGTGCGATAGTGACGGGCTTTATGTTTTTGGGTGGGTTAAGTGAGTTAGGGTTAGGGTGCAGGTAGGTGAAGTGTGCGATAGTGTCAGACCTTGGGGTTAGGGGTGGGTTAAGTGAGTTAGGGTTAGGGTGCAGGTAGGTGAAGTGTGCGATAGTGTCGGGCCTTAGGGTTAGGGTTTGGGTTAGGGCTAGTGGCTATGTTATGTAGTGTAATGTGTTGTTTACGTTCGGTGTGTCGGTGTAATGGTGTTCGGTGTTTTGCGTTGTCGGTTTTGTGTGTTGTCGGTTATCTGGTCTCGGTGATTTGTGTGTCGGCGAACTGGCGTGTCGGTCTTTCAAAGTAGACCCATTCTATGATATGTTTATCAAGGACTCTCAGCCATTCCATAGTTACAGTTTGTCATTGTGCATTGTTCCCCAGTTTCCATTACTGTTGGATAATATTACTTCTGCTCAGTGTAGAGAGTGTACAGAGCATATCTTGACTTGTCTTTACATCAGAAGTAAATGTCATGCACATTTCACCAGCCAAGACAGTGGTTCTTTTACTGCAATTATGTGAAGACAAAACTTTGTATACTAAATGGGGCAATGTGTTGCTGTGCTATTCAACATGGAGATGACTTGAAATCTCTAAGGACAGAATGGCAGTCTTAGGTTAGTTGCTTACCGGAATATCCAGGAATAATTCTCAAAAAAATGTATCATTATCTGTCAAAGGTGGGTTAATGTAAGGCTTTTTATGCATAGCAGTTTTAGAATTTGGCAGTCATTTTCCTGTCAGTTTAGCATTGTTCTCTGTATGCAGTTTCTCTTAGGATTAGGTGCTTGATTTCTCAAATTAAAGAATGCAGCTGATATCCAGTGTTTATCTTCATTGAACTGTCATTGTATACAAAAGTAAAAATCCTGTATATTTCTTTAGACAAAACAGCATATTTGTTACTTCATAACTGAATGATCAGAGATCCCTAGGTTGAGAATTTTGTGTTGTAGTCAGCTTCACCACTGAGCTTCATTGAAGTGCCTAAGCATAGAGTGATGGTCTGCCACTACAGCTCAATGAAGTTATGTGCCAGATATGAGATAGTTTCTTCAACTTGAGCTGAATATTGCATTGTAGTTTATTGGAAGCTTTATTCCGAATTCTCAAAGGTGTATTACCATATGGTATGTTATACATGAGTATCAGTTGCAGGATTTCACAAGTGTTTCACTATCCTATTCTGGCATGTTGCATTATACTCCTTTTTCATTAAGGGTGGGTATATGACTTCTGCACAGAGTGAGCCGTTCAGAACATGTCCTGAATATATCTTTATTGAGTTATTTTTAATAAGTAAAAATCATGTATATTTTACTAGGCAAAGCAACAAATTTCTTACAAAAAACTTGACACTTACATTGGGGGAGCAGTGTGCCACACTCAGATTCAGCACTGAGATACTTTAAAATTCCTAAAGGTAGATTAGCAGTCATAAGTGTATGTTGTACTGAGCATTTTGGTGTAATGCTGTATGAGTTTTCAAAGAACTATCAAATGCGTACTTAAATTTGGACAGGTGCCTGGTAAGAGGGTTTCACTTGCATTTCACTGTCACAATCTGACATGCTGTATTCAACTGTTTTTCAGTTATGGGTGGGATTGTGCCTTCTGTTCAGGATGGTATGCAGTACTTGCAAAACTATATCTCTTTAGAGTTGTTCTTATATCAGAAGTGCAAATCCTATATACTTTTCCAAAGAAAACTTTTTATGACTACATATTTGATGTAACACAAACTATGTATACTGTTTTTACTCAGATTTTCAGTAAATCATTAGAGCTGTGTGAAGTTCCCTTATGTTTCAAACAAGCCACAATCATTCCAGTGCCTAAAAATCCACTGTAACAGGACTGAATGACTACAGGCCTATTACTTTCACATCGGTGGTCATGAAGACTGTTGAGAGGCTGGTGTTTAAGGATATTACAGTTCCCTCATTGGACCTCGTTCAGTTTGCTTATTGAGAGAACTGGTCAGTGAATGATGCAGTTAATATGGGCCTGCACTATATCTTGTAACACCTCGACAAACCAAGGACATATGCAAGGATTCTGTTTGTTGACTTCTTAATAGTTGCATGTATGTCGTTTGTCTTGTTCTTAATAGTTGTATGTATGTCATTTATGTAATTTATACCTGGAGAGTCACTGAAATTGGAGTCGGATTTCTTGTATGCGTGCATACTTGGCCAATAAATGTGATTCTGGTTCTGATGTATGATGTGATGAGTGCTATGGTATATTAAGGTTTAGCGTTGAGCTACACTGAAATCTGTGCAGGTAAAATTACATTATTGGATACATTTTGTAACTGTGCATCCTGTTAATTTCCTTAAAATCTTGCTAATGATTCTCAAGACCTTTTGTACACATTTAGTAAATGCAGGATTTAACTGACTTTGCAATACCACAGTCTGACATGTTTTATTATGTTCTCTTTCCCTTAGTAGTGAGTATGTGACTTCTCTTCTGGATGAGAAATATAGCCCATGCTCGGAATGTATCTTTGTTAACTTATGTACAGAAGTAAAAATCCAGTTTCACCAAACAAAGCAACATTGTTTGACTGCAAACTTGGTATGAACAAAACTGCATGTGTTGAAGGGGGCATTGACCAAAACCATGTGTGCTGCACTTAAATTCAGTGTTGAGGAACCTTGAAATGCCATTTAGAATGGCAATCTTAGTGCATTTTTACCAGAGTATCCTCTCTTAAGTCTGAAAGTTTTTTCTATGAGCTGTTAAAGCTGGACTGAAATATGTCCTTTCTCTTTCTACTTTGTCCTCTTTATTTTCCTTTTAAACTGCATTTCTCATCCTTCTTTGTGTCCTTATCACCATAAAAGAACAGTTTGATGTGGAGTGATAATTGTACTACAAGCTGTATAAATGCATATACTTACGAACCAAAAAAAGTGTATAAAACAATATTTAAACACCAAACTAGATGCGTTTCGTTTATTCTGAAGAAGTCTGTTTGGTTCCGACGAAAAGCCTGTTGGATCGAGCTTAAAGTGCTTATTTTTGGATTATATTTCATAACTTTGTTCTTGGAATTTCGTTACTGTGCATTCCAGTTAATCGCTGGTCCGGAACGCATCTAGTTTGGTGTTTAAATGCATATACTTCACAATGTCTGCATTTGTATAATGCAGCCGTTACTGTACACGTTATACATTTTTGACACTTTTTGCATGTTTTCTATGTATATATTAATGAGTGAATATAGCAGCTTTACAGAAGATATAGTTCATATTACATTTTACTTGAACCTTAGATGCACACACATGTATACGTTGATATATATATATATATATATATATATATATATATATATATATATATATCAAAATGTTTATTTATTTATTTATTGACATTTAACCAGGTATGTCCAACTGGGCTTGAGGCCCATTTTCAATGGAGACCCAAGGAGAAAAGCTCCAATACATGAACAAATTATAGAAAATTCTAAATTTTAACAACAAGAACAAGGTTATACAAAGAAATGTAATTAAGCATCTAAAATTCAATTATACAGGAAATGTAAGTAAATTGCAGTGCAAGCACAAATTTTTTTTTGCTTTTTTTTTTTTTTTTTATCAATTTTATTTACATATGTACAAGCAGAGATTTTAACCAACATTGAATTTGAGTTCATCATCAATGATGACCTATAAGAGTTTTGTGTGAGCTTCTGGTTGGATTAAAGTCTTATTAGTGGATGCAATTACAAAGGTAGATTTATGATGAGTGAGAGATCAAGGCAGAAAGAGTAAGAGTTTGGTCTTTTTGGGGTTAAGGATAAGTAGGTTGTTGGATAACCACTGTTCAGTGGATAGAAATGCCTGTTGTGTTAGGGTGTGGAATTTAGAGATATTGTCAGAAATAGATATGAGGGTTGAGTTGTCAGCATATTGGATGAGGGAGGATTCATTACAGGATGTATAGAGATCGTTGGTAAAGAAATTGAACAAGAGAGGACCCAGGATGGAACCTTGTGGTACACCGGTAGGAACAGATATAAATGGAGAGGTGGAAGAGAGCCATTTAACAGATTGCTGTCTGCAGAATAGGTAACTGGAGAACCAGGTGAGGGAAGAAGAAGATAGATTTAGATTTTCAAGTTTAGATAGTAGTAGGGGATGAGAGACAGTGTCAAACGCTTTGGATAGGTCAAGGAAGAGACAGGATATAAGTTTATTGTTGTCTAGGGCCTCAGCTATGGTATGTGTGAAGGATAAGAGAGCGGTTGTGGTGCTATGGCTGGGACGTAAACCATGTTGAGTAGGAGTGAGAAGGTTGTTTTGGAGGAGATGGTTGAGAAGCTGTGAGTGTATGCATTTTTCAAGTATCTTAGAGAGGGGGGATAGGATGGCTATGGGGCGATAGTTAGAGTCAGTAGAGTAACCACCTTTATGTAGGGGAATGGTGAAGAAGGATTTCCAAAGGGTAGGGACAATGGATTCCTGGATGGATCTATTGATTAGAATAGATACAGGCTAGGATATAGAATCAGCTGCAATTTTGAGGAAGGTAGGAGGTAGATTGGCGGTAGAGGGAGAGCAGGGTTTAAGCTTTTGAAGAAGAGACCTAATCTAGGAGGTGGGGACTAAGTGGAAAGAGAATGAAGTAATACTGGGGGGGGGGTTGGAGGGTTAGGTAGAGAAGTGGTGTTAGAGATGGTGGGTATTACTTTTTGGATGGAGTCTATGAAGTGCTTATTGAGGAGTGTAGCTGTTTCCAGAGGTAATGTGTCTGGGTAAGGACAGGGAGTAGAAGGGCAACCAGGAGAGAGCATTCTATTTAGAGTTGACCAAAATTTTCGAGGGTTGGATTTGCTGTTGAGCTGAGCAGAGTTATAGAAGGATCTTTTGTCATTGATTATTTGTTTTTTTGTCAAGTTCCTAAGATGCCTATATTTGTGGAATAAAGTAATTTCTTTAGTTTTAGTTCAGGCTTTCCAGGTACTATCTCTCTTGTGCATAAGAGAATTGGTTTCACTCGATAGCCATGGGGCATGATTAGATTTTATTCTGCTCTTTCTAGAGGGGGCATATACATATACATGTGTGTGTGTGTTTGTGTGTGTTTGTATATATATATATATATATATATACATATATATATATATATATATATATATATATATATATATATATTTTTTTTAATGTATGTGCATGCGTATGTGAGCTAAGGCAGAGAATACAAGTAAGCAGAGACAGTAGAAAGGAAACAGAAAAGAGGGAGAATACAACTGAAATAGCAGTGAAAGAAGAGCGAAGACAACGAGTAGAGGGTAAAGAAATAGCTAAGTTACTCTACAAGTAATATGTCACATGATAGGCTATTGCAATATTTTATGCACTATGCAGTAAAATGCATATTTATGCAGTTAAGTTGTATAACTTTCATCTGTATTATCAGTTGATTGCTTTATACAGTTCCAGTTCCAGATACTAGTAAGATATTGCTTATAAATCCAGATGTACTCGTATTTACTACCTTTTATTTTGTATTTAAAGTAATAGGCATTTGTTTGATTACACTTTAGCAGGGCTGTGTGTTTACTGCAATCCCTTGCTAGTTGTCATGACATTTTACCTTGAAGAACTGAAGAAAATATGTCATTACATGCAGTATAAAAAGGAACTATACACATACCTTTTATCAGTGCAGTACAGCCTGAGACTTGTATTATGGTCTGTAGAGAACAGAGCTATTGCTTTTAGAAGTTTGGGATGGAAATGATGTAGTTAGTACTTGTTTAAACACACACTTGCAAAGGTGTATTGTCAGTAGCTCAGCAAGCTTCCCACTTGCCTGTGATACCTGGAAGATCAAATATTTGTGTTCTGTACCCCCCCCCCCCCCGCAGGCACAAAGATTCATGTACCAGTACTAAGACTGCATTGCAGCCTTAACGGGATGCTGTCTGAGACAGGCATAGCGTAGTTTTATTTTAAGATACTGTGGCAATTATCACAAGTAGTAGGGTCTTTTTATGTATAATATCTTAAAATGCAGCAAAAATATTTCACAAGTCACAAAAAAACCAAAAGCATGAGAAAAAGAAAAGAAGTAGAGATCCAATGAAATGCAGCCAAATTTCAAATCTGTACATTAGCCTTTTTCTATGTATGACATTTTCTAATTCAAATTACATCATATTTTGATTCGCTTTTTATCCACAATTTCCTGTTAAATTCCATGTTATGTTTAAGATCTCCTATCAGTTGCTTCCTGTTCCATTGCTGGAATTCAGAGATGTGCATAATTAGCATATCACTGTGATTTCTCCACCCAAGCAGTGAGAACAGCTGTAGATGAGTGCCCCAATGATCAGACACATAACATATTGCAGATCTGCATGGATACAAGTCTGCTGTGTTCGATTAACAGTATAGTATGGTATTGTGTGGATGGAAGTTAGTAGGTCTACATCTCTGTACTTTTGTGTAATATGTGCTTCCATTAATCACTACACCTCATAACTTCTCAGATAACATAGTGGTCCATGCTTTGCAGGGGCTACAAACTGCCACTTTCCCTTATGATTCAGTATGGTTTGGAAATCTTGAAAAGTCATGATGCTGTTTACTTGGTATCTACTATCCTTCTATGCAGCAAACTCTTTCCGCTTGCGTAATATACAAGGCTGTATTAGGTGTCCTTGTGTAATATTCCTAATTTTTATAAAGCTTGGTCATTACTACCTCATCATTTTCTTGTCTTGGTTTGTTATTAATATAATGCCATTATATGCCTATATTCTGTGATTTATTTCTCAAAGCATTATATTTAACTTTCCCTTTAATTTTCATCATAAGTTATTTTACTCTTTCACATACCAGAAATAAAACATGCTGCTATATGTCTCCTCCCATTTTTAATTTTCATTGTCGTATTTTATTCTTTAGTAACTTTGTAGTTTATCTGGCTGTGCACCAGAAACTTCTGATGTAGAAACCTCAAAAATCATGTATTTAATTTATTTTCTGTTTTCTTTTCTTTATTAGTTTTTTATACAACCTCACTTGTTGCTTTCCATCTATGTTCTGTATAATGTATCTGTATAGTTTATGTATACCACACATGGACTTTTCATTTCTTATGTTTTTTTTCCATTTGTTGTTTTCTGTTTCATCCTTCTTTACACCTTTTTTATTCTCTGCATTTCTATATTCTCGATATTTCACCCTTATCCACATGCTAAAGTTACCTTCTATATTAGCTTTCTTAGAAAAATTATTCATAATGATACACAAGTACCAGCTGTTGCATTTTACTGAAGCCTTTCATATTTTCTACCCTCTGTAACCCTTCTTGTCAGTTTCAGTCAGAAACCTTATAATGGCAGTAGAACAGAGCACAGAGGATTAGTGGAGATAAAATCACTTTAGCTAGCAAATCTAGCAGACTCTCTCTGATATCTTCCATGTGGGAGGAATAAAGATGTCTTGTTGAAGTTTTAAGCAGTGTATTCAGTTAAGTAGATAGAGGGACAAGTGTTCTTGTTCTAATACATTACATTACATTCAACAGGTGAGTTATTTAAAGGCAGTTACAGACAATGGTGGGAGGGTCCAAGGGAGTTGATTGGAGGAAAATCTGGGAGATGGAAAAAACAGGCAGCCAATCCCAAAGCTTAGAGGTCCCTTATTTGAATATTCGTTTACCAACTCAGAAGCTGGGACCTCATTCATGGTAAAAAGTATTTTTTATTTTTATTTTTAACAAACAAAACAAAATATAAAGTGCGCCTTGAGCAACCACTGTAGAACTATATTTAAGAAAACACTTTAGCCTGAGCTTCATCAGGTCCGTTTGATAGAGTGGTTTACAGTTTGATCATTGAAATTGTCTGCCTTTACAAGATCATCACCAGACTTTATTAGCTTGTTTTGTAATACATGTAATATGAGAAGCTATGTCTGCCTTTGTGGGGCTCATATTCCTAGAAGCTAATTATGAAAGCTTTATTAAAAACTTTTTCCAGTCTGACTTGTCCTTATCAATGCTTGTATCGCATGCAATATGAGAAGCCGTGCCTTCTTTTATGAGGCTGATATCTGCTGAAATACATTATAAAAGATGAATCTTATCTTGTATATCAAAAAAGTATACAGTGCCTGCTTATAAAAGACTCATATGCATGATTAATGTGACCAGTCCCTAGTCTTGTTCCTCGTGATGAATACAGACCATTTTATGAGGACTTCCAAGATGGCTGCACACAGAGTAATAGCTTAATTTCAGCTCTCCCAGTGTGAAAACAGAAACTCAGAAAGAGTGTGAGTGAACTTGCGTTTTGAGGTAATATCAGTAACTGGCTAGTAAGTGTACTGTCTGGATGCCATCGAAAAAGAAATTCAGAGAAACTGAAAGAAAATCAGTCAGAAAAGATTTGGAGAAAACACTGACAGGGAAGAATTTTGCAGCTGTTAAGCAAAAAGCAGTGGAAGCTCCAACTTTGGTGCAAGACATGACTTCCAGTAATCTAGAGTAAAAATAAGTCAAATATACTCAGAGTTGATTACAATAAGCGAAACACTGGAGGAGTATATCACCTCAAATAACAAAAGACTAGAAAAAAATGGAAGTAGATTTAAATGAATATTCAGATGAGGTGATTTGCGTCTTTCGGCTTTTCCCGGTTAGGGGTTGCCACAGCGGAACTCCGGTCCGCTAATGATTGGCAGTTGATTTTTACATACCGGCTTGCCAGACCTGACGCACAACCTTCAACGAAGGTGCACCCTTTCACGCATGTCTCCACGCAGAAGACGCTCTAGCTGAGAATCGAACCGGACAGCGTCTTACTGTGAGGTGACAATCGGAGGTCAAAATGAAGAAAAGGCTGGCTGAGTATGAGACTGCTCAAGAAGAGGTGTTTAAAAAATAGTAAGAGTTAGGACAGAACACATAGGGAAAACCTGAGATTTTCTGCTGTACCAAAGAAGCTGAAAGGAACAGATTATTAATTTTATTAAAGTAGAAATAAGCAACTGGACTGATATTCCACAGCAGGAGTTGTTAATTTAAAGGGCACATCATCTGTAGCGCCAAACCTGGCCATGAGAGGGCAACTTAGATCTTTAATAGTAAAGATGCAATCTTACCAGCAGAAAAGACGTGATTCTGACAAAACTGTGGCAGAAGAACAAAGCACTAAAAATGGGAGACAGTAGAGTACTTGTGGAAAATGATTACTCACTGTATACCAGAAGGAAGAGGAGTAAATTAATTTCAGTAAGCAGGGAATGTTGAGAAGTAGGCGTGAGATTCAAGCTGCTGTATCCAGGTATTTTCAGAATGTTCTTTCCTGTAAGATCCAAATCATTTTTTGATGCAGAACATGCTAAGGAAAAAATACAAATGTTTGTTCAATAAAAAGTGAGCTATTAAGCAGAAGCAGACTCCGCTTCATGTTTTTCTGGTAATAAAACTCATGAAAGGACTGTGCCAATAAAACCATTTCCACTGTTTCAATGAAAAATGCTTGAGAGGCAGGAAAAAAGCACAAGAGTTGACTAGAAAAACTGGGAGTACATTGGTAATGAATCAGAGACTGGATTTGGGAGATGGAGATTGACAGGAAGAAAACCAAAAATCTCTGAAATTGACAAATAAATGTGGAATTACAAAGCATTAAATATATTTGTGAAGTATGACAGAACAAAAAAACT
>NC_056738.1:139473065-139490565 GCF_019279795.1 Protopterus annectens | reverse complement strand
AACTAGATTAAGCAGAAATGAGTGACTCTGTTCCTGTTTTTTTCCCCTTGCTTCTTTTGGCAGGACAAAAGATAATGACACTGCTCATCCTGTTTGCTGGAGGATAAAGGTATCAGTCACAGGACAGTGTTTATCCAAAGAACTATGTTGTTGTACATTAATTAGCTTTCAGACATCATATCAAGTTGTCAGGTAAAATTAATGAAGAGAAGCTAATGAGGTAAATTCCGGACATTCCATCGTCTTTTTAGTTCCCTCTCTTGCTGCCTTAAACATTTGCCTATCCATAATAGCATCTGTGTTATAATAAGTTAGTTTTCACTAAATATTACTAATTACACCTAGATCCATGCATTACCTCTGACAGGGTAATCTTCCCAGTTATCCTGTCAGAAGTGTATAATTGGTGTGCTTGTATTTGACACATATGATCTGATTGTTTTTTGGGGGGATTCTGTTATACCTGTGACACCAGTAGTTCCCATCAAAGTAAAGTTGAACAGACGTGAATATTTTTTTAAACAAGAAACATCTTTATTGAATTGTCATTTATGGCATAGGCAATCATACAATTATATAAATTAAAAAAACATACTGACATATTTTCAACTGCAAACATTATACATCACAAAAAATATTCTATAAAGTTACTGTCATTCAAACATTACACAGCTCATTTAATTCCTACTTTCCCTTAAACCTCATTCCTCCTCCAAAATATTGTTCTGCCTGCATTGTTCCCACAGTTCCCATTTTTCTATGTAATTTGCTCCTACCATTTTCTTAAGATCCCACTTCCAGTTCTTTTTTCTCTGTTACTATATTAACCATTTGTAATGTGGTTGCTTTAGACTTTGATTTCCATTTTCTAGTAACTGCTTTTTTTGTTAGCTAACACAATTAAACTCAGCAAGGTCTTACTATGTCTAGGCAATTCTAATTCTGTATAACAGCTCAAAAAATCATTCATTTAGTCGCATCTATTTTCTCACCTAGTATTTCTGAGAGAGTAGTCTGCTGGGCATTTTTAAAGCCTGCCATCTCATTACATTCCGAGAAAATATGTTCCCAATTCCCTCTTTCTTCCCCATCGCACATCCAACATTTACAATCTATCCCAGAAAATATGTTCCCAATTACCTCTTTCTTCCCCAACACACCTCCAACAGTTACAATCTACCTAAGGAAAAATTGTTTGGGGACTCCTTGAGATATAAACTATGTATGCTAACACTTGTAAACAAAAATCCTAAACCATCTAGACTTTGCTGCATGTTTGGGAGCCATACATATATCCTCCTATTGTTTGTGAATTGCTTATCCAACCTCTCTTCCCAATCCTTTCTAACCTCCTCTGATTGATTCCTGTACTTATCATGCAGTGCTTTATATGTCCTTTTTTAGCAGCACTTCTGGAATAGAAGTGTGAATATTAATCAAAACTTAAGATTTTGAGTAAATCCTGGAGTAGCTACTCGGTATTACTGATTGTCCTACATCCTTCTTCATTGCATGGATTGCATTTAGAGGTCTTGCTTAAGATATTTTCTCCCTAGATGGAACTTTACCTCATTACTGACTTGACCATTTGAACACATTTCCCCTTCATGTTGCTTTCATTATTTTTAGACTGTTCCGTTTGTTTGGCTTACCCCAGGAGTGAAAACGGGCAAAGATGGGTATTTGGAATAACACTTTCTGGTCTTCCTCCTCCAAGTTTTCATCAAGACTTGTTTCCTTCTGTATCAAGTCTCAGTGACAGGGGAGAGTTGAGAGCCAGAAACTGCAGATTGCATTCTGCCAAGGTTAGGAAACGTTTTATGTATATCTAACTCCCTTTCCCTATTTGCCAGCAGTCATAGTGCATTGTCTGCTAATCCAAATCCATGGCAGGTGTGCTTTTGCACAACTGCTATGCTGTGCTAGTGTGGACTGCTCTCTTTGGATGTATTTCACCCTACCTGAAGTCCCTCTTTTACGAGCATGCATTGCACACCTAATGCCTTCACTTAAATGGTATTCCTGCAATAAGGCATGTTCCATCCACGCCCCAGGATAAGTGAGGAAGCTGTGGCTGTTCTGACCTACACTTCTATGGCCATTGTCTTCAGCACCATTTGCAGGTCATTAGAGCTTGGTTATACTGAGTGCTGAGATCATAGTTCAGTACTAGGCTAACTGACTTTGTAGGCTCTTTTAAGCCTTAGCCATTTATTCCAGTGGAGAATCAAACGCTGTGCCTTAACCATTATGCCACCCCCAACCCAGAAAGAAGACAGGTTCCACTGAAATTTGAACTCAAATCACTGAATTCAGAGTCCAAAGTGCAAGCCATTATACCCTGGAACCATCAGAACCTCTACACCACACAGCTGGTGTGGAGGCAAACTTTTTGTTACAATGCAGACATTTGCTACCTAATGTAGACAGGATCATCTCCAGTTGTCGAGGTATTTGCTTTTTGTATTGTTTGCCATTGTCAGGCATGTCTGTAATGCTTGTTGTTCGAGCTATTTTCTTTCAGATCTTCCATATTAATGAAGATTTACCTGAGAGATGTTAGATGTTGGATCACTGATACAGAGGTAGAATGCATCTCTTTGTCACTGATGACCTAGAGTTTATGGCAAAGTCAGTCCTTGAAAGGTTGATAAGGAGGAAAAGCTTAAGGGCAAAAAGTTAGCATTTCCTCCAGGAGCACTGGTTGGTTGGAGGAAGAGATCATCCATCTGATGGGTAGCAGTGCTGGGGAGGAAGTCATTAAGACAACAGTGACCCTGTGCAGAAATATTTACATGACAGAGTGACATGAATAACTGAATGAAGAGGAAATGTTGGCCCAACAGCACTGCAGCAGGGTCAAATTTGTGATGTAAAATAGCCTGCATTGAATTCTGTATGACACCATCAAATCAGGCTGAGAGCTACCAAATGTTGAGCTGTGTCTTGGTTTGATTGTGTAGATCCTTGAGGACTTCTGTCAGAGGCAGGCTCCAGCACATATTTTGACAGATACCAACAGTACATATGAGATATGCAGTTAGGAAACATGTTTGTTATGTGTGACTGCCTGGAATTAAGTGTGTTCTATTACTGATGCACTCTGAGGAAATAATTCTGTGCTTACCTGTATAGTAGTATGACACTGTAATTACTTTATGTTGTAGATTAGATAATGTAGCTATTTAAGTGTACATTTTGCTGATTAGAGTGTCTCATTAATGTTCTTGTGTTTTAGACCAGTACCAGGTCCTGTTCCTGTGCTGTTACATTTTCCTAATGGACATACCATGCCTGTTGCTATTCCTGCCTCACTTGCAAACCCTAATGTACCTATCCCTGCTGCAGTCCCAGTAAGTGGTCATGCTTATGGGTTAAAGTTTTGCCTTATATGTGGTGTTAAATTGTTAGTATTGTATTCCTCTTTTTATAAAAATGCATATATTCACTGGGAATATGATTGTAAAGGTAATACGTGGCTCTCACATGTGGACTACTTTGTTAATAATAAACTACAGTCCTGCATGATGATAGACTGAAATTGTATGCTTGTAGAATTTCAGAACTTATGATACTTTGTATGTTGCATACATGTTTTAAGAATATTTGCTGTAGTAGCTACAGTTTAGTGTAGCAGCCTTCAGGCTATCCCTGCCATTGGTCTGAATGTGTCCAAGAAAGTACAGTTTTGTACCTACCATAAATGTAGATGTTCGAGTGTATACACTGCTGCAGTCATTACACTTGGGTTATCCTGCCATCAGGCGGTTCCCCAGTCGGCCTGAGTTCCAAAGTCTTGGTCCGTCGTCGGTTGCTGTCACCTCCTCCCTAATGTCAGTGCAACAGGGGTATATAAGATGCCGCCGACGCCATTTTCTTCAGTTTTTCTTGCCCCAGATGTCAGGTGCCCCCAAAATGTAGGCAATTCAAATTGCTAATAAAACATACATAAGAAAAGCAAACAACAACTTTCAGTTACCAGCAAATACTCCCCATAGGTAGTAAAGGGTAGAAGACATAGGTACGTACCAGCAAGTAAGAGGGAAGGTGGGAGGATAACCTGGACTGCAGCAGTGTATACACTCGAACATCTACATTTATGGTAGGTACAAAACTGTACTATGTTCATCGTGTTACACTGCTGCAGTCATTACACTTGGGTAGAATCCCAAAGCTGAGGTAGGGTGGCTGGTTCTATAAGGCATTAGGTGTGGCTATAAGGCCCTGCAGCACAGCAGTGGCGAAGCCAGCTCTGGATTTAGAGTGTAAAGGCAGATGGTAATGCCTGGTGAAGGTATGCACAGAACTCCATGTTGCTGCTTCCAAAATGTCCTTGGTAGGCACTCCTCTGAGGTAGGCAGTTGAAGTGGCTGTTGCCCTGGTGGAGTGAGATCTAATGCTGCTAGGTATAGGTTTCCCATGGTGTGTGTAGCAGAAATGTATGCAGTGTCCTATCCATTTTGAAATAGTCTGTTTTGAAATGGCTTTTCCCTGTGCTCCTGCAGCATATGCTACCAGTAATTGCTCAGATTTTCTCAAAGCTTTGGTTTTGTCCAAGTAGAAGCGTAACTGCCTGTGAATGTCCAAAGAATGCAGTAGTTTCTCCCCTTTATTCTGTGGTTTTGGATAAGAAGTTGGCAAGGGAATAGTTTGGTTTAGACCCACACTTGAAACCACCTTTGGCATAAACGTAGGGTTAGTTCTTAAGGACACCCTGTCCTGGTGGAAAATGAGGAAAGGTTCCACTGCCATTAGTGCCTGTAATTCTGAAACTCTTCGAGCTGATGTTATTGCCAGGAGCAGAGCAGTCTTCCAAGAAATATATATTTAATTCTGCTGTGTTAGCTGGCTCAAAGGGAGGTAAAGTTAATTTTTCCAAAACAAAGTTGAGGTCCCAAGTTGGAGTAGGTGCTCTACAGGGCGGTCTTATGTTTTTAGCCCCTCCGAGGTACTGTTTTAGCAACGGATTAGAGAAAATTGGAGGATCCATGTTGTAATGAGCAGAGATGGCAGAGGTGTGGAGCTTGATGGATGAAAAAGAGAGGCCTTTGTCCAGCATCTCAGTTAAATATTGTAGAATCTGAGGAATGTTTGGGACAAGAGGGTCAAGGCTGTGAGCCTGGTTCCAGGCACAGAATCTCTTCTATTTATCCGAATAGGCTTTCCTGGTACTAGGCCTTCTGGCCTCCAGAATGACATCCATAACAGCTTTGGAGAGAGGCATTGCTTGCTTGACTAAGGAATTTTCCATACAGCTAGGTTTAAGGTCTTTAGCTGACTGTGAAGTATCTGATTGTTGTGCTGAGTCAGCAGATGTGGGATTTGAGGCAATATCCAGGGTGGTTCGTGTGCTAAATTCTGTAAGATTGGGTACCAGTGCTGGCGTGGCCAGTCTGGAGCAATCAGGATCATCTTTGGCTCTTCTTGCCTGGCTTTTATGAGAACCTTTGGAAGGAGAGGTAGTGGAGGGAAAGCGTATACTTGTAGGTTTTTCCAGATGAATGAGACGGCATCCACTTTCCATGCTTGTGGATGGTAACTCCTTGTGCAGAATTTCTGTAGCTGGCAGTTCATTGGGGATGCAAACAGATCTATAGCCGGGCTCCACCATTTTTGTGTTATCATTCTGAATATTTGTGGATTCAATTCCCATTCGTGGAGATCCATGATGTTTCTGCTTAAGTCGTCTGCCAGTGTGTTTTTCTCTGCTGGCAGGAATTGTGCTTGAAGATGAACTTGATAGTTTAGAGCTGTGTTCCACAAGGTCATGGCTTGTCTGCAGAGGGGGTAGGAGTGAGTGCCCCCTTGCTTGTTTATGTACCACATAACTGTGGTGTTGTCTGTTTTTAGTAATAGTTGTCCTGGATGCAGCATGTCCTTGAAAGCTATAAGGGCATTCTGTACAGCTAACATCTCTTTTTGATTGATGTGAAGATGCCTTTGTTCTGTGGGCCACTTGCCCTGAATACATGTTCCTGTCATGTGTGCTCCCCAGGCGTAATCTGATGCATCTGTTGTCAGTGTTTGCCTGGCTGTGGGTTGAGTAAAAGGCTGTCTCTTGTTGAGGTGACAAGCTTGAGCCCACCATCGAAACTCCTGTTGACGGCAAGGAATTAATGGTATAACTGTGTCCAAACTTTGACAGTGTTGAGACCATACACTCTTTAGGTACCATTGTAGTTTCCTCATATGCAGTCTGGCATATGGAATTAGTAGTATGCAAGATGCCATGTAACCCAAGGCCTGCAGAATTTTTCTTGCAGGGAGTTGGGTTTTTGTTGCCATCAATTGAAAGTATCGAGTCAGTTGTCCTTGCTTGTCTGGCGTGAGATAAGCCATCTGGGCCATTGTGTTCAAGCTGGCACCCAGGGATATTATCTCTTGTGAGGGCACTAGTTTTGATTTCTTTTCGTTTACTGTGTACCCCAGGCAACTTAATAACTGTTTTACAAACGCCAGATGCTCTAGAAGATTGTCCTTGCTCTCTGCTTGAATCAGGCAGTCGTCCAGGTACAGATAAATTTGAATTCCTTTCTGTCTGCAAAATGCAATTACTGGTGCTAGGCACTTTGTAAAGACCCTGGGCACAGTAGATAAGCCAAAGGGTAGTGCAGAGAATTGATAGTGCATTGAACCTGCTATGAATCTGAGGTATCTTCTGCAGTTTTGTCTGATAGGGACATGCAGGTATGCCTCCTTGAGGTCCAAAGTCACGAGCCAAGTTTTCTTGCCCAGCATAGAAAGAAGCTGCTGTAGTGTTAACATTTTGAATTTCCGAACATCCAGGTAAGTGTTTAGACAAGAAAGATCCAGAATGGGCCTCCAGGCTTTGTCCTTTCTAGGAACCAGAAAGAGTCTTGAATAAAATCCTTGTCCTTGCTCTTGTGGTGGTACCTCTTGAATAGCTCTCATTTCCATGAGTGCTGTAACTTGTTTTTGAGCCTCTGCCCATTGATTTGGTGGCAGATTTGGCATTCCTTTTAACCTTGGCAGAGTGTGAAAGTGGAACCTGTAACCTTGAGATACAATGTTGAGAACCCATTTGTCTTTGGTGATCCAATGCCAATTGTGATAGAATAGTGGTAGTTTTCCTCCCAAGGGGGCTGCCAAGAGATAGTTGTTTGGCAGCTGTAATGGGAAGTCACTGAGGCTGCTTTTTATATGGTTGGGGCCTGTCTTCCCCTTCTTTCTGGCCTGGTGCACCCCATTGTCGAGGGCTGTTCCCCTTCTTTCTGGTCTGGTGCACCCCATTGTCGAGGCCTGTAAGGACCTTGTGGTTGACCTCTACCTCTCGGATGTCTGTATCTGCCTCTTTGAGGTCTGTCTGTAGCCGGAAAGGGCCAATTCTTTGTTGGCCAATTTCTGCTAAATCTTGGTGGCTGAAACTGTAAGAAATCCTTTACCGTTTGCATAGATTTTGCCTTATCCTCCATTTTCTTTAATACCTCTTCTGCCTTAACTCCAAATAACACATCCTGCTGTAAAGGTGCATCCAATAATTTTGCTTTAACATGATCTGGTAAGGTATGTTCTTTTAACCAAGCTTGCCTTCTAATGACAGAGCCTGTAACTGCTGCTCTACAGGTAAAAAATCAAAACCACATTGCAAAGTATGCTTTCCCACTTGTTTATCTGTATGCAATAAATCCTGCAGTTCTTTAAAATTAGGAGGATCTGAATCTGGAAGCATTTTTTGTTTTAACTGAGACATCAAAAATTGCTGATATTTTAGCATGTGAAACTGGCAATTTAAGGCTCTCATTGCTAAGGTTCAAGACGTATATACTTTCTTTCCCCATCTGTCTAATGCCCTGGAATCTCTGTCAGAGGGAACTGGGTTTTATGCTGATGAGGCCTTAATCTCTTTGGGTCCCTGAGAAATAGTTTCAGGGTCAGCAACAGGGCTTTTATACAGAAATTTGTGAGAGTCAGGGACTCTGTAATATCTATCAGGTTTAACAGGGGCTGGAGTTAAGGAGTCAGGGTTTAAGCGGGATTCAGTGTAGACATCATCCACAATATCTAACACTGGTGGAATAGCAGGGGGTCTGTGTTGAGGCAATAAAAAGAAGTCTCTGAGCCTTTTCTTGGATTCTGAGTAATCCTGGCCTTCCCAATGGAAATGCTCCCTCATGGTATGTAAGGTCTCCCCAAAGGAGTAGTCTTCAGGCGGAGAGGCTGATGGAATTGATTCCTCAGCATCAGAATCCTCATAAGGGGTAAGGAATATCCTAGGTCTGAGGATGAATCTGAAGAAATGGACACCTGGTCGGAAGATTCATAGTCTGCATCCTATCTGGGCCTTTTATCAGGAGAGGGATGGGACCCCCTGATCAGGGTGATTAGGTCTTCGGCCATTTTGAGCATTTGTTTCTTAGGCATGGAAGCCTGTCCTGAAGAATGCTGTATCTGTTTCTTTGTTTTTAAGGTGGCCTTAGGCTTAGTAGAGGGTTTAATGGTTAACTGGGTAGGTCTGAAGACACACTCTGAGACTGTGGATTGCTCAGCTACTTTGGTTCCCTCAGATGGGTTAGTTTCGGTAGGCTGAAAACATGTAGCATCCAAAGGCCCAGCCAGCTCCACATGGGAGTCGGATGTGGTCTGTGGTTCTGTGGAAGTGGTCGTCAGGGGCTGCATAGGCGCCTCGCTGAAAACTGGAGAACCGGCGACCGGCCTAGAAGAGGCCTCGTCATCAGTTTTGGGCCTCGGATGCCTGTCCTTGTCTTTGCGCTTTTTATGTAATCCTGTCATCGGGAGGTCCGACGGCATGGTGTAATTGTATTTTCTGCCAAAATAATGTCGGACAAAATCAAACCGACGTTTAATAGTGCGCTTGTTAAACCTAGCACAAAACCGACAACCAGTGACGTCGTGGTCTGGGCCTAGGCATGGAATACAATAGGAGTGGAAATCCTTATGAGGTATTTGCTTCCCACATGAAATACAGTTATTAACTTTTACTGACATCGGTCTGAGGCAAGAAAAAGTTTCCCCAACGGGGTACTTAGCTTTGTAGAAGACTTCGGTTCTGGATTCGGAATGAAAATCTCAGGAGTCGGCCGACTGGCACTTGCAAACTGTTTCTGCTTCGGGCACCACGTGGCAAGAAAGACTGAAGAAAATGGCATCGGCTGCATCTTATATACCCCTGTCGCACTGACGTCAGGGAGGAGGCGACAGCAACCAACGCCGGACCAAGACTTTGGAACTCAGGCCGACTGGGGAACTGCCTGACGGCAGGATAACCCAAGTGTAATGACAACAGCAGTGTAACACGATGAACATCTGTATTACCAACACATCCAAGGCATAACATTACATGCACTGCTTCTGTCCCATATAAACAATGACCTTCAAAGTTTTCAGCAGAAGAGTCAATACTACAGAAATAAAATTCATAATAAGTCCAAAGTACAGTTGATCTAATATGCTTCCTAGTTCATTAGTTACACCTAAACCACAATGTTGGTAGTGCATGTACTTGTTTTACTTTAGTATGTTAGATAATGTTGTGAGCTTTGTGCCTTTATAGAGACTTCCCAAAAGAAAGTTGCTAAATGCTCTTGTAATTGTCAAATTTCCCCAATAAAACTGTGTGTGTATGCACATATCTCTCTCTCTCTCTCTATATATATATATATATATATATATATATATATATATATATATATATATATATATATATATATATATATATATAATAAAATAAAATAACTTAAAACACCCTGACCACGAGAAATGAACCTCGAACTATAAAACAAAAAAATAAAACACGTAGGATGAGCTAGTGTTTTAGCACTTTCATCTTTTATTGATGGATAAGACTTCTTCAGAAACAAATACATAAATGCAGTGTAATCAGTTGTACACACGTGATATTCTGTAATTCAAAAAAATACTAACCTGTCATAAAGAGATAAAATGTCAAAGGGCCAGTCATAAGACTCAGCAGTAAAATAACCCATCCCATAAAAAATGCTGTGATTACCAAGAGACTGCGGTGGTGGTGCTGCAGTAGCGTTGTTGCCTCACAGTAAAGACTTCCTGTTTGATTCTCAGCTAGAGCTTCTTCTGTGTGGAGACATGCGTGAATGGGTGTACCTTCGTTGAAGGTTGTGCGTCAGAGTTGGAAACTCGGCACGTAAAAATCTACTGCCAATCATTAGCGGACCGGAGTTCCTCTGTGGCGACCCCTAACTGGGAAAAAACAAAAGACACAACAACAACCAAGAGATGTCAGCATTAAAAGGTACATTATCATCATGACTTAATTAACTAATCAAATTAAATTAAATTAAATAAATAAAGGACAATCATAATTTAAGTTATTTAGAAATAACAGTATAGGGGAATCACTGAAACCAGGGCTGAAATCCAATATTTAAACTGCCAAAGCAACCCAGGAAATGTCTAGAAGTCCAAAACTCAGTGTGTCATTCATCTAGCAAAACCCCTGTTCCCCTAGAGTAGTCTTGCAACCAAACAAAACAAAACCACTCTATTTTTAACGTAGCCAATGCAGAGCACATTTAATATTAATATGTTCATTGAGACCATGGGCTGAGTCAGCTCTCAGCAGGAGCTGCCATTTAAGTTCCTTCATTTCCAGCAGCACGTTGCAGTCAACAAAAATAAATCCAGCTTTTCCAATATCAAGAACTGAAACCCAGAGAAATGCATGCATTTGCTGCTGTGGTTTCCTAGTGCATTAGTGCTATCCTTTTTGCGGATAGCTGCCAGGTGTTCCTTAGATCTGTCAGAAAGTTTTCTGCTAGTTTTACCAATGTAGAACTGGTTACATTTTTTTTGCATATAGCTGCATATACCACCCACTCTGTGTGGCAGTACATATGCTGCATAAAAATAACTTTGTAGTTGCAGTGTGGGAAGGTGTAAGAGCTGCAGCTTAAAATGTGTTGGAAAACTACACAGTGGCCACAAGTAAACATGCCTGGGGGTCCTTGTGTTAGATCCTGGTTTCCTATTAGAAAAGGCAAATCCCTGTTTTTGAAACTTGCTCTTAACGGAGAGGATTTTTTGTAGGAGAAGGAAGGTTGTTCACCTAAAATAGATTTTAGATCATCCTGGCTGGAAAAAATGTTCCAATTCTTAATGATGATTTCCCGCATCGCCTGCATGTCTCTACTGATTGGTAATGGACTCATTACTGGAACTCAAGTTTTATTCCAGGAAACTCAACTTAAAGATTTGGAATAACAATAACACTAGGTACAATGAGGAATCCACTGATTCCGAAGAATACCTCAACCATAACACACTGATAAAAATGAAGAGCCTGTTTAACCCGACTCTGCATCATGTAGTGCAAACTTTCTTGAAGGTCTGTGAACACGGCATGAGGTTGCTATTAAAGCAACCTTAGCAACTCTAAATGGTTTAATTTAACCAGACTTGAACAACTAGCCGTAAAGGAATTCAGACATGACAAGACACTCAGGATCATGAAAGCGGGTAAGGGCACAGGCATAGTGCTCATGACACAGGATGATTACATCAAAAAAGTGAATAGTGAATTGAAAGATGGCACTTTTTATACAGCCACTAACACTAATACAGTCAACAAACAGTTTTCTAGTATTGACAGCTCACTCAAAAAGTTAGAGCAAACTCAAAATATTTCACTGGAGGAGCACATGTATGTGCTTGTCACAAACCCTAGCATGGGTAAACTATTTGGCATCCCGAAAGTGCACAAGAATGAAGGTGATCCACCCTTCAGGCTGGTGATATCAAATAAACACACTAAAACCGAAAAAATCTTGGAATATTTGGATACTGTGCTTAACCCCTCGGTATAAGCCACCAACTTTTATCTGAAGGACTCATGGGATTTCCTAGATCAGTTGTACAGGGCTCAAATAGATCCATCTAACTGCTCTCTAGTTACATTGGATATAGTAGCCCTGTACACAAACATCCCACACAAAGAAGGGTTGGAAGCTCTAAAATTGTATCTCTCAAAATATGCAGGGTTCTCCTCTAGCAGAACTAAAACTATTTGTGACCTAGCAGAGGTAGTTATCAACAACAACTTTTTTCATTTCAATCAAAAACTATACCAAGTACGGGGAGTAGCTAGGGGGCGAAAATGGCCGCAGCGGTAGCCAACTTGGTCCTTAGTACCAGGGAGTTAGAAATGTTTATCCACATACCTGGCTACCAGTCTATATGGATGTATAGACGTTATATTGATGATATTTTCTTCATCTGGGAAGGCACAGACATGGAACTGACTGACTTCATCAAGGAGATAACTAATAGCATAGGATACTTGGATTTTACCATCTCTGGACGAGGTGCAACTATCCATTTCCTGGACACCACCATAAAGATCAACAAGTCTAACAATAGTTTGGAATCCAACATCCACCGTAAAAACACTTATCTCAACAATTTTATGGACTAAATAGTCAGCACCCACATTTCTCCAAAAAGAATGTGGTACGAGGACAGTTCATCCACCTTTCCCGCATCATCAGTGTAGATGAGGATTTTGTTTCTGAAGCCAATTTCCTCAAAAATATGTTCTTAGCAAGAAACTATCCTGACCACATTATAGAACAAGAGCTGGACAGGGTAATACAAGAGAGACACATCAAGCACAAGCCTATACTGATACTTGGCTACAACAGCTGCAGCAGCAGTACTAACCTGACTGATAAACTCTGCAGTTTTCCATTACCAATCAGTAGGGACATGCAGGCAGTGCAGGAAATCATCATTAAGAATTGGAACATTTTTTCCAACCAGGATGATCTAAAATCTATTTTAGGTGAACAACCTACCTTCTCCTACAAAAAATCCTCTCTGTTAAGAGCAAGTTTTGAAAACAGGGACTTGCCTTTTCTAATAGGAAACCAAGATCTAACACAAGGACCCCCAGGCATGTTTACTTGTGGCCACTGTGTAGTTTGCCAACCCAACACATTTTAAGCTGCAGCTCTTACACCTTCCCACACTGCAACTACAAAGTTATTTTTACGCAACATATGTACTGCCACACGGAGTGGGTGGTGTATATGCAGCTATATGCAAGAGATGTAACCAGTTCTACATTGGTAAAACTAGCAGAAAACTTTCTGACAGACCTAAGGAACACCTGGCAGCTATCCGCAAAAAGGATAGCACTAATGCACTAGGAAACCACAGCAGCAAATGCATGCATTTCTCTGGGTTTCAGTTCTTGGTATTGGAAAAGCTGGATTTATTTTTTGGTGACTGCAACGCGCTGCTGGAAATGAAGGAACTTAAATGGCAGCTCCTGCTGAGAGCTGACTCAGCCCCTGGTCTCAAGAAACATATTAATATTAAATGTGTGCTGCATTAGCTACGTTAAAAACAGAGTGGTTTTGTTTTGTTTGGTTGCAAGACTACTCTAGGGGAACAGGGGTTTTGCTAGATGAATGACACGCTGAGTTTTGGACTTCTAGAGATTTCCTGGGTTGCTTTGGCAGTTTAAATATTTACTTTCAGCCCTAGTGCTTACTTTGGTTTCAGTGATTCCCCTACACTGTTATTTCTGAATATCTTAAATTATTACTGTCATTTATTTATTTATTTTATTTTATTTGATTAGTTAATTAAGTCACGATGATAATGTACCTTTTAATGCTGACATCTCTTGGTAATCACAGCATTTTTTATGGGTTGGGTTATTTAATTGCTGAGTCTTATGATTTGCCCTTTGACATTCTATCTCTTTATGACAGGTTAGCATTTTTTTGAATTACAGAAGATCACGTGTGTACAACTGATTACACTGCATTTATGTATTTGTTTCTGAAGAAGTCTTATCCATCAGTAAAAGATGAAAGAGCTAAAACACTAGCTCATCCTACATGTTTTATTTTTTTGTTTTATAGTTCGAGGTTCATTTCTCGTGGTCAGGGTGTTTTAAACTATTTTATTATAGCTTATCTTATCTTCTTAGTCCCGCAAGTTGTCAGTTATTTAATAAATAAATATATATATATATATATATATATATATATATATATATGTGTGTGTGTGTGTGTGTGTGTATATATCAACAACTCACAATGACGACTCTGAAATGTTCGACACCAAAATGTCAAACTACCAAAATAGTGAATGGCCATATAACCGATTTCTTTCTAAAGGAAAGAAATCAGTTGGCGTTCTTTGACACCTGCCCTTTCCCTGAGTGTAGTGCGGTCTCGGAGTTAGAATATTTAGTTAGGGGGTGAGTGGGGGCACAGCCCCACACATTGGGGGTTGTGTGGGGCAAAGCCCCTCACTTAAAAATATTTGTTTATGTGTGCCGTTGTTTAGCTAACTGATTTCTTTCTGTTGGAAAGAAATCAGTTATATGGCCGTTCACTATTTTCATAGTTCGACAGTTTGGTGTCGAACATTTTAGAGTCGACATTGCGAGCTGTCGACAATTTAATATAGACCCTATATATATGTATATATATATATATATATATATATATATATTTACTCACATATACATATATGTATGAATATTTTGCTGTAGAAGAAAATTATATATATATATATATATATATATATATATATATATATATATATATTTATAAATATATATACACACACACATACACACACACACACACACACGGATATATATATATATATATATATATATATATATATATATATATATATATACATATATATATATATATATATATATATATATATATATATATATATATATATAGGTTCATAGGTAGGTACTAGGCTATCGGCCCAAGGGCCTAAGTAAGCCTAGCCAACAAGGTTTCCTGGCTTACGTCACCCAAGAAAGTTAATTTCCTGTGCACCTGTCGAGCAGAGCCACAGAAGTGATCCCCAGGGTGTATTTCCTATTTCCCATCCACTCATCAAGATTTTTCTTGAAGAGTGCTAATGAGGAACATTGCTTGACATAGATGGGTAACTTATTCCAGAGTATAGGAAGTCTCTGGGACAGGAATCTATCCCTACAGCAAGTCCTGTTTATTATGGTGACAAGGTTTATGTCCCTGGAGCGTGTAGCTCAGAGGGATTGGGATTTCTTTAGGTGTAGCATGTCCAACAGCTCTGGATTGAACATAGTTGTATATGTTAGGCAGAGATTTCCTCAGAGTAGGCGATATGCTACAGAGTAAAGCTGGAGTTTTTTGAGAGGGTCAGTTTAGGGCATCTGTTTGAGGCCAGCAGTCCTCTTTGTGAGGTACTTCTGTGTCCTTTCCAGCTGCTACAGATGTCTTCTGAAGTAGATTCCAAATGGGGCGTTGTACTCTATAATGGGTCTAATGAGTGCCGAGTAGAGGGGAACAATGACCTTTTTTTTCCTGGATAAGAACCCTTTTATGATGAGGTGTGCCACATAGAAGGATTTCCTGACTACTGGGGTGATGTGATTATCAAAGGAGAGACTACTGTCCTCCTGGGTCCCAAGGTCTCTTATCACACATTTGGCATTAAGTAGACTGCTGTTTATGTGGTAGTTCATGGGTACAGAGTTTTTACCAAAGGCGATGACAATGCATTTTTTGGCATTGAGCTTGAGGCCATGCCTCTGACACCAGGCATCCATCTCAGTGAGGCCCTTCTGTAGGATGTCCACATCATTTGGGGACTCCACTATGGCTCCTAGTTTGCAGCCATCTGCGAACTTCGTTAGGCAGAGGCCTTCTGTGTTAGCCTGTACTTCAGAGAAGTAGATACCAAACAGGTGAGGTCCCAGGACTAAACCCTGTGGTACTCCGTGTTTGAAGTCAGATTTGGAGTCTGCAACTTTTACAGTGTGGGTTCTGTCAGTGAGCCAGTTGGCAACCCATCTTGTGACGTAGGGATTTGTATCTAGTTTAGTGAGTTTAGCTATAATTCCAGAATGGGAGATGGTGTCAAAAGCCTTGGCAAGTTCAAGATAGGCTGTGTGAACCACCTTACCCTCATCTACGGCTTTGGTGACTGCCTCAAAGAAATTGATCAGGTTCAGAAGGCATGATCCTGCCTTTCACAAACCCAAACTGGGTGGGGTCCAGAGTTTGGAGTTTGCCAGTGTCTTTGTTTATAAGTTCCATGATGATGCACGTTACATGGCCTTGCAGACCAGGCTCGTCAGGCTAATAGGGCGATAGTTCCCAGGGTGAGTGGTGGCTCACCCTTTGTGGAGTGGGATAACTGTTGCTGTGCACCATTCAGTGGGCACAAATCCTGACGTGAGACTATAATTGAACATGGTGCTTAGGTGGGGAGCCAGTTTGTTGTAAAGTTCATGTAAAACGCAGCCTGGGATGTTGTCTGGTCCCATGGATGCTGTGTTTTTGGTTTTAGAGAGTGCAGCTTTTACCTGCATAGATGTGATTACAGGGACTGTGCATTCTTCCTGTATAGATATGAGCCCTTTAAGGGGAAAGAGGGGGGTAAAGTTAGCACTGAATCTGTCTGCCAGGATGTTGGCAATACCAGTTGGCTCTGTAATTTTCATGCCGTTGTGCTGTAACTCAGAGCAGATGTTGGTGTTGACATTGAGATTCTTGACATAGCTATAGAATGCTTTGTGGCTGCCCTTAGAATCAGTGGCGATTTTGTTTTCATAGCTGGCTTTGGCGGATCTTGTAAGGGATCTCATCTTCTTACTGAGGCTGATCAGGGAGCTCCTCACTCATGGGATTTTACTCTCTTTTGCAACAGTTTCTTCCTTCTGTTGTAGAGTTTGTTTATGGCAGGGGACCAACAGATTGGCTTCCTTTTTTTGGAGGATAGCATCTTGGTTCTGTTTGGGATAGCATGATCCATGCACTCGTGTAAGTGCTTATAGAGTGCATTTGTGTAGGATTTAGCAGTCTTAACTGTATTGTCCATCTGCATCGGTGTCATGAACTTCTGTTTTAAGAAGCATGAAGTTGGCTTTGGAGAAATTTTTTACCGTGGTTTCCATAATGGTGGGTGGGGGCGGGATGCGGATATCTAGGGTGATTAGCTTATGGTCAGATCTGACCAAAGAGGAGTTGACTTCAGGTGTGGAATACCGGTCACTCATGCTGGTAATGACTAGGTCTAGGATATTGTTGCCCCTGGTGGGGGTGTGGATAAGTTGATCCAGGACATTGGAATTTATGAATTCCAGAAAGCGTTGAGCTAAGGAGTTCATACAGGCATAGTTTTCCCAGTTAATGGTGGGGTAGTTGAAATCGCCCATTATTAGGGTGTTTGGTTGAACCCTAATATTTTCCAGTATATCAAGAAAAGAGGATTGGGAATCCTGGGGTATGGTGGGGGATCTTTTTTGCCCAGAGTTAGTTGCACTTGGATAACCTCGGATGCATAATGCTGCACAACTAGCCTGGAGGTGTGGATGTCCTTAATGAATGTGGACACAACTCTGCCTTTGGTGTTCTGGTCCAGGTTAGATGGCCAAAAAGTGTGATATGAGTTATAGCCTGGTAATGCAGGGGTACTCTCTAGAGCCTTGAACCAGGTCTCAGTCACTGCACAGATATGG